>NC_084685.1:5058558-5414808 GCF_028389875.1 Rhea pennata
CTACACGCTACTGCACAGGCCTCCCTTGGACAAGGTCTGTTCACAACTGGTAACTTCTTGGTTCCTGCAAGATTGTGAATGTACAACGATAAACCACACAGAGTTCAGCAGTCACTTTTGTCCTTCAGAGTTTACCATTAAAAACAGTTATGAAAGTGGCGCCTGTCAATGTGATAACACGGCAAGTCGTTTTCCCCAAACTCACTGTAAACGACAGTAACTTTGGTTAAAATAAAAAAGTCTTCTATGCAGACAGAACTTTGTCTCCTTTAATAAGGGGTTCAGGACAAATTTGAAGGGCAGGGGAAGGGGAGAGGGAACGGGGACATCTTTCCCCAAGGGAGAAGCAGGACAGCGCAGGGCAGACAGTGGATTCTGAGGTGGTTTTGCATAAATAAAGGGCAACAGTCAGTTTCTAAGTTCTCCACTCACGCACACGCACACAGGGTCTCGGATCCCACAGCTGTCATGACTGGCCAATTAAAAACAGTACATCACAAATAACTTGTGAAACCAAAGAGTTCATCAAAGGCGACACGGAGATGTCCAACAGTCGCGACTCGTATAATGTGAACTCCGAGTGGTTCTCGTCCACCTTGGCCAGGGCGAGCAGCGCCCGAGCAGCTCGGCGCATCATGTCCACACTCGTTGACTCGAAGGGCGGGTTCTGCATGTGCATCAAGCCGGCCTGGCTCTGCTGGAACTGCGTGGCGGCCAGGCTGTCCTCCAAGAAGCCCAGCAAGTTGCCAATGCTGCCCTTCTGCACAGCTATCGCTCTTGCTGCCAGGCTGTCCCCCTGTGCCAAGTTGGCCAGTAGTACCACAGCCATCTCTCGACACACCGGGTTCTTTCTGTCACTAAGGAAACGCACCATGGTGCTGTAGAGCTTCTCCAAGCGACTGAAGGGGGGAGTTGCAAGAATCAAATCCACGTTGTTGTCCTGAATGCTGAGTTTGCTGAGCGTTTCCAAAACCAGTCTCTGAGGGGAGAGGACAGCATTAGGCCCCAGTGTTGGAAAGGGATCCTGGGCCTCTGCTGATGGACATACTGCCCAATGGAGGAGTCCATCCAGGATAGGCAAACAGATGCTTTCTGGGTAAGGGGAGAGGTCCAGCTGGCCAGAAATGTTGGCTAACGTGACCAGTGTATTTTCACGCAGCATCTCCAAGCAGTCCCACCACCATTCCACCTTGTTGCAGCTCACCCCTTGGTCGTGCTCCTCCTCTTTCTCATACGTCAGGGGTGCCTGCTTGCGCTCTGGATGCTTGTGGTGCAAGAGAATCAGTTTCCCTAGTATCAGCAGCAGCCCGGGATGTTTAGACATTTCAAAGTCATTGCCCGGCACAAACGATAAACTCCTGATAATGTTAGAGACACAGATGCAGCGCTTAGCCAGAGAGTCCTGCCAGTCTAGGAGGGTGCAGAGGGGCGTCTCATCTTTACTGTGAGGCTCGTCCTCCAAAATTTTTATATTTCTGTGGCTCTGAGCTGGACTAATGCCAAATGGAAACTTGCTGCTTTCCTTCGCGGTTTCTGAAGCTTTGATTTCTTCCTCCTCATCTGCCAGGGAGCCTGGACGTGCTGAAAGCATGTCGTCCATGGTGGCAGTTATCCTCTTCTCTGAGGAGCTGTCGGATGCAAGAGTTTCTCCTTCCCTAGTGCTTGGATTGCTCTCAGTCGCTGAACGTTTCCTCAAGACAGAGTTGCAGGAAGCTCGTTTGTGAGTAAACAGTAGCTCCGTCTTGCTCTCGAAGTGGGTCTGAATGTGCTCAGTGGTATCTCCGCCACCAATCCGCCAGTGCAGCAGTCCGCTGTCAAACTCCTGCACTCGCCCCAGCTTGTCTGAATAATCTACCACAAATGGGTCGTTTTTCTGCACGACCTTGACTGGAAGCTTGTCAAATTTACTAACTAGCTTTTCCTCACTGCTCTCTAGAGGTGCTTTGTCCTTGCTTGCAAATGCAGCCTCCTCCTCTTCCTCACCCTCCTCTTCCACCTCACAGTTCAGACGCCGGGGTTCATCATCTTCATCCCCTTCTTCGTGAAGGGGACTCGAAGCTTTGCAGAACCTTCCAGGATCCAGTAGTGTTCTCTGCCCTGGGTCTCCCACCTCATATTCCTTCAGGATTCCAAAGATCTCAATCAGGCAACGCCGGAAATACTCCACCAAGAGCTCCAGCAAGCCCGGCAGCTACAAGGGAGGAGAAAAACAGAAGGGGAAGGAAGGGAACAGTGATCAGAAACCAGCTTAGGCCAGCATGAACAACAAGGAAAGCAGGGCATGAAGGGCTAAGAGTTTAAGCAGTACTGTTAATTAATGTGTTCTCTTTACACTGGCAATAAACCTCATTTGCAAAAGGGAGTTTTCTGTCCTCTGGGAAAAGGAACAAACAAAAAAATATACACTATCAGTATCCAACCCCCTTGCCATGACACATACACACCTCTGCAAACACGCATCTGTTCTCGGTTGTAGCTCCTCTCTAGTTAATACACAGCAAGCCAAAGGGCAGTCCTAAGCAAAAGACCCTTTACAGTGTCATGGAGCAGTTTTTACAACAGTCACACACACGCGTGGCAGCAGTCCGAGAAAGGTTAGCCTCTCCGCACTAGCATCCCAGCCTCAATTAAGAGGGGCACAGGGGAAAGCCAGGGCTAGAGGCGCACGCCATCAACACCAGGGAACACAGGCAGCCTCCAGCCTTTCACAGTGCCCACACTGCAAAGTCCATTTTAGCCTCCTCACCCTTATTCCTCACCCTTGTTCACTTCCTTGGCATTACAGAGGCATCTCACTAGAGAGGAGACAAGTGCTCATGTACCAATAAACACGGAAATTGCACAGGCCAGCGTGTCAGCAGCACGCAGCTACCCAGGTCCCGAGCTCTCCCTGACCTGATATGCTCTGCAGGTGTGGGGATGCCTGGGAGTTTAACACTGCAAGGGCACGAGCTGCTTTCTGTTGTCTTGCTGACAGAAAATTGTACAAAATTAGCACTTCAAAGACCTGTGTCACAGAGCATCTGCACCCACCTGGCTGAGGTTGAAGGTCATTATGCTGTTGTCATCATAGAGAAGGATGTTTATGGTATCTAAGGCCCACGTACTTTCAGCCAACAGCCCAGACTTCAGAGACATCATCACTCTCCAGGCTTCAGGAGTTCCTGTAACATAAACACATGATACTTCCAGCTCCTGGAGTTTAAAAACAAAAAGGAGATACTTGATACTGCTTTCTGGTCCCACGAAGAGCAGAGCCTGCTTTAAGATGTTGCATGAACTGTATGTACCAGCAATCTCTCTGCAGACAATGCCAAACATGGACACTGTAGCTGAAAATGCAACTATCCTGCAAAAACGAAGTCCTTATGGAGCCAGAGCCCTTCTGCCTGGCAGCGCTGTACCAAAGAGTAGCAGCAGCACCTCTTGATGGACACAAGCAGAAAAGCACAAGCTTCCTCTTACCAATATCTTTTGCTGTCAGTCGTCTCCTCTGCTTCAACACAGGTTGTGTAGCTTCTACTGAACCGGGAGGGAAGGTGATGTCTCGTCGTATCATGGGAGGCTGTACAGCTGCTGGTGTTATATGCGAGGCAGGGACTGGTGGTCCTGCCTTCTGCATTTTCATCCCCGAGTGCAGGAATGGAGATTTACTAGGAGAAGTGCGGTTCTCCAGAGGTCTGGGCAGAGGTGCTGGGCTGGATACCTGAGGAATGTGATTCTGCATGCTAGGAGGGGTCTGGTAGTTAGACTGAGGGGGCCTAGTCATTGGGGGTACGGGGGCAGAGGGACCATAAGGAGGTTGCCGGTTCCCATGGGAAGGCCACGGTCCCTCATGGTTTACCCTCTGATCTGAATGCAGAATTTCATCTGTTCGAGTCACTCCGTGATAAGCAGGCCCCTGGGGCGCAGAGCCAGTGCTCTGCCGATTTGGATAGCTGTACCCTATTTCGTTGCGCCCTTGCCACATGGCACCCTGCTGTGGGCCCTCCGGAGTAGACTGTATGGGGCCACCCATCATCTGAGGAGGCATGTTCTGCTGAGCATTGGAGCCTGGGGGAGCTGAGACCCTGTCTCTGCCAAATTGGAATGGGAACTGGTTCTGTGGCCCTCCAGCAGATCGGCGGTCAGCAGCAGGGTATGTATTCCCATACTGGTTATACAAGTCCTGCTGGGGAGACGGCTGTGCAGTTTGCTGCTGGCTTGGTTGCTGGGTCTGTGCTGGAGGCAGCTGCTGCTGTGTCTGCCCCTGCCCGGCACTGTACGGTACGTTGTACATCTCCCCTTCGTGACGCTTGGCAGGCGGGCCGTAGCTGCCATCCATTGGTCGTTTGTAATTCTACAAGGAAAATAAAGGCTCCGTGAACAATGAGATGTATTTAGTTAGAAAGAAGCAATCCTAACTCAATGGGTAGATCTGTGCAGAGCCAGAGGATGTATCCGCGTGGCATGGAAACGCATTTCTCTTTTTTCTTCTTCCCTTTTTTTTTTTTTTTTTTTTTTTGTTAGCCAATGTGAAGTTAGATTGACCTTTCAGTTTCACAAGCTGAGGCCAATTCCTTGCAGCAGGCTGCATAGTTTCCTTGTGGATCCTACAAGGATGCCCTAGGGGCAGAAATCTGTCCACAGAAAAGACTTTCCCATAAAAAAATGCTCACCACAAACCAATCTGTGTGCAGGTATTTCTTTCCCTTTCAAATCCAGGAACTTTTGGACATTTCTCTTACATTTCCCAGAAAACAGAAGTTTTTGCCAAAGCATCAAACAAAATGCATTAAAAGCTATTGTACTTTTCGCTTCTTCCTTTCCTTGTGGATTTCAAAACACGTCACTGAAAGGAGCAAGAACTGTTCTCCTCCTCTACTTCTTCTAAGTGCCAATGCAGAAAACAGTTAACTGCTGAGAAAAAATTAAAACCTAGATCCCTCTTGCCTCCAAGGGTCTTTGCTTTAAGTACTATCCAGTCGATTCAGAAGCTCTGCTGTCATGACTGGCTTCAGATGGAGCTCTAGGGCTTTAAAGATGACAAGTACCAGAGTAACTCGAACTCTTGGCTCAGAGCCCCGTGGCTCTGGTTGCAGAGCCAAACTGCAGAGCAGTTGGAATTATTCTTAGCACAGCTCAGCAAGTGCCCTCTCTATACTCTCCTAAACCAGAGGACTCAGGAAAATTATTATTATCAGGAAAATATTATAGGTCCTGGCACTGATACAAAGAGCAAGTTATATATAAGGATTATGGCAAGAGATACATGTTCATTCAAACTCTTCCTGAAACAAAGCTGTGAGTAGGAGAGGCAGTAAGGCAACAGGGGAGTGGAGGCAGCTCTGAAGCCTTTGCCTGCAGGCTCAGTAAGTTGTGTGGAATGATCCACCTGAAACAGCTCACCAGAACTATCAAGGGACTTATTGCAGACAAACTCCTCTGATTATTTGGATCAACTTGGTACAGAAACACAAAGGGATTCAGAAAGTTCCCAGAGGGCAGAGAAGCTCAATAAAGCTTCCTGATCTCCTGTCTCCCGAACCCTGAGCGCACCCGACCAAACTGCAGTGTCTCCATTCTCAGAACATGGTGCGTTTTCTAACACGACACTGAAAACGCAAATTAAAAATTATTTACACTATTTAGAAACTGGCAGAAACATGTATAATGTACATAATTCTATCTAACACTTACATGTCCATAAAGCAAATATACTGCCCAAAGAGTTTTCATGCTTCCTTTTTCACATAATGCACAGATAAAACTCCTTCTCTGAGTCAACCAAACCAGAAGCTTTCTGGTACCTTACCTGCTGTTGTTGTTGATACATGGTAGTTTGCTGGCTAGGGAAAGGGCTGCCCGAGGATGTGCCTTGAGTGGAGAATTGATTGCCATAGGAATCATGTCTAGAGAAGAAACAGGTATGTTACTCTTCTGATCAGAAGCATATTTCATTTCAACAGTCTCAAAGCTCCCTAGAAGTGGGAAGAGCTGTTTGTGGCAATACCCTACACAGACCTTTGCTGCTGCTGCTGCTGTTGCGGGTAGCGGCTGGGAGAGTACATCCCTGACTCGGGGGTGGAAGGCATGATGTTTGGCTGTGGAGTTCCAGTAGCTAAACTGCCCTCCGGTCCCATGCCAGGCTCCGTCCTACATAGAAACAAAGAGAAAAAAAACACGCATTCACTTAAATTCACCTTCACTCCTCAAATGGAAAAGGATGGTCAAGAAAATCACTGTAGTGATGAGAAGGTAATCATTTCACACGAGTCAAGCAAACCAGGTTCTCAATGGTTTCAAGCACCCACCTCACTCTGTCGTAAGGGCCTCCATAGGAATAGTGTTGCCGCTGTCCCATGGTCATGTTACCCATCCCTGGACCTGCAGCACGATTGTAAGGGTCACCCATACCACTGTTGGGGCCCTGCCCTGAGGACATGAAGGGATCGCTTCCTGGAGCTGAAAGATTGAAAGAAGGGTCAACAAAACATATCTACATCTGCTTTAGAGACAAATTCCTTCTTCCAGAGGAAGAAGGGCAAGCAGAAGGTCTAAATACTCCTACAACACATTCCAGCATACAGCCAGATTCAGGGACTAGCGCTCATGGAGAAAAGGGAGAGGAGCAGGCAAGGACTTCCTCACCTTTCCTCATACTGCTGTAAGGATCTTTATTTGGCTCATAAGACATGCGACCCATCATGTCGGAGGTATTCATGCTGGGCTGGTAACCTGGATTGGGAGTCATGGAGTTCCGCTTCTGGAACGTGGGATCACTGCCATCTGCAAAGGCATCCTGAAGGCCCACTGAGTTACTCCTGATTCAAGAAACCCACAAACACAGAGTTATAGAGGTCCATGATGACCTGCAGGATTCTTCACCCCACATATTCCCTCAGGTGTTGCTATTCCCTAGAAGGGCTGTAGTTACGCTCCTCCAACAGAAGCAGGAAAAACTGCCCTTTTGCAACACCCTCCTTGGCCCCAATCCCCAAAGTGATGATTATACAGACATAGAGAGATGCAGAATCAGCAGTGTTGCTGTGAGCCTTTAACAAGGGAGGAAAAAAGCCAAGGAGCCAAGGCTCCCCTATGGGGTAGTGACCCCAAGGCAACCTCACAGTTGCATCTCACAGCCACCCTGATGGGAAAGGGTGCAATGATTTTATACCTGATGCCTGGCAAAGGGGGCATTTGACTGTGTGGCGTAGACGCTGGAGTCGGTGGCTTCAAGTCTCCTCCTTCTGCCATGGAGCTGCTGGTGGACTGAGGCGTCTGAGGACCCTGCATAGAGCCTGAACCCGCTGCAAGAACAGAAATGTAGCATGAGGAGCACTGCACTCAACAGATACAACCCAGAACCTCCCAGATTATCGAGCTCAAGAACAGAGTGACGAATCCTCAAAGACAGATGAAACATGGCTAAAATATCAGGAGTCCAACACTGCAGGAACATACCACTGGGCCTGACTTCCCAGAAGAACCGCATACAGTAACGTAAAGCTGGGAAGATATGTTCATTTTTGCCATGCCTCCATTTTAACCATGCTCCCCTTTATGTATCATGCCACCACAGTGGTCACATTCCCCGGGCTATCCGGTTTCAAATGGTGATGTTCTACAGCGTGCCATAAAGAGGGGAATACGATGCTTTCTCTCAAGTGACAACTATGGTCCTGTCACCTTCACATTTGCTTTCTGACCAGGAAAGAAGGTGGGTTTGAGCCCTCTCCTGCAGTGTCATATTCTTTATGAGTGATGGAAACTCCAGCACTTCAGCTGAAGTTACTAAGCAACTCTGAACAAGGCTCCTCTGTCTGCTGTGCCTTTCCAGTGGGTTAATTCATGCAGGTTAATTCAAACACCACACCACTCCCAAAGATTCCTGGAACAGGGAATGCCGGAGATGCCGGATCTTTCACTGAACGACAAAACCCGTCCAGCAAGTTCCCTGGCTTTGTGTGAGTTACTTTACGCTACAGTAAGCTTTCAGCGAAAATCCCAGGCCATCATGTGTAATCCAGCTGCGCCGTCAGCTCTAGGAGCTCTGCTCTGCCCCTGGATCGCTGTGGCAGCCTCAGCTCTCAGGTTCATATGCTCCTTGCAGCTGGCAAGAGCTGAACTCTTAATTAATGTTTCCATTAGTTACCAGCCCCAGCACCCGATATCCCTCAGCTTCAGCCCTGCTGGTTGATGAGTCATTCCAGCTATTCATTAAAATCCTCCGAGGTCATGTCCAGGGCATGTTTGTTTACACCCCACCTTCCTGGCACCCTGTCCTCCGCTCCCTGACTCCCTCCCAGCCTGGGGAGGTCCCGTGAGAAGGAAGGGCAGAGGCGAGCTCAGCGGGGAGCTTCATTCATAAGGCCCCCGCCCCAGTGCTCTATGTCCCCAGGCAGCAGCGGCTCAATTCCCCTCTTTCCCCTAGGAATTTGCTGCTGTCTCCAAGGCGTTACAAGCATTGGCATCGGCAGGAAGTGGCCTCAAGACATTCCCAGCGTCACTGCCATTTGGTGTTTGTCCCCACTCCCTGCTGTCCCTCCCACTCACAAATTTACACACTGTTGGAGCCAGGCCAATTCCACGCTCTGAGAATTAAAACCCAAGAGCAGACTGATTACACCTCCCCGAGGACACACTGCCGTTTGCAAGAAGGACCCAAAGAGGTTTGCAGGAAATCTGAGCGCTCGCGAGGCAATACCCAGTCCACTTCAGGCAAGATCTTTCTGTAAACATTTTGGGGTTTGGAGGAATAAGAGTGCGTGGAAATACTCTGACGTGAAGAGCTTTACTCAATCGCTCAGCAAGGCCTTTAGATGCTCCACAGCCACAAAAAGTAATTTAATGCGGAACCATACATCATGATCTTCACAAAATTACGCAGAAGCTTGTTTTCACAACTGAATGGGCTGGAATGAAGCGTAAGCCAATGCCAATAGGTTATAAAATCTGCAAGGAGGGTAAAGCACACACCTCTCTCTGTGGGATGGCTTAGAGCCCTGCATCCAAACAACAGAACTTCAAGATGCCCTGCTCTGCTCCACTCAGCTTTCAAACAGGGACGTTACTCTCCAGCAAGTGTGATTCCTTGGGAGACAGGCCTCTGTGCGTGCAAGGCTGGAGGATGCTGCCTTAGAGGGGCCTCAGCAACCCCTGGAGCAGGAGTGCTCCTCAGGACTCAGTGCTCCTCTTAGGCTCTTAAGCCGCAGCTGAGGTTGAGAGAGCAACTCATGTTGTCCCTAGCCTCTGTGGCTGCTGCTGATCCAGGGGAACAAGAGAGAAGGAAAAGGAAAGTGAAAGAGTAGCATGAACATGCTGAGTTACATGGTGGAAAGGATCACAGCAACCAACTGTGCTTCAGTGTTGCTTCTGCATACTCTCAGTTGCAGAAGTCTGAACTAAGACAAGCAGAGAGAGTAGTTTAAATATGAAATGCAGAACAGTCATCTCATAGCAGGAATCAAACCTATGGACTGAGTTAACAGAGCTGCACAGATGTGCAGTTCAGGGTACGAGCCCTGCAAATTCCTACTGCTAAGTGTTGAAGCACTGAAGCAAGAGCTCAGGCTTTCCACAGCCCTGGAAGGCAGTCTCAGGACTTCCATGTACCATCACATTAGCTAAAACAAAACAAGAATTGATTCACCGTCTAATCCATTCTGGCAGGCACCTAGTGCTACAAGAAGTTTTAAGTGGCTTCCCAAATGCCTCACCCCCATCCAAATAAACTCCAAACGCTCTTAACATTTCTGTTCCACTGCCTAGTATCTCCATTGGCAAGAGTTTTTAGAAACTGGGATGGGATTTGTGATCTAGTCTAAGTGGAACTCAGACACCACTTCAGACAGAATTTTAGTCTAATGACACAAAAGTCATTTTACCTCGCAGAATACACCAACGTTGAATCCACACTGGAACAGGTTTCCTGACTAGTAGAAAGATTACTTAGTCCTTAAAATAAATAAATAAAATCTTAAACTGGAGGGATAGATAAATGTAGCTGCCAACAGAATGGTGACATTCGGACAAGCACGCTGTCGATCAAGGGGTTAGCAGGACTGAGATTCAGCAGCAGTACAATCAGAAAAGGGTTCATTATTCCACTCCTCAGGAGCTAGACAGAAATCTCATGTTTCAGAACCAAAAAGACATCTTTTTCCCCAAACATTAGAGGAACTTCAAAGCAGACAAAGTTTTTATTTCACCTACATGAACAAGCTCCTGACCAGAAAAGATATTGGAAGGGTTTGCTTTTAAGGCAAACTGGAAAACTGAAGCTTAAAGGCTTAGCAAGTTCAGCAGCAATTCAAGCAATGAACTTAATGCAAATGAGACAGAAACAATTAGACTTCCGGAACACAAGAGAGTATAACGTGCACCGCTAGCCCAGCTGTTTTCTACTTTTTTTTTTTTTTTTTTTTTTGCATTAACAAATCTGGATAGACACTACGCTTAAGTTTTCAGAAACTGGAGAATCCCATTAAATTTGAAACAACAGCATAAAGACTTATGAATTCCTAACTTTTAAAAAGTTCATTTTAAAGGTCTCAAATCCTAGAGTATCTAACTCTAAACAGGCTTACAAAGGTCTCTGAGCACAGAACCTCAGAAAGGTCTCACTGTCTCCTGCTAAACACAGAAAGAATTCACAAGGAAGATGAGCACACACCCACATCAAGCATTTACTGCCAGAAGGTAGTACTTGCATAGTCAAAGCAAGCAGTGCTTTTCTAGAAGGTTCCTAAAGCTAAGCAATAAAAAGGTCTGCTCCTAGAATATGCAGAGATCCTCACAAAAAGTCAACTTCAGACTTCTCTCCCCATCAGACTCTCATACTGCAGTGATGCAATGGTAATTATAGAGGTGTGTGTATATACATACATACATATTTATATTTTCACCTTTTTTTTTTTTTTTAACTTCATACATGGATGAGACCCCCAAAACATGAAATATATCCATCAAGAGGTTTGGCTTATTCCCAGTATCATTTACTCCCATATTAGAAGAGAATTTAGTCTACACAACAAACAAGAGATTTGATTAGGAACAGGCATGGGGACTTTGCAGAAGGTTGCCACCAGCCTGGCCCACAGCACAGGGAGCCAAGCCTGCAGGATGCCACTGATCCCCTGGTTCAGTCAGCCATCACACTCCTGAAATCAGTCTCTAAACTCACCTGGAGATGGAGGTTGTATCTTAGTTTGAGACTTTTTCGAATCTGCAGCTGCAAAGATATCTGGAGGGGGGTCTTCACCTCGCTCAATCTTGCACTCAAAGGCATAGAGACACTGGATGTACTGCTTCTTCAAAGAACTAGCTGCACTGCTGGACGTGCCCACGTTGAGATTTGTGGCTAATTCGCGCCATTTCTTATTTTTGTTGACCTGCACAACCAAACACAAGACCCTAAACTCAAAATCGCAGCTACTTCTCTTCAGGACACTTTCTGAGAAGAAATCAACACTTCCCAACTAAAACAAATGATGCAGCAAGAGCTAAGTGGCATGTCTTCAGCGGTGTTTAGAAACAAATAAATTCTCTTCTTCTGAAAGTAAACTTCTCTTTTCTCACCTCAAGAAAACAGTTTAAACAGCGATGAATAAGTCAAGTGGCAAAATAACTAACCACAAGGTCAGTTGACTGCCAGATGCAAAGACAAAGCCAGTGTCACCAATCTTTGCACTGGACAGAGGGGAAGGGAAAGCACTTGAACTGCATTTCACCATAGACTCTTTTCAACCAGACAGGGGGATAGACATTTGGTTTACTTAAAAGATGCTAGGTTTTATTTCCCCCACCCCCAAACACACACACTTAGAAAGAAACTCATGGCTCACATATGGCATCAAAGCCACCTTTGAATTCTCTTGCGTATTGACTTGTGACTACCAGACACTCACCTGTGTCAATCCTCCAATCTCCTTCACTGAGATGTAGAGCCGGTAAAGGTCCAAGGGTTTCCTGCCTACTGCTGGGAGATTGGTCATGCCCATGGCCTTCTCTTCAGTAAAAGCTAGATACCGATCTACCCAGATCTTCCTTTCAGGCTCACCACCCAGCTCATAGAGTTTGGTGATCTTCTCATTGGTCGTAGTAGAGGAACTGGACTTCTAGGAGAAAGAAACAGATATCAGGACTGAGCGCACAAAACCAGTTAGTTCACATCAAAGATGTTTTTAAAGCCAATCAGAAGAAAGTTCAAGAGTCAAAATTCTGCTGTTTTATGGGGAACAGCCTTATATTAGGCCTACACTTGTCCTAGATCAAGGTCAGTCTAAAAGACAGTGTTATTTGACAAAGGTATCAAGAAACCAGCTACTACTCAAGGAATTCACAGAATATCTATTTTTAAAAAGTGAAAGGTTTTAGAAATGCTACAGAAACCAAACAAACCTCAAGGAGATTTTGCAGAGTGCCATCTCTTTGAGAGATCCTCTATGGAGTTGTTTGCTAAATATATGAGAAAACTTCTATTTCAACTTCAAATGAGATTCCCATAGCTGTCACACTCTGCCATGATGAATACTGCCCTCCCATCAGTCTCTCCCATTACACAAGTAGAGGATGCCAGGATAAACTGGCATGAAACATTGTAAAGGGAATAAAAACAAACATGCCCTAGGCAACCACTTGACCAATATGTGTGACAGGAACCCCAAAAATGATCTCTGTTCCCTTCCCTATTCCCTGACAGAAGTGCAGAGATCGCCTGCTACCCAGATGTGACACGATTTCCCATATGGGTTTGCTACTGCTTGTGCATCAGGATCCAGGAAGACTGTCTGATATGGAAATGTACTGTAGGAATAAGGATTACAAGTCTACAGCCATAAAGTATGTAGGAACCAGTGGCCAATATGTATATCTGTTTCACAAAGTTGTCTAGGAGTCTATTTAGTGGTAAAATCTGCAGTCCTGCATCTTGCCTCAATTTTCACTGGCCTTCAGGATATGAGAGGACATCGCAGGCAGTTTTTGATTAGCAGAGAAACCTGCCCTGTCAAGGAAAGCATGTCACAAACTTTCTTTGGAGTAAGTTTTCTGACGCTTGCTTTGCTCTGTTTTGGCCTGCTGAGCGAATCCGCCAGGAGAACGTAAAGGCCAGGGAAGTGCAGAGCTATGGTATGGGATGCACCTATGAGAAAGCTGAGAGAGCAGAAATGATCCTTGCTTCCCCCCAGTCATTTGATGTAGTGCAGGATGACATTATTTCACCTTTCACCATCTGGATCACACATATCTGCAGTAAAGGTAGAAACGTTTTTGGCATGCCAAATGCCTACTTAAGAGTTACCTTCCAAAGTGAACAGGAACTTCAAATCCAGTGATGTTCTAGATGAAGCCCTACATCCATGATAGAGTGTGTTCACCTACTATTCTGGCTAGGGAAAAGTATTCTCTAGACACCAAAAGGGAGCCCTTCTCATTGATTCACAGGAAAATTTGTTGGGCTTGACCATATACCACACGCAGTCAATTAGGCAAATAAGCAAACTTCAAAGCACAACAGCTGTGGATTTTAAGGCTACAATGATGAAATTTCATAACTGATGTTAGAACTGAAGCAAGCCTCTAACAAGCACTGACTTCAGTTTTAGTAAACCTGATTTCCTTGTCACCTTAGAGGAGCTGCCACAACTGCTATGCAAACAGCAAATCTCTTTCAGGTGCTATAACGTTAAAACGTCCTGCCCTTCAGTGATGCGAGAGATGTGCTAGTAATGAGATGCTTCTACTAGAAGTCCAACTTATTTCCTTTAGACTGGAAGAACTGAAACACTTGAAAGTTCGGAGCTGAAGCCAGTCTCAAATTAACAAGGGCATGAAAGAGGCTGATGCACCATCCTGAACATCAAATCAAACAACATGCTTATTAAGCCCAGCACGTGGTATTGGTCTCTTTTGGGAAAAAGCATAACAGAAGTAGAATTAGCATTCCTGAACTCAAAAGCGCTACTGTGTGTTTCAACGTTCTGGAGGGAAACATGAGATAATCCTTGAATAGCACAGGCCAGGAGGACACAACACCCCTTATTTGCAGCTTCCAGGATCTCCTAGTTCAAGAGCATTCAAGTCCTTGGTTTCTCATAAATAGAAAGGCAGCTGCCAGAACACATGAGCAGAAGTGAGAGATCTTCTAAGTCTTCCTGCAGACTCTGGTAGTGGTGTCAAACTTGCAGAGCATGTATTTTCCTACAGAGAGCAGAGAAGGAGACTAGGGGCTCAGGGTTAGTAACAGCTTTTTTGGAGGTTCTTTTGAACCCATAACAGCAGCATAAAGGAAAATACTCCTTGAAGAACTTGTTTGCTTCCTTCTTCAGGCTTTCATACTGGGATTAGTAAGAGTTTGTTTGTGAAACAACTGCAACGCTCTAGTTTACCACCTCTCAGCTGAGAGGTGATAACTGACTAATCCCGAGTCTGCACCAGAAACAAACCCAGGTTTGTTTATACTTCTTTTGGCAGTTTCATCACGATGGGTGATAATTCCTAAAGCTACAAAGCTGTTTTGTGGATGAGCCTGATTACTCCCAAAGAGCTAGCAAACATTCTTGGAAGCCCTGGGAGGAAATGGCTTTCCTTCATTTCTGAACTGAAGAGTTGATGAATTGTAGAACTAAAATGCTCAACTGTTTGAATCTTTCTGACAAATCCTGAAGAACCGCTTGGAACCACTGGCACACCCCAAGCCAGCCCATTGGGCCGGACGCATCAAGGGCAAATCATGTTGAATCTCCTTACCTCTAGCCTTTCTTCAATTAGATTATCTTTATTTTTCTAAGACCACTTCTGATTCAAGCTGTAATCCGTAATTAGCTATGAATAGCAACCGGAGACTCAAAAAATGCTGTCCCAGAAGATGCATCTGTTCAAGTATATTCTCCTTAGTAATGGCAAGATCGGCCCAGGTATGAAACAAGAACATACAAATTCGTAGGCACGGATAGAGCAAGAATGGAACTTCCTCCCAGACAACTTAGAGATGTCAGCACACACCACAAACCTCCTGCAGGTCCCAGTAGCCCCAGGATGACAGATGCTCAAGTGTTTTAGAGAGGCAGACTACTTCCCAAGGTCTATGAGGCATCCATTAAAAATTCTAGATGGAGAGCTGAATTTCTGAGTCCTCAGAGGAAGACACGTGAACTTCAATGGAAAAGTCCCTTTCCCAGCCTTACTGACAGCTGAAGGGTCTCTGTAAAGGATGGCAAGAGTCTCCTCATTCAGTGGCTTGCGTGGCTCATGCTTTCGCTCCTAGCTTTTTAGTCTCTTTAGTGCACACCTTGGTCGGCTCAGGCCAGATTTACAGAAGTATTTTTCTAGGATTTGGGCATTCTACCCACAGGGCTAAGCAAATAGGGGCAACACCTAAGATCTAACATGATCTCCAAATATACCATGGTCAGCTACACAACCATGGGCATATTCGTTTGTCTGAGTATAATCACTCATTCCTAATCTAATCACTAGCCAACTCCAAACTCTTTCCCCTTCCCTTTTTTTCTTCTTCATAGGAGGAAGGCATGGAAGAGTGACCTGAAGTCTTCTAATGTAGGTGTTAAGAAGGGTCCTAACATGCCCCAAAGCTGCGCATATACAAGGAACTGCAACCTTCTTAAGTTAACATGAATGTCGACAACACTAGGTAGAGTGATGCTGGGATAGAAGACAGCACTAGACATTAAGTGTCAGAGAAAACATTAGGTGCAGAGCAGAAAACAAGCCCTGTGTGTACTGATACACCCTCATACAAAATGCCAACATGCTGCCAAGTACTCAAGACAATCATCTTGCAATGAATTTGTGTAACAGCACTGGGTTAGCTGCAACTTATTGATAAACTCCCAGCAGCAGGTAATAGTGCAGGCAGACTAACTACCGTGATGCAAGAACGCAGCACTGAACAGCGCTGTGCCTGCCATAGAGCCAGGGAGTATGGCTCTACCAACGGGACACGACAGACTTGGGGTCTAGCTTATATCCACAGCCCTTGAAAGTCAAATATCTCTGAGAGCTGAAGAAATTCTAACCTTGTAGTGAGAGTGAAACCCAAAAGGAAGAAGTGAGCCCTGATGGCATCTGTAGAGAATTCAGGTGTAGCTGTTCTTGTATCGCAGGCCCCAATACAGGATTCAAATATAGCAGAAAATATATTAACAAGTAAAAGATACCTCCCTGAGAACTAAGGTGTGTGCACCCATGGTAGAAAACAAGAATGTGATATCGACACTGAGATTTGGATGGGGAGACCAAAGTATCTCCTTGGGAAGAGATGATCTTATGGATTTGTACTACACATCACAAATAGAGGCTCCTGAACAGTGCCATTATTAACGTATGTTAATATTTAGCAGTTTCTAAACAGAAGTAATACATTACAAATATAGCCAGGGCCTACTCTAAACCCCACCTACATATACATTTTGGGACACTTATTTCTTTGATTATGTTCCAAAGCATAATACATCCCAAAAGAGAATATCCAACTCACTTGCTACACCCTTGAGCAAGAACCATAGTCACAAGAAGCAGTCATACCACATATTACAAGGCAACCATACTAATGAGAAGTCTGTTCAGGGCAAGAAAGGCAAATCAAATTACGTTTCTCTTGGGAAACACACTTACTAGATAGATACCATGTTCAACCCAAGGTAACACATGACAATTTTATTTCCGTGGACACTGAGGAGGATGAGACAGGAGGCAGTTAAAAAAAAAAAAAAAAAAACAGAAAACCAAAACATTTTACCTTTGACTTGGATTCTGCTTTTGGTGTCCCATCTGCCTTATTGTTCATTTTAGTAGCAGGTGTTAATTTGACATCCCCAAGACCCATCATTTCAGGACTTGCTGCCATCCCTAGGAAGTTAAACAAAAGCTTTAACACTGATTTTAATCCAGTACCATGAAATCAGTGCAACTCCCAACAACCAGTGATGCTTACCTGCGGAGTTGTTGGCCATATTCCCACCCATTGGATAGGGTGGACCCTGGGGGTTAATCATGCCAGCCATACTGTTAATTCCCTGTCCATAAGGAGGTCCAGTTCCCATCATCCCTCCTTGGTTCATGTTGGGATAACCAGGAGGCCTAAAGGAGGACAGGAACAAACAGACTTTTATTCCAACTATTAAACACTAACATCTTCCACCAAAGCAGGTTTGCTATAAGAGACCTTCTGAGGAAGTGGAGAAGTGACTTTCTCCAGACCGTCCTTCCACCAGAACATATCAAAGATCAGGTGCTCTGGTAAAGCTTAACTACTCTAGACCCCAAGCCTCATTCTCAAAAGAAAAGGAGATGTAAACCATTCTGAAAGAGCAACTTAACATTTTCACCCTTTACCTTGGTTTGCTGCATCTCCAAGCTGGACTTCATTTCAGCTGCTAAGTCAGCTATACAGGGAAGAGTAGATCTTCATATTTTCCAGCTCTTTGCATTTAAGTGAAAATATACTATTTATATAGATGGACCAGGCAGTGTCCCAGCAAAATTTAATGATTCTTCTTTCTTTCTTTTCCTCTTTTTACCCCTATCAGCTACACAGCTTTACATATTTGTATCAGGAAGCTTTGTACACAACTGTCACTGAAGCTTGTTATTCAAAGGGGCAGGCTTTGATGCCTTCATTGGTGCTTGGGAACTTGACCTCTTAGCAATCATAGGCAACATCAGGCAAGTGAACAGCACAAAAAAGCCCCTTAAGACAAGCCAGTATAAAGAGTACAGTGCCCAGTCAGACCGCAAATACCCAAATCTAACAGCTTTACTGGGGGAATCTGATTTATAAGCAAGTTCATAGCTCTCACAGCATTGTGATAGGCAACATATACCTACTCCGAAATGTAGAATTAAAAAATAACCCCAAAACCACAGAATACAGCTGCAAAATTTTGTGCTGAGTTACAGCTTCCATTTAATAGCTGCTAAGACCCTAAAAGGAAAAAGTTCATTACACTGGACAAGAAATGCCTGGGTTGCGACAAAAGCAGCTAGATGACTGTCTACTAGATCTATGGGCTCTACCACAAACACAGCATCTTGTAAGTCACTGATCCAACAAAGTAGACCAGAAAGCCAAAACAAGAATGGATACTCAAGTTAAACAGATTTCTCCTACGAATACTGAAAATTCCTTAAACATGTCATTGACAGCATATTCAAAAAGACTGCTCATGCAAGTTTTATTATCTTTCTCCTGTAACATTTGAGATCGATGAATATGCCTCAAAGGGTATATATATTCAGTATTCCCCCAACTTTGAATTATTTCATCCATAGCTTTAAAACCCACAGATATGACATGGGGAAGGGACCTAATAGAGTCCAAAGGAAATCTCATTTCTTACCTAGTCTGGATGGAGTTGGCAGCAACATGCATAGCAGCAGCAGCCACCTCTTGTGCTTTGCGGTTCATGCCACCTGGTGGGGGGCACATCCCTGTGCCCACCTGAGGAGGCATATTCGCCATGTTAGGTCCATAAGGTCTGTTCCCCATGGTCGCATGGCTCATCCTCCCTGGGGGAAGTCCACTGTAAGGTGGCACACCAGTCTGCCCATGCATCTGGCTCCCTGCTCCCATTGGGTTCATGCTTCCTCCCATTCCTGGACTGGGGTAGTTGGCATTGGACATAGCATTGTAGTTTGGCTGCCTGGGATAACCTCCTAAAGAGATAAAAAGAGAGGAAGACAACATCATTCAACTAACTAGTTTATGAATCACTATAAAAATCTTCAATCAGCAAATATTTAAAGATCACTAACAGAGATGAGGGGGAGTGTTAACACCTCAACAAAAAGTCAAAGTACTTGGATATAAGCCACATAAAATATGTTTTGACACAGCCAACTAACAACATCAATTCAAAAGCTGCCTGAAACTCTCGCAAACCTCAACAGAGCAGAGTGAGCTAAATGATCCAGGACAGGATGTAGAAAATTCACTTAACCCTTTCCAAAACACGTAACACTATCAAATTAAGAGGACTGGATCTTCTCCTCCACTGCACTGGCGGCAGTACCTACATCCTTTTAAACCAAGAGGAAGGATATTGCATGTTGAAGTGCAACTAGCCCTGAAAGTAGCCTATTTCATCAGTCTCAAACATGATACACAAAGCACTGTTCCTTCCAGCTTATAAGGAGTATACTGTTTTGCATAACCCACACATTAAGATGAGACAAATAAACACAGTATATCAAAGACAAGAGATATTACAGTAGACACAGGTCTTGTATATTCCTGAGCTCAGCTGCCACCTTGAGGAGCTCACAGCACCTCACCTTGAGGTCCATACTGCCCGCTCTGGGGTCCGTAGCTCCCCATGGAGTTCTGCTGGTACGGCCCCATTCCAGCGTGCATCTGTCCTCCAGAAGACTGACGGGGAGATAAGGCTGAGCCAGGCTGGGGCGAGCTGTACTGGGGCATCTGAGGATTCCTCTGCATGTAACCTGGGCACCAGAGAGTGGAGCAGACAATTATCAGTGCAACTATTCAGTGGTGCCACTGGACACACTTTCTTCTGTAACAGGATCCAATAACAAAATCCTTCCAGCAACAGCCTAGATAGATTTACTGTAGTTGCTAGTAAGAAGCCCATTTTCTCCATTAGGACAATATACTCAAATTCCTGTTTTTAACCAGGAAAAAACTAGTATCACAGGAATAGGTAACACAACTCAGCAAACCTAGTTTACAACGACGTACTTTCAGCCATAAAAGCTGAAATTATACATGGGGCAAAGATGCACAGTATCACTGCAAGCAGCCCTTATTTTGAAGTATAAGGTCATGGACCCTGGACAAACAACACACAAACATGTTTCCAAAGCCAGCGAAAACACCTTACAAGTCAAACCACTAGCTTAGATGAAATATTAAAGAGGCTAAAGGATGGCCAACAGCTGAATTTCCTGCAACGTGCCTGAAGCAATTGCAGCTTATAAAGCTGGGGCAGCTTTTTTAAGCACTGTATCACCACAGAAGCCATGCCATCAAGTCAGGTATTCTTTAATTACATACCGAGCTTTACAAACCATTTACAGTTCTTTTAACTAAATCTTTTAACTCATGTCACTCACCTCGATCTTGCGCTATGCTTGATTGGTTCATGGAAGGATGCATGATACTGTCCGACTGGCCGCTAGGTGGTCGGGGTGGCATCTGATTGCCTACGCAACAGAAAGGAGGGTGGTTAGTCAAAAAACTGCACGCCCAAAAATCTAGGAAACAAGAGTATTAAATACTAGAACTACAAACATTTTCAAGAAAATGGCATGTCTGCCCCAGCAAGGAAAAACACAGCAACGGGAAGATCAGTCACATTAACATTTCCTTATTAAAGCTTGAAAAAACAATTCCACTGGTTTGCTAGCCAGCCATCCCTTCTTACTGCATGCTTCACAAGTTACAACAGGGGTTTTAAAACAAAAACAAAACAAAACAAAATTACAAGATCTCAGTGATCACGTAATACTGTCACTGGCCCATTTGCTCCTCACTGGCCATTTTAATTCACTTTTCAGCTGCATGAGGCAGTCACATCAAAGATCTGACACATGCCAAACAGCGTTACCTGGTACTGCAGCAGGTGAAAGTGGACCAGAGCGGGACTGAGCAACACTAGCAGGAGATCCAACAGGGGATGGCGAGGGTCCTCTGATGCCTGGCAGGTGAGGAGAGGTATGTGGAGAGAAAGGAGACTGAGCTGGGTTACTCTGCTCTCCTTGACTGCTGGAAATCCCTGATGTGCTTACTCCAGGACTCAGGGCTCCTTCTGTACCCATGGGCAGATCATCTATTGAACCAGACAGGTCCTGCAATACACAGAGAAATACGTCAGGCAAAAATAAAGAGACATGGGACTGTTCCCTCATCTACCACCATGAAAGACTGCATTTCCCCCTTAGACTTACTACAAATAGAAATCAATGAGCCCCGTTCATGTTATTGTCAGTTATGAAGCTGCTGCACAGACTGAGGTAACTGCCAAATGTGCTTTATCCCGCTGCCTGTTCCTGAACCCGAGAGTTCCCTAGCTGGTTTGTTGAGCACTTGCGAGTGGTCCAGACAACTGGTCAATTCTCTTATTTGCTTCCTTAATTCAGTTTAGAGACTAAAAATTAACAAATGCACCAAAGACGTGTAAAACTACAAATAGGGGGGATGGGTCACACGATCACGACCTGGAAGAGAAATATGGCTTGGCCTTTGAAAGGCAGAGAACTCCTGCCTCCCCACAATTAATTCATAAACCTCAGATGAGCCAGGAAACTACTCACTTGAGCTGGATAAAACAAACTAAATACAAAGATTTAAAAGAAAACTGTAAAACATTTTTCATGGTTCCCACTTCCCCTTCTCCAGAGATAGCAAAAACTAGCAATTACAACGTCAGGTTTTAAACTCCAGCTTCTCTTGAAGCTAAAGTTAGAAAATACCTTTCCTAGCGCATGTATCCACCCTGAAAAAGAGGAGCATGAAAAAGAGAGGTGCTTGTTTAAGAGCGGTGAAATCTCCAATTGCTACAACAGCGGCCAAAAAACTACAGCACTAAAAATCAGTTGGTGGGTCGGTGAAATGGGGATGCTTCCAAGTGGATGTCATGCAAATCCAACACGCACAACTGTACTGGCTGTTTGATAATAAGATGCATCATCTATTCAGACTTGGCCTGGAGTAAATGAATGAGTTACAGTCCAAGACCAAGAAGACGAATAGGCAGTCGTGGCACATTTGAACAGACACCAGGAAGTCTTAACTATTGCAGTGAGAAGATAAAATCTCTGCCAGAGATTCGAAGGATCGCACCAGGTGAAGATGCGGCAGCCCAAAGCTTACCCAGCTTCACCTACACTTTGCAAATCTGTCATAGCAATCAGCCCTGGATAAGAAACGCTCTGGCCTGAGCCCTGAAGTCATTTCAGATCTGAACAGGATTCAGCTGACCAGCATGAACAGAGCCAACCTCATTTCAAACACCACACAGAAAGGCTAAGCCAACTGATAAATAACTTGGGCGCTCTGGTCTCGTTTATACTGACTGGATGATTCCTTGTTTAGCAGCAGTTCAGATAACACTTTCCCAGCTCTGTGCAACACAGAAGGACCTCAGACACAAGATACTGCAAACTTATCAGCCTTCAGAAGCAAGCAAGAGTCCTATCGCTCTGTAAGACCTGTCTGCCAGGTGATGTATGAAAAGGCTCTGACAGCATGTCCCAACATCTCAGCTGGAGAGCAGTACTTCACCACCTCTTAGGAAGTGGAAAATTGGAGTAATATAGGAATAAAAAAGCCCCAGCATATATCCAACCACCTCATCACTCTTGTTGGATAGACAGTGACATTCAAAAGGACAAGCAAATGGGAGAGTTTAGTATCAGCTGGATGGCATGCAGATATCTGTTGCAGTAGCACAATCTTGTCTATTTTAACAGCAAAATTTAGTCTAAGTGCTTCTAACAAATCCTGGTAAATGCTACATTCGAGCTGCAAACTCCAGACCCTTGGTGGGATGACTTAGTGTCCTTCATCCCCTGCCACTACTGTTTCTGTTTGGGAGATCATTTCCTGCAAAACAGTCTCAGAGGTATATCTGCTTACTGTTGCAGTATTATCTTCTTGAAATAAAACAAAACAAAAACAAAGAAACCCCAAGCTTTGTCTTATTTCAATGAAAACTACAAATTTGCAGGAAAAACAAGTCTATGAGAACTTGCAATTTGCCTTACCTTCCTACTGTAACATCAGAAGTATTGCTAGCTCATGCAGCTACTCGCTTCTTTTTCCCCAGACAACTTTGATAAAACCCACATTCGTACAGCAAAACCATCTGAAGTGGGAGTAAAGTATTTCCAATATTTTGCATTAAAAAACATCAACCAACAAAAACAACAAAGAACAAAAAGCTTCTTTCTCCTCTGTAACTCCTGTTTAAGAGGGAGGTTAATCACACCGAACTTCAGCTGCTGGTGTAAGCTACGCATCACGGTTCCCTGCTAGTCAGAGGGGTACACAGTGTCCAGAAGCCAATTCAGTCCAACCTAAAACTATTTCTAATGTCTGCTGGCATCTTTCTGAAATACTTTTAAGCTACTTTTAGGCTGAATCACCAAATGCATCCAAACTCTCCATTTTTGTTCTGACAGAAATGAAGTTGGAGGCCAAAACCCCTTGGCAGCTGTAAAATCCTCCATCATCATCGGCTTTGTCAGACCTGTGTCAGAGAACGAAGCACAGCATTTTAGAGCTGTTAAATCTTTATGCCAGAGGGGCAGAGCAGAGAGCTACTTGGATGAGTAACTTTAGGCTCAGTGGAGAAACACATTATAAATGTACACGTGAGACAGAATATTGGCATGAAAGTGCAGGTAGAGGGCTAGCGTGCAAGGTGAAATGTCAAAGCTTTCTTCCGTTATCCAGACTGTAAGGGATGTGCTTCTGACCTCCAAGAGGTGAAAGAGGGCATTTGCCTCCAGGATCTGAGGAGGTCACCGTCTTCTGCATGAGATAAGAAATATTCATACATGAACTGGGCAGAATAAGTGTGAGAATATACAGCTTGTTAATGCCAGGCAACGAATACTTCTGCAACATGGGAAACGAAGCAGTGTTAAAAACTGTTTGAATATTAACTCCTAAGTAACTAGATAAAAAGCTTTAAAGATGAGGCCTTCGACTTGGCCTATGCATCAAGGCTTAAGTACTGTAAGTCATTTAAAAACATCGTTTTAATTAGGTGGGTTAACATAGGGTTGCTTTAGACATGCAAGTGAGGGCCCCTCTACACTGTTAGCATACCACTGTGGACCTCATGTATAGGAAAAGTAGGCCTCCCAGCTCTAAGGCTTTAGATCAGACCTTCAGTTGGTTTAAAGATGTTAAAAATGAATTACTTGTAAACTATTCTTGGACATTATGGCAATGTGCAGGAATGGAACCAGGACAAGACCGTACAAATCACGTAACTCATGAAGCCACTTCCGTTTCCAAAGCTTTGTCAAGTTTTACAAATCCCAAACAACACAGCAAAGAGAGGCTCCACCAGCACAGCAGAATTTTTCTAAGTTCGTTATTAAGCTTCAAATTCCGCAATACTGTAAATTTCTCAGAAGGCGCGATGTCTAGGAGGGAAAGGAGAGAAGCAGGGACTGCAACGCCAACGCACAAGCAGCTAATCAGCAAGCAGTCGTTTCCCTCCTATCAAGGTATTTTTTCGGGGTGCCAACCATCAAGACATAGAGTAGTGTTTTTTTTTAACCAGACCTAAAGGACACTTTCAAACTCTGATATTCCATTTACTGAAGTGCACCACAAATTTCGCGGGGTGCGGGGGAATCATCTTTTTACAGACTGCTTTAAGGACAGCTACAGCAGAGAAGCCCTGGGAAAAACAAACAAACCCTAAAAATAAAAATAAAATTGGTGGAGTAACGGAGCCTTACTGCCTTTGGTGGTTTCTGGATCAAGCCCAAGGAGGATCGGGCCAGTGAGGTTTGCTTTGCCCCCGCAGAGGATCAGGAGGAGACCTGGAAAGACGCAGCAGCACGCGGAGGGCTCTCCCCTTCCCTCCTCCTCGAGCGCAGCCAATCGAGCCGAGACAGGAGGTGAGCCTCAACAGCAGTAACTCTGCCAACTTGAAGGAAACGTCAGGGTCTGGAGAATTTCCTCACGTGTTTCCAATGTGTTTTTTATGCATTTTATTGCTCATCTGCCATGCAGATCAAAAACGCTGGAGGGATTCCAACTATTTCACACAGAATCTCACACTCCAGGCTGGCTGCAGCCCCAAAGCCTGAGTTTCTTCACTTGAAATACTGCCCAGTGTTATTTTGGGATGTGACCTGATAGCGGAAGCCCACAGGGACCCTGAAACGATAACCGTTCCAGCTGCGACTGGTTGCCCAACCCGTGCCGATGCCAGCACGGGTTTGTCAGCGCTGCTGACAAACAAGGACTCAGCAGCTAACACCTCCTTTTCACACCACAACAAACCCATGCCTGAAATCGCACAAGCTGGTGCCCAACCGAGGGGGCCGGCGAGCCCGGCTGCCTCGGGGACAGGGCTGCAAGGCTTGGCACGGCCCAGGCAAGGGCGCCGGGCAGTTCGTGCTGCAGAAGGCAAGGGTGTTTTCATACGAAAAGGGGAACCACCACTGCACTATCTGATACGAGTTCATTTGTTAAGGAAACGCAGAGATGAAACAAGGAGAAATGCTTCAGCTCAGCGTAAGACAAGCCCCGTGGGAGGGCAGATCCCCGGCGGTCCTCTGGCCCGCTGAGCGGGCAGAGCGGCAAGGGGGGCCCCAAGCGGGTTGCTCCCCTCCCTGGGGACGGCAGCTCCCGACCCGCTCGCCCTGCAAGCGCGCGCGGAGAGCGTGGGGGAAGAGGGAAGGAGCGCAGACGGGCCGTAATGGTCGGCGGCACTATCAGATCACCAGATAGCACTCAAGGAAATTATGAGCTGGAGACGAGCACGTGCCAGAGCTCAGAAATTCTGAAAAGCCAGTTGTTTCCATAAAGACGCTTACAAGCAAACCCAGAGAACAACGGTTAAATTTCTTCCCCGCTTCTTTCTGAAGGGGAAAAAGTCTCTTCATTGCTTCTGACTAATTGCAGTACCTACTTTCTATTACAATTTCGTTTTCTCTGCAGTTTCTTTTCCACTTCAAGAACTATCAACACTGAAAAAAATCACAAGCTTGTCCTTTCCTTCCCCTTCATTTCCACACTCAGAATACCTCAATCCACTCAATCTCAAAAGTGGCCAGCTGACCAGCAAGTCAGGATCTCCCCGCTACTCTGGGGAGCCGCATACACTGGTTCCTCCTTCTACAGCCCAGACACAACCGAATCTTGTATCTTCTGCTTCACAAAGCACTCTGTCTCATCACACAAAGCGGCCTGGAGACCTCACGTGCTCCACTTACGTTAAACTTAAAGACTCACTTGATAGCTTGAAGATGCACAGAGCCACCTTGCAAAGCTGGCTTGAGGTTTCCTCAACTGACAGAAAGGTCCGGACAGGGGCCTAATTCCCCCTAGTCCCCGCCGCCTTTCTCCTTAGCACAAGTCCCCTTTGGATTGCTTCCCCAACAAAAACTGAAGTTGGAGTTGGGGATCCTAACTTAAGCTGCAGTAAACAGTGAACTAATAGATAATTTTCTCTTAGGAGTTATAATCTATCTCCAAAGTTTTGTCTTGTCAACAAACTGAAGATACTTCCTATCCTTTCACTTTAACAGGCCTCCCATCCTGTAATAAAAGCACTACTCAATTACAGAGCCTGAGACTAGATAAAAATCCAATCAGAACCGTGCTTTTCAGTCTCGGAGCTGAAAAGGCACCAACTCCAGCTTACTGGAGGCATCCCAACAAGGGCCCACACTCCCACCGGCCTGGGTCACCCCCCCACCAGTTTGATTTCACTGCCATGTTTCATGAACCATCAGCATGTACCATCACGGACAAAAACCCCACCGAGCACGGGATTTCGGCATTTGTTTGGAAGCTGCTGGCTACCTGAACATCCTTGGCAGGAACATAAAGACTTCTGTGCCACAAGAAGGAACAAAACTATTCCGTAGCCAAAGCACATTTCCAGAAGTCCTTCCTACCCCAAAAATACACGATATGCCTCAGGAGAGCCATCATTCAGCTCGCTTCACTCCCTGTGACTGGGTGTTGTGCAGAAGGGAATGGATCACCCTGTACAGCACCAGAAACACCGTCTGCATGACCATCGTTCTTTGTGTGCATACAAGCTGGGCAAGAGAAAAGGCAGTAGGAAGGATGCGTGCAGAATCTCTCTCCAATAAAACCTCTCTCAACCTAGAATATTTCTGGAATTTAAAGTGAACTCAAAGATCCTGTTAACAAATGCTTTGCTTCTGTCTGCTCTGTACCTGTCATACCTGGTGGGGGAGTGGGTAGAAACCAAAAATATGTATTTTTGAGCTGTAAGTTTACCTGTTATATATTTTGGGTTTATACAAGTGCAGGAAGCTCAACTGCATTCCAAAGCTACCCAAGACAACTAAAAACTAATGAAATACTGTCAAAGTCTAGCAATACAAGCTGGTGTCCCTTTGACCATGTAAAGCTTTCCACACCACTGCCATAGCTCTCATATCTTACTCTCCTAAGCACTGATGCAGTTTTAGTTTAAAAGGGGAAGGTAATTTTCTCCTGGCATAAGGAATGGGGGAGGCTTAGAAGGAAAACCACCACCATAGCAGCATGAGTCTGCACAGCGCACCTCCTCCGTGCCTTCGTGAAAGCTTCAGGTTCACAGCCTTGCCTCTTCCCTTATATACCCTTCAAAACAGGATAAAGATCGGTGACCAGAGGGAACAAAGAACTTTAATTATGGAACAAAATCTCTGGTTTCGCCCCTCAAATATGTCTGTGGAAATTCAGTCTCTGATCTGAGCAACGTTCACACGTGAGCAACTACAAACTAGACACTTCTTGTGTTCTCCGTCAAGCTCTTCTGGGGATGAATCTAAGATTCTGTTTACAAAACTAAGGATGTGTAAAAATGTTCAAGTCCTATTACATGTCACTTACTTCCTTTATTTTAAATATTGTTTGTAGAGTAAGTAGTAAGACTTTTACTACTTCAAGGGAAAAATATCAGCCCAGTAAAACAAATATTAGTAAGGCAACACTATTAAGGCTTTAGTCTCTGCTAGATGGAGTCCATATTCCCTTCCCTTATGAGGAGTTTAAGCTCCTCTCAGGCATCAGTACTGACAATTGCAAACCTAAGATGGGGACTAGAACATGCACAAGAGATTTGTACAGTTTCTTTGCTCAAAAAAGAAGCTGAAAAGCTCATTCTTCCAGGCTGGCTTTAGACAAACTGGTAGAAGCTGCTGGCTCTAGCTGCACTGCAGGAAAAAGAGCATTTGGAAAGGAGGCTGGCAGGAGGAGGGGCTCAGTGTCACACAAGAAATTTTACTCTGATTGCAAAAATAAGCTGCTGTTCTAATCCACCCCACTAAATCTAGGTGAGTTTGGCCGTTTGGCATAAAGCAGGTACAAAATAAAAAGGAAGGAAGATAGACGGAAGTGATGCTGGCTTTACTACATTCCTGCAACGGGAGCCCTTGCAAAACAGCCAGCACTGCTACTGCAGCAGCCATTGATTTTTCAGAGGTCGATACTCCACTCCCACAGATCTGCTCGGCAGGAGCTTTAATCACATCTACTGCTCCTACTCCGTGCCACCCCTCCTTTTCTTCCCCTCCAAATAAAATTAAAAAAAGAAAAGGGGCCTTTCCTCCCCCTCCAAACACTGTGCACACTAACAATTTTCATATTCTTGCTCTGCCTTTGGAGCGGAGAGATGCAAAAGCTGTAGTTGCAGCATGAAGTATAAAAGAAATAACATGATTCATCCACAGAGCAAGATGTCGCCAAAGGGAAACCCACCGCGAGGAAGGCCGGCATTCCCACCCCGGGCGCCCTGGGTACTCAGCTCTTCTGCAGGACCCTGGGAAATACAGCAGCAAAACTCTCCAGAAAGCAGTTTCCTTTTAACCCTTCGAGAGCTGGTTCAACTTCTGAAAGTATTTCCAGGTTTATCTGAGCATTAATACAACACAGAAAGTATTCAAAGTAACAGTGGGAATGCTTACGTTTTGCTTGCTAGCCTAGGAACACTTTGGCTGATGTTAAAGCCGGTCCAGCCATCTAGCAGCAGCAGCAAAAAACAAAAGGATAAAAACTCAAGTTTCAATAGTAACACTGATCCCTTAAAGTTGCAGGAAAGAAGTACGCATGACCTCAAGCACAATGAGCCACATTATCTCAACAGCAGTGAAGGATGTTCTCAGCAACGGTGATTTTTTGGAAGGTGTTTGGGGTGGGTGAGGGTGAGACCTACATACTGACCACATCAATCAGAAAGGCTGGTCCGACACCCAGTCTTCGGAAGGAAAGTGCAAGTGAGAAACTAATATGGGTCTCAGATGACAGACCACAATCTGTTTATTTAAAGAGCTTTTGGGTTTTTTCCCCAGAGGTTTTTGTTTCTTAAGTGTTCTTCTACTGCAGTCTAAAGACAAACTCCAGATCACATGCAAAGCTAAATCGCAGCAGAGGTAGGAAGCTCCCCTCTTCTTGCCAGCCATAAGGATATTCCAATTCCGCAGCAGTGCTTCCTCTGCAAGGCACTTTCCAATCTCTGATGTGTTCAATTTAGACTCCAAAGCATTTAGTCATCTCAGCATGTGATTATGCCACCATGCCAACCACATGAGTTTGGGTGGGCAAAGAAATGCAGCAAAGGCAGGAGTTTAAAATAGTTAACAAAAAAAACAAATGTTAAAGGCACCTGTTAAAGCCAGTACTTTGGATTTTAAGACAACTCAGCTTTTGGTGTTACCAGCCCTTTTAGAAACAATTAAGAGAAAAATAGTAACGAAGCATAAGAAAGAGATTTTAGGAGAGAATAAGCTTTCTAAAGGCAGCAGATACCTGCAAGCTTGATGAACCTGGCAGCTCCCTCGCAAGAACGGGCTGCCAAGGAGCTGGTTGAAAGCTGGTAGCCCCGTTCCGAAAGCCACCGTACCTGCAGGCAGGCAGCAACGGAGCGGCAGGAGCCCTGGCTGCCGAGCCCTCGCATGTGGCTAGCTGGGGCTCTCTAGAGAAGCCGCTTTCATGCACGCATCTGTCCTACACAACATGCCCGGTGTTCAGGTACAGCTGCCCTGGATGGGGCCAAGGAGCTGAGGATGCATTTAAAAAGTCAATGAGATTCTCCTCTTGCTGTAGCTTGGAGCAGCAAGCATGCATAAGGAGAGGTAAGCAAAGTTTCTATTTTTCCAGTTAAGAATCAATTAAAATAATAATAATTACACAACTCCTCCTCCAATTACCTCTCAGGACTCACTTGAAACCCCAGTGCAAACCTTGTACCCACACGGACGCGGCAGCAGCCCACGGAGGCAGCGCTCGCCGCTGCACAAGGCCTGCGCAGCCGGCCCCGGCCCGGGGCCGTGCCCAGCACCCGCGAGCGCCGCACGCGCCTCCGAGACCAGTCGATCCAGAACGCCAAAACGGCACGAGAGGCAAAACGACTCCTGCAGATCGAGAGCTCGGGCACGCGGCGTTTGAAACGCCAAACGCCAGCTGAAGTTAGCCCCCGTCCTTTCTCCCTCGGGCCGCCGCGCGCGGCAGACGCGGGCCGAGCCGGCGCTGCCGGGGGCTCCGGCGGGGTTCGGTCGGATGGAAAAGGCAGAGGGGCGACGTTAGTGCTTGCAGCGGGGCCCCGGCGGCTCCCGCGCATTGCGGCGGGTCTCCCGCGTCACCAACTCAGCAACCAAAAGGAAGCGAAAACTCGATTTCCCTGCCTGGCAGCGCCAAGCTGCTCGAGAGAGTCGTCGCCCCGCACGGCGCGCGCCTTCCCCGCCGCGGTGTAACCAACAGCGACGTATTTCCAGGCGGCATCGGTTCAGCGTGACCGAGCCCAGACTATTGTCCGGGATCCAAGATCACAACCGCTCGGCCTGCAGCGATTTCCGGATTCGGCACCGGCCCGCCTAGTCGCTCGAGCGGGGCCTCAAGCCGGGCGGTTCAGCGGGCAAGGCCAGCGCCCGGCTTGAGGCCCGCCGGCCCCGCGGCCGCGTTTCGGTCGAGCGTGCCGCCGAAATCGCTCCCGAGCCGACCGAGGGCTCTGGCGAGGGTGGGGGGGGGGGGGGGGGGGGGGAGGAAAAAATCGGTGTAACGAGGCGAGGCAGGAAGCGGAGCCGCGCGGCTCGCGCCCGGAATAGAAACAGGAAACGCGCCCTGCATCGAGCACAGCGCAGCCGGCGGCAGCGGGCGCCCGGCGCCGCACGGCACCGCCGCACGGCCGCTCATTGGCTGCGCCGAGGCCTCGGCTCGGCTCGGCACGGCACGGCACGGCACGGCCGCTGCGCCCCGGGGGTGGGGAATTTCCTCCCCGCGCACCGGCTCAGATCGGCTTAGCGCGCCAAGCCCGGAGGAAGGGGTGGGAGGAAAGGAATTGCCACATGGACAAATAGCGGAGCAAACCCCGAGGAGAGGGTCACGCACGGCCCCCAAGCGCGGCGCCGGGCAGCTCTGCCGGCGGCACGCAGCGCTCTGCGGAGGCTGTTGGCAAAATCAGAAACAAAACACCAAAAAGAGTAAGAAAAAAAAGCACGGCCTTCCCCAACACCGCATAAAAATAATTATTATAGTCACATACACTTAGAGTTATGCCACGGTCAGGGAAAAAACATTTTTGACTCTTAATAGCACCGTAACTTGGATAGAGACCTTTCAGCATAAAGTGAATCCCATCTCTGAAATACCAGTGTCCGAGGTATCGTGCACCTTGGGGTGCTACCTCCGGGTGATACCGCCTTTATGTGCGCATCGCTGCGGTGCCCAGGCGCCACGGCACACAACTGAACTGCTTTGAAACGCACACATCACTAATTCCGCTCTTAAGGCGAGCGAAAAGACAAGCTCAAAAGGCCAAACGCAAACCAAGCAGAAGCAGGAGGCCACGTCTAGAAAGACACCAAAGTGACACCCAGATTCTACTAAAAACGTTTGCTTTCCCTTCCCTCCAAAAGTGATCACCAAGAGGACCGATATCGAGCAAAAAGATTTTTTTAAAAAAAATATTCATTTCCTGGGCTGCACCTCTCTCCATCCACAGCAGCTTTGAGACAGTTTTTAGCTGCACTTTAGCCTGTTGCATTGATTATTTCCAGGTCAGAGGATGCAGCTGACAAAGCTCAACTTTATTCCACTTCAAGGATCTGCAGAGTACCAGCTGAAGTGACGATCTGGTAGGAGTGACAAATCGAACTAGTGTTTTCCTGAGAACCTCTGAAGTACCCAAACCCAAAAACTGCTTAAGGAAGGAAAAAGTAATTAAACAAATCAACCTCCCAAAACTGCTGGGGAGAGGGAGTGTATGCACAGAAGGGCTCCTTCCACCCAAGCAAAAAAAACAGTAGCCTCATTCTTCTCCACTTCCAAGCCCCAAATTTTGTCAAAACCATCCTGCAAGGATCTGAGACTAGGATGCACATTCAGAAGTTAAATGCAGATCAGAAAACTGTTTTTAATCATATTCCTGTCTACCATTGACAAGTAAAACACTCTTCAGACCAGAAATCAGTGATGAATGAACAAGCAAAGCACAACTGAACAGAAATAAAACAGTTCTGTAATGGTGCAAAGTATTGAGATTGAAATGATTCCCCTTTCCTACCCAGATGAAACTACATCACTCAGGAAAGATACAGGGTTTCTCCCTCAGTGAACACGGTACCCTAGCCAAAAAATAATTAAAAAGAATAAACAAATAAGCCAGGAAGGACATTCTGGGGTGGAGATTCTGAAACAACTTTAACAAGCTGCCTCATTTCGCATCATTACGCATTTAGCGCAACAAAAACTCAAATGCATCCTTGCCATATTTCAGCACCTCCAAAACCCCGCTGGTATCTCTCCTCCTGGTTTGACTGTGAGTCTCACCCCATGGACGACCTTTCCCATTAAAGCACTGCTGAAAACAGTGCCTCTCACAAAAGTTTCAGTTTCAACAGACAGAAAAACTTTACTGAAGAAATCCCAGAACATCCAGTGAAAAGCACATATAGCCAATAAATACTGGTATCAGATCGGTATTGCTTTATAAACAGCTTTCAGGGCTGCTCAGGAAGTTCTGACACCACAGTTATCAACTTCTGTGCTTGGAAAGTTATGAACAGCTCAGGATGGCAACCACTCTCGCCATGCTCTACTCCACATCCACGCTTCAGAGATGTAGGAACTTGTACTCGACTTCTTCAAGGCAACCCAAAAGACAAAGACTGAGGCAACGTGACGACCTGCTGGACGTTCCCAAATGAGGTAAAAAAAATTCCTCCCAGCCCAGGACTCCACTGATCTTTGCAACAGAACTGATTTCCAATCCAAGCATAACTGGATGTCCTAAAACACCCTATTTGCTTCCCTCTACTTGCTACCAGCACCTTTCAAGTCTAAGCAAAAAGTAATTAATAGCTGGAAATATTTGATTCCTACATACTCAGAATTCAAGTTTCAAAAGCTAGAGACTCCAAATAAACTGGATACAACTTGCCAGGAAGAATCCTTTGCTGAAGAGATGAGACTTGGGATTCTCCTGGGAGAAAGAGATTTATACCAAGGATTACTACTCAGCTATTACACCCAGGCACAAAAGACTACACTTCACTTCTCCCATACACAATAACAATCTTAGTTTAGCTGCAATCCTGACAGCAACTCCCTAGAGAAGCAGGGAATTCTTCAGAGAAATTCCTCACCCAGCAAACTACATATAGGAAGAGTGCCAGCCAGGACATTTGTGCAGATGCATTACTCTTTAAAAGGCATCAGCAAATTCAAGTTAGTGCCAGCACTCTCCCCCAATACTGTAAGTATAAACTTCAGAAAGGAAACGACAAACCAGTATACATTTAAGCTAGAATAGCCTAGTAACACAAGCAGGAATGGAAGACCAGACATTTTGCTGCTTACAGATGAGCACATACAGCATTAGAGAAATCAGTAATTTGACTCTTCTGCTGTTAAAAAGTCTGCATATGGGAATACTGTCAGGAAAAAGTTTAGTTAGGGACACAAAAACCATTACTGGAGAGCGAACTTAAAGACCCCCACCCAGAAAGATCGACATTTCTCAGATAGATCCTAACAAAGCCAGCAAGAGCCGTTAGGTTATTCAACTCCTATCAGTATTACCATACTCACACTTACATCTCTTGGAGATTACCATCTCCTGAAATGGCGATAGGATCTGCTGAAAAAATAATTCTCCCATTATTGCTGAAAATTCCAAAACTAATACTGAAGCACAACATCAAATATGTAACAGCCAAAGACTACTGTGAATGCTTTAGGTATATAAATCTAACACTTCCTAAGTTAAGGACTAAAAGCTGAAATTCCCTATTCCTACTAGTGTTGATCTATGCTTAATTAAAGATGATGCATGGTATGATACGCCCAGATTCCAAGATACCCAGTGAGCTATCCCACAGTGCCTGCTAAGCCTTGGAAAAGGACTCAGAACTCAACCAAAAAATTAAAAGCCCACTAACTATGCTTCTGTAAATCATATATATGGCAAAACAAGAGATTCAGGAATTCTCCTGAGGAGGATAAAACTTTCTAAAACAGATAGACTGTGCAATATAAGCAGGATTAAAAGAAACCAGTAACACCCTTCCATGAAGCACTTCTGCTTCTAAACAGTCCCCGTCCAAACCAGGAGACGGATCACTGACACAAGAGGGTGGCTGCCACAGGGGTCCTCTCTCTAAACCATTCCACAGCATCACTGCCTGATGCACTTCTCACTTCATGGCCAGGGGTGCTAATCTTGTGCTATGCACCTGTGGGACAAAGAGATCTGCAACACATACGAGAATAAGGGTGCTGGGGGGTGCCTCCTTTTTTAAAAAAAAAAAAAAAAAAAAAAAAAGTTTTTCTTTACCTAGGAAGAGAAGGCCCAAAAAGACAACCAGCATGGGTAAGCTAAAGATTCACTGATTTCTTAAATGCAAATCATTTGGTGATAAGAGTCAGAAAGTCAAGACGACTATAAACGTCAGTTTAAAACGCAAAACAAGCCTTAAAGCCAGTCAATTCCAAAAGCTAAACTAATTTCTTTGTGCTCTGGATTTCTGTCTAGAAAACTTCCCAGGAACCCAATTAGAAACCGAGGGACACGTTAACATCTAAAACGCTTAAACAGGATCGAATTCCCTCCTTTGTAGGTTCTCCCACTCTTACAGGGGAGACGGGTATCTTCTCTTAAGCTATTTGGAAAAAGCAAAACTTGAAAAGGGCGAAACGCATCTAAGCACAAGGTATAAAAGAACCTCCCCACTTGGTGCTGAGACGAAGCCACTTCTGCTAAGCAGAGCGACTAATTCCTATAATCTGAGTCAGAGGGCGCTGATTGGTAGGATTCATGAAGGCAGTATCAACAATGCTACTAAACAGGACTTCCCACCGTTCAGAGCTACAGCAATTTCTTCAATTACTTCAGTGGCTTCACTTTTCCTACATTCTTTGCCAGAAGATGGGTCACATGGAAGAACTTGTGGAGAGGCAGAGTGGAGAGAAACATGCTATTTAAAAGGATTTTCCCCCAGGCCTCAGAACAAATTAAATCTTTGTAATCAGGGTCCAAATGGAGGGAAAAAAAAGAAAAAAAAAAAAAAAAAAAAAAAAGAAAAAAAAGACAATCCACACCTACTCCCATTAGGGGGTGGGTCAAACTAGAATTGCTTTATATTTTGGGTGACAATCTGTACCCACAATCTAAAGGAATTATTTCAAGGGGCTCATAACAGACCTGTTACCACTCCTGAAGACAAAAACAACTCCACTATATACGCAGTTCACGCTCCTTTGACCAATCCAACTGCTGCTTAGGAAGAGATTTAGCCAGTGGCTAAACAAAAAAAGAACTCGCTCACTTCCTACTAGGTACAAGTGACAATAACCAGAAGAATCAGAAATTCAGCAACTTAGATTGTTCTTCCAAGTCAGAAGCACAGACCGACTTGGGCAAGCTAACTTTTACTTTTAATCCTTCTCCTCAATTTTCTTGATGAAGTTTTAACCTGAACTTTAACTATCCCAGTCCAAAAACTCTGGAAAACTAGGTACTAATCTGACACCCAGCCATTCACTGCACATAGACAGAAAGTAGATTTAGAACTCAAAAGGGAAAAGAAAATCTGCATCTGCAGGAGAAGGAACTATCTGTGCCTGATCGTCCTCACTCCAGGTACTAATCAACTTGTCTTTTTCACCAACCGTTCAGTCCAACTGGACCAAAGAAGCTTAAATCGGCAGTATAAGGATCCACTGACACAGAAAGGCAACAGCTCTACCAGGCTGCTAACCTAAATGACCCAAATAGTGAGCTAAATGAGCAATAAAATAAAATAAAAATGAGACACCTTCCCCTGAAGGTCAGAGCCTACTCTAGCAGCAATCAGGTACTTCAGACACTGCAAACAGAAAGCTCAAGAAATCTTTCAGCTAGAACATACAGACTAGAGTTCTTAGGGTTAAACTTTACTCTCAGATCCATTACTTTTGTAAATTACATTTAATCTCCAGTGGGAAGCCAGAAGCTAATGACTTAGTAAAGAGCACAGGCAGCCTCCATCATTCCCATTTCCATGTGGAATACTACCAGTGCTAATTTATCCTGCTGTGCTTCTGATTGCCCTCGCCCCATTCACTTCTAGATCAGCTCACCACTCACCGGCAGGCTAGAAGGTCTGGACTGAAGATTCAAGTTCATATCTTCTTGCCCTTTACTAGAAGCCAGGGAGGGAGCAGATGATGCCTGGGACCCAAATGAGTCTTGAGATAACTCCTGAAAAATCAAGCAACAACAAAAAAGAAAGAAAGAAAAAAAAAGAACAAAATAAATGCTCTGCTGGAACTGGTCTGGTATATTCTCACATTATGGAAGAGTTATGTACCCTTGGTGACATTTGCCCAAAACAGGAAACAAGACAGTAAAGAGTTCAAGTCAGAACGCCTACTGCTCTGCAGGAGGACAAATGCTGTCCGACTGCTATAGAGACTGTCAGGACTGGAAGACTAAAATACGACGAAACAGCAATTCTCTGGCTTTCCCTTATTACAGAACCAGAAGAACAGAGACTGTCTTGGGAGACTGCCCACTTAGCTTCTTGGTCTTCTGACATCTTACAATAGCAGTAAAGTACTTCATTACATAAACAATGCAAGGCAATTAAAAAGAAAAATCTTCCAACTTTTGGGAAGCTACCTTTGATGTGATGCAATGTTTGCCGAAAAGCTTCTACTTAGCTTTTTGTATAACTATTACTAAGCCTTGCTGAAAATAAATACAATAAAACAACTCACACTGCTTCATGATCTTATCTTCCATTCCTCAGGTATGCTGCTTTATTTCTCCTCCCTAAAGTCAGGTTTTACATTTAAGAGCAAACCCTCCCATCATCATCGCTGCGTCACTCCGCAAACTAACTGTCTCTTTTTGGCTCCAGCTCCATTTTTGCTGCCATCTGTAAACGTATGTGGAAAGACTCCACCCAAGCAGCAAGGAACTCAAGGAGCTTTCCCATGCTCATTTCCTCTGTGCGATCAATACACCTCCTGAAGTCCTGGGCTGAGACACAAAAGCACCAGGAAATAGGTTTTTTTTGAAGACTCAGAAGTGCTCTGCTATTGTGCTGAACTGAGTAGTTCTGTAGACCACCTGGAGATATTCCAGACCACAGTTTGAAAACCATTCCAGTATGAAATCCTTTAGCATGCTATTGTCCATCACCAGCATTTACACAGCACTAGCCTTCAAATCTGCAGTATTAACGCAGCTCAGCCTGTTACCGCCAAATAGCTAAGAGATACAGATCTAGACACAACAGAGAAGGCAGCACATTTATTATCGTAATCATTGCAGTCAGCACGCTGACGTGCAGTCTAACCAACTCAAACAGGTGAAGAAAAGGAAATGCCCAAGTTTCTTAAAACCACTTACTCAAGGAAACAAAACAGGAGACAGCCTACCTGAGGAGGGGGGAAGCGCTGCTGGGAGTACGCAGACTGCTGCTGCTGCGGCTGCGATGGAGGGTATGAAGATGACTGCTGAGAAAGAGCCGAGGAAGCCGTCTGCGGGGTTTGTTGCTGCTGCTGGTAGGGCGACTGCGACTGCTGCTGGGAGTAGGGAGGCTGACTCTGTTGATGTTGCTGGGCTGTGGACTGCTGTTGAGGATATGGAGTTGGGGACTGTTGATGGGACGGCTGGGATTGCTGCTGTGAATAGGCAGGCTGAGATGTCTGCAGCTGTGGAGGTTGAGACTGAGGCTGTTGCTGCTGCTGATAAGAAGGCTGAGAGTGAGGGGTCTGGGATGGAGGCTGCTGGGAGTACGGAGGCTGCTGCTGCTGGGGATGAGGGCTTTGCTGGTTGTAATATGGAGTCTGGCTTTGCTGCCCATATGCACTGGGGCCCTGCTGTCCATAAGGAGGAATCTACAGAAGAAGAGGGTAGAATTCTATCAGTTAAAAAGGCATTTTACAAACACATGGAAAATGAGATTATGCTCAAGAAGAAACAATTCAGGGACCTGTGAAGAGCAGTTAACTGGAAGATACTGAAAATGCCACTGCATGAGGAAACCTCCCAGACAACAACAGAAGTCACTTGTGTATGACATTTTCCTTAGCGGTAACAAATCATCACTAAGTTCTTAGGGATCCCTATTTGACATCCTTCAACAATAGCAACATCAAAAGGAATGTAGGCTTGCTCCAAAAAAAGGCAGCCTTTTTAATCCTGCAAAAGTCCTGCAGGAGCCACTACCATCAAGCAGTGAGCCAATACCGACCTGGAAGTCATTTTCACTCTAACGAACATCTGTGACTTTAACTGAACATACTAGAGAGTGGATGTTAGTCCACTAGATCTTTATTTTCCCTTGTTTATGATTCATTGCTCTGCTGTTGTCTCTCTTGGAAGCAAGGATTTCACAGGTCCCCATATCACACCTGGATCCAGATGTGACGCAATACGTAGCCTAAAGAAACGCCCTTCTACCCAAATAATCGTTTCTGACCTGGTTGAAGGTGGTCCCTTCAGAACACACAGTATTTTGGTGCTCTTCTGCTTGGCCCTGCTGTGAGGGGAGACAGAGACTACAGAGTGAAGAAGCTTGGGTGCTCTACCTGCTGTGCATATGAGATGCTGCCCATTGTACTCTGCGTCCTGCTTTGCATTCCCATGGGATATCTCTGGGGAGTCTGTGGCCCATACGGCTGTCCTGGATAGCCATGTCCTTGTTGCGGCCCCGCCTGAGGCCCCTGCTGTTGTGTGTATGGGTTGTTTCCTCCATACGGCTGAGGCCTCATCTTCCCCATCTGATCCATCGGGCTTGAAGGCTGCAAAGCAAGTTGTGACACATGACGTACATCCAGCTACATACAGGAATTGTCCGCAACTTCCAAACCACCCCAGGAGAAAACTTCAACAGGAGGCGCAGAGAATGAGAAGCTAGTTTGTCTCTTTGAGCGGTAAAACCCATGGTTACATTCTGGAGTATAGCACCACTCCTGCTGCCCTTGCTAATCCATAGATATTGCACAAAGACAAACCCAGTGCAAATAATTCATTTTACGCTAATATCAGCCCTGTGGCCTGAGACAGAAAATTAGAGGGCGGATCATTAAGAAAGATAAATAAATTATCAGTAGAAGTGACTTTTCTCCATAGCAGGGAGTAGTTCAATGTCCAAATATTCCACAACATGGCAAGTTTAGGCTGAAAATTTAAATATTCACAAGAGACATTGTTTCTTGCGCACAAAACACTACGGGCAGTTAATTTACACTTACACATTTTGAATACATACAGACGTACTAACACTGGGCAGTGCTACCAATGTCTACATCAGCTGTCATGGTAAGACTGCCTTTCCATTTTGCCCATTTTTTTATGTGCACTTTGTGCCTGTTGCCTTTTGTAGAACAAAGGTTTCTAAAATGAATTTACTTCAATGCACGAAAAAAAAGTTATCCATCCTTGAAAGTCAAGTCCCTGAGTTTTAGAGCACACATCATGAGACAAAGTGAACAAATGCAACTTTACTAAGACTTCCTACCTCTGCTTGGAGCCAAGACAGTCAAACAAATTTCCTGAAAATACTATAAACCTCAAAGCACAATCTTTGAATGAGTCTCCTCTACTTAGGCAGTACTATTCCTGCTCTAAAGCGAGGGCTAAAGCAAGGACTGTTATCAGGCTGTTTTAGCATAGTCACCTCAGAAGGAATCCCAGGCCCAGTCTTTAACCTCCACCGTTTGGACTGAATAAGAACTATTCACTCATCTCCCGACGACCTACCTAATACCAATTAGATGTTTTCCACCAGATCATCATGACAATAGACTCCCTATTACATCATTCCCTCCTGCAACTAGCCGTAGGGTGGTATTTGCACAGATCCACCCTCTCTCGCTGAGATCAGATGCTTGAGGAGTGGCACTACAGGCCTGCACAGGCCAACATCGCACACAGCTGGAAACCCCAAAAAATCCCAGAGACTGGAGCACACTTTCAGTTACGTTTGCAGAATCTGCCCTCCCAGAAGAAAGTTCACGCAGTTTGCTACACTCCAGAAAATCCTGCCCCAACAGCCAGCACAGCTTGAAGCCCCAACACGCAGCCCCTCCAAACATTTGTTTGACCAGCTGTCTGCTGCTCCGCGCCTGCCAGGCGAGCCCAGCACCACCCCGCCAAACAGAAGCAAGTAGGGGCACAGCACTCTTACAGAGGCAACAGGAGCTGGGGACATGGGAAGGGGTTTCAAATAGTGGAGATGGCAGCAGAAGCAACTCAATTTTTGGTAAACGGAGGGGCCACCCACCTAGCTGAGATCAGGTTCTCTTGGACAAATTTGCACTACAACGGCACAAATCAATTAAGAACCAGACCCGAGTGCCCTCCTGCACTTCAGTTCAGCCCTGGGCCCCCCTGCAAACAGTATTTGCCGTCTTGCTGAAGCCATTCACAGACCACTACGTGCACTTTACCAACTTGATGCTATCAAGGCAGATAGATAGAAAGCTGTCCTGCCACGCTCATTTGTGCTTTTACTGTACACGGATACTAAAACAGTTCTGAAAAAGTTACACTTCATGTTTTATGTTAAAGCTATCGCAGATGCTGCTGCTGAAGAGTAACACGGATTTCAGCTGCCATAACTCAGAGAAGGAAGCATGAAAAAGCCCTAGTCCATGGTGCTCCCTAACGGCAATTTGCACATCAGCCATCACCTGCAGGCTGCAAGGGGCTCCAGGCTCCGCAGAGGAGCTTCACTCACGGAAATGGAAAAAAAGATCTTCAGCGGCAGTAGTCTGAATCCTCCAAGCTACAGAGACTACCTCCCGAACGCGAGCATCCATGTGGAGCTGTAATACACCCTAACGGATGCAAATTGTGTTTACATCTTCCACACAATTGTTCCTAATGCTTCCTGAGCACTGCCTTGTGGGTATCACCCTAGATTACTGAAATCTTTTTTCCTCCCTACTTTATCTTCTTTGATATGGAAGAACAGTACCACCAGGATCATTCGACCTCTCCCCTTTTTTCTACCCATCAAATGCAATTTTTGGTTACTGACTAAACATTTCAGCATCCTTTCCGCTTGTTACTTGCATTCCCCTGGTTGTTACCTCACCCTCACAGCACGCTATTGAGCGCAGCTTTCAAATACATTTCTGCCTGAGGATTTTTTTTTTTTTTTAATATGCACACACCACATGCTGCCTCCTCTGCACAGATTTGCTTGTCTGTGGTCACCCACAAAACTAACCATATCTTCAGGAAGGAGAGAAACAAGGTAAGATCCACTCTTGCCATGACTCCTACAGGAAGCTGTTAACAAAAAACAAAAAACAAACAAAAAACAACTTGAAGAAACATTTGGAACCATTTATGGAGTCATGAACAAAAAAAAAAAATACTCAAAACACAAAAAAGCATATTTCCAGGATGTGACCACGTCGCCACCTTGATTGCTCAGCGTAGGAGTACGCGTGACGTACTTCCAAAAACTGCCATATTTCCACGAGAGCCTAGCACCCAGAGGGTGCTAAAAACAAACGGGAAGAGCATCACGCTGAACTACAGCCTTTTAAATAAAATCCTGTAAACAAAAGAAAACTTAACACCAATCATTCTCCAAGTAAAGGAGCAATCTCATACACACGTTCCTGACACTTTGCAAGCCAACAGGCTAACTCACGCTCCCTGGGGCTGCCACGGACATCCAAAATACTGCAACACACAGCTTCTTCCTCGAAAATCTCCCACTACAGACACACATCTCTTTCATTGGCAGAGCTTTTGCTGCTCTAGCTGGAACAGTGTTGCTCTGGTTTAAAGAGCACACCATCAGGAAGCCTACTCCAACCTGCTATCTCAATCCGTTTACGTAATTTAGCTACACGTGCTTCAAGAAAAGAGCAGTCAAAGCTGAAACGCGGTGAAGAGCTGATCGATCCGAGCGCTTCCAGGAAGGCTTTGGGGGGGAGCAGGGCGAGCGTCCAGCTCCTTTGTACGCCAACGTTACGCGAGACGGGAAAGCCAAGAGGAAGCGAAGTCTGTTCGCTTGCAAGAACACTTCAGGATAAATAAGGAAATACCAAACTGACTGCAAAAGGCTGGAGCTTCTTCTCCGGACTGATACATGGGAAATCCTTTCAATAGGAAACCACAGGAGTAGATTACTGTGATTACACTTCAAAAGCCAAGGCCCTGCCATAGAGAGACATAATTGAGAGAAAGTGTTGCTCCTTGATCACTAAGTCCAGACCCCCTGCTTACACCTCCTTGCATTCACAGAAATTGCTTCTATTCTCCCTTCAATCGCAGAATCTTCTGTTTTATAACACCGCTAAGTACTCAAACTTGGCAAAACATAGTTCTGTCACCAGTCTAACTTCCAAAACCAAAGGTGCTTGCTATGGCACGACCAGAGAAAACTCTGATCTTTCAATAAAACTGAAGACATTTCTAGACTGAGAACTTGTAACATCAAGCCTGGAGCAAGCTTAAATTGCTCCAAATCAATATGTGTAATGTAAAGTACGTCAGACCCCTAAAATGAAATAGCACTGTGAAAACCAGCTATTCCTCAAAAATAACACCAGAGCTTTCTGGCTGCGCGACCAGGCTGAGGCAGCCTCAAAACCATAAAATCTCCCTAAGCAGAGAAAACAAGACAACCAGCAGCCAGGACTTCTGCTTTACGAGTGAACGAGCACGGCTTTCTTAAAAGTCTAAGCACACAACAGGGTTTCACATCCCAACTTTTCTAGATTTTGTTTAGTCAAAGAAAAACGAGCAGTTTGGTTAAAGCAGAGACTTCCTTCCCAGCAGAAGAAGGAGTAAAGAGAAGAGGCAAATCCCACTTTGGGAGCAGGAGCCAAGGAGCTCAGCCCTCAGCAGCCATGGAGAGAAGTACAGCTCTGAGCTTCCTGGTTATCTTACTACATATTTGAGTTTTATTAGGCCAGAAAAAGCAATGGAAGATAAAGAAAGAGGGCGATTTACTGAATCCTCCCTCCAGTCTCAAATCAGCATCACTCAATTATTGGCAAACCTGGGTATTGGCTGCAATCAGCTTCCTCGGCCTCCCAAGAAAATAAAAAGGCCAAAAAGAAAAAAAAAAAAAAAAAAAAAAAAAAAGCACTGAGCTTGCACCTTGGATCTGAAATCTTTTCCTGAGCAGATCTGCTGTCCGTTTTTGGTGATAAAAAATAATAAAAAGCATTACTGGCTGTTTAACCGAGAGAAGCCCTAATTGATTCCCACAGTAATTAACCTGCATTTTACCTCGGAGAGTGGTAGTTAAGGAAGTCGGCACTGCTATTTATAACTCATCTCAAATTGAGGGCAGACTGCCTAAAATCTAACACATCCCAGCTGTACTCCTGTTTGAACTGGGGCCAAGGGAATTTTTTAAAGCAATCTTGGCAGTGAATGAATGACACCAACAGTACGAGAGCGCGTGCGGTTGTGTTGTGGTGACGTAGCCGCGGAGGTGGGATGGGGAAGGGAGGGGGGGGGCAGCGCGCCGTAATCCCTCTCCGGAGCGCCCGCGCCGCCGCGGCCGCCGCGCGCAGGCCCCGGCCCCGTGCCGCGCGCCCGGGGCCGCCCACCGGGAACCAAACACAGGAAACGGCTTTTCCTGCGCAACGCCTTGAAGCGAGAAGCACATGGCTAATCTGCATAAAAGCAAAGCCACGCCGGGCCCTGCCAGGAAGGTTAACGCTCGTAATCGCTGGCCACGAAGCCGGCTGCCTGCGAGGACTTGGACCGGCGCCTGATAACCCAGAAAGAGCCGGGAACAGATGGGCAAGGACCCCGGCAGCAGCAGCACCGGCGCACGTGACTCGCCGCGCGGCCCCGCCAGCGCAAACTATTGTCTACAAAGGCGGCCCGGCCCGGCCCGGCCCCGCCGCTCGCCGGCCGGCTTCGGGGCCGCCGCGGGACGGCCGAAGCCCGAGGGCCGGACGTCACCCGGGGGACAGGAGCGCTCCCCGACGCAGCCCCGCTCGCTTCCCCCCGGGCTGAGCCTGGACGGGGTCGCGGCCGAATGAAGAGGAAGTAGGATTCGCTCCAACACCGCTCTCGTTCCTCGCGTTTTCAACTCCGCGTCGCCCAAGCACAAAGGCAACGAGCCTCTGCGGCTAGTTATAAAGCAGATTTGCACATTGGCTAAAAGCATTAAGTTAGCGATGGACAACACCGGGGAAGGAGACTCATCCTCCCTAAGAACCCGTCAGCTCGGATCGCTGTATCGCATTGAACTATTTAAACAAGGCAAGAGAATAAAACCACCTGCGCTCCCAACAGCTTTCCGCGGTGTTTCGATCAAACTCAGTAAGCTGCACAAGCAAAGTGGAAAAGCAGCAAGAGCAATACCAACTAACACACCAGCAACACCGACAGCAGCTCCCGGAAGCGAGCGGGACTCCACATCTGCAGCTTTAGCTGCCTGGTTTCCACCGCCTTTCCACCCCCTTGAGATATAGCAGCTATCCCAAGGAAGGTGTAACAGAACCACTGGCAAAAATCAAGACTCATTCAGGAAAAATATTTTGTCTTGATCACAAGGCAACCAAGTACCAACAGAGCAGTAAAGTTGTTTCTAAAGTGCAACCCAAATCCAAGTGCAGAGGCTGCGCTGGAGGACCGCGCGCTTGCTAGTGCGTCCACATCCTCCGGACCTACCGAGAGCCACAGCTGCAGTAAGGCATCAAATATGGGGCCTGTTCCCGAAGGTCCCAACACCAACGCTATTACCAGGCATCTGCATCACCCTGGAGATGAAGTATTTAACTTCCCATCACAAACCCCTCTCCTCAAACTAAACCTCAGTAATACTTTAAAGGGCGCTATTAGAGCTAAGCTATCTGAAGCGCCAAGGCAACAGTGCACATCAACGAGACGGACGTGAAATTTTCACAAACTCACCAACGCCAAAGCCTGTTAGAGGCAACGGTCTCTGTGCGGAGGGCACTCACTGAACAAGAGGGATCACCCTCCGCTAGCACGAGCCGCCACTGAGCCACCAACACTAGTCGGGCTGTGGCGATCCGCACTGATCCAGAACTGCCCGAAGCTGACATTTATACTTTCCTGACATCGTCTAGCTATGGCAACGCTGTGACTTCATAGTACAGATCAGAGGAACCAAGGAGACAGGAGACACAAACCTCCAGCGGGCCACGCCAGATGTTCCAGCACGTCCACCTTGCTGCAGCTCGTCCTCGTGCCTCGCACTTTACAGACACTTTTCTGACTAGTTGCAATTCTGAAACTCCACACACAAGCGCCTCAAATTCCCCCGTAACTAGTCCAAAGAGTTCAAGCTGAGAAACGAGCACAAACTAACAACAGTGAGCAACACACAGGTTGCCTTCTAGTCAGGAACACTTTCATGCGATCTATTTAAGATGTAACCAGCTGTGCTGGGGTCAGGATCGCTACCTTTTATAGCCTTCTGAAGGGTCAGCATACCAGGTCATACTTCATTGCCTCTCTTCTTACAGTTGTCCATTTTTAAAAGGATATGGAAGAGACTGAGGTGAAATTCAAGTTAAAATAAAAAGAAAAAAAAATCCTCTTGTAATAGATGAAGGTGTCCTCAAAAGACAAAGACTTAGAAAGCCCTGGTAGAAGTAATCACCATGCTAACGTGGATGAAGTGTCCCATTGGGATAGTTAAAACCATCGATACGTTTTATTCAGATCATCACAGAAATGTACGCTTCCCCATTTTTTTTCCCCTCCTCTTTTTAAGCTTGAGAAATCCACCAACTGCCTGCAGTCCCTCAGCCGAGCTGGGGCAACATGCGAAACCAGCACGGGTACTGCCGAGCACCCGTCACTCGCTTTTCTTGACTACCCTCCAAGGACGTACCTATCGCTTTGGGAAACAGGCAGTCCCTGCTGGACCAAGATCAGTGTCTCCAAGAGGCAGCGCTAAACTCCTGGAGGTATCAGTCCAGCGACAGCGAGCAAGGAAACGCTCTATGTCGACAACGCAGAGACACAGCTCTGCTTCAAAGTCCCCTGAATGTTGTCTTCTCCCATCCTCGTGCTGCAGTAACAAAAGGGGGCAGTTGGTTTGCCTCATACTCATATGCTAAGGATACCAAAAATGGACTTTTAGAACACAGTTGAGGGTTGGTTTCAGGGTAATGAACACTCATGCTTTAGAAATCTGAGGGACAAGGCTGATTTTAGGTGAGTTACAGAAAAGTAAAACGGCCACACGCACCCCTCCACACTAGAATTTAGATTTGAACACATAACCAGGCAGTAAAAAGCTCATCTCATTATCAATGATGTATGCAGATTAAAATAGCAGTTACCAATGTTCAAATAGCTGAGCTCTGTTTAATAGTTTCAGTTCTGCAACTACAGGGAGTTTAGTTTTTCTTCTGATTTTTCAGTAGGCCAGAGTTTGAACATACTTTCTATTCCTCTAATAATCTGCTAACACAGAGACCTCAGAATAGGCTAACAAAATCAACTTCATACACAAAAGGAGAAAAGGGACATTTTCTAAATGATTTCACTCACTTGCTTCTAACCAAGAGTTACTTGGAGCTCCCGCAGATTTAAAATCCGCCCTGTTCAATGTTGTTCCTTTCTTTGATAAACATTTATTGCCTCAGTTTCTCTTGGGAGATTTTCTGCAAATCCATGATACTAACCTTTCCGGTACCAAAAAAAAAGTTTGGTTTTCTCCAAATAGCTAGACTGTTGAATTGCATCTTCCTGGTTAAACATAACACAGTAATTACCCTATTAACATTTCTCAGTAAGAGGCCAGTCCACGCATCTTGAAGGACTTTCCTAAGCACCACTCTTACTAATACTCTTCAAATTTATTAAAACTGACCAGACTTTTGCTTACAGGATATATCATTATAGAACACTTTGTTCCTAAAAGAAGTAAACCAGGAGAAGATGATATGGTGGAGGGAAACCACAGCTTCAACTCAAACCTTTCTCAGAAATAACCCAACAGGGGTACAGTGTTCATACCTAAATATGATGGGGGCTCTTGGATTTTTTTCTGTCTTGGAGGGAGGAAGGGAGGGAAAGATGGTGCCAAGAAAGCCTCCGTTTTGACAGAGCACGTTTGTTGATCTCATCTTTCCCTCCAAGCTTGACTTTAAGCCCTCCTTAACAAATCCAACAAATCCTACTTACCAAGGCTCTAGATTTCAGGTCCTTTCTTCAGTCATTCATTCTCCTTGACATACAGCCATGCTGCTTATCACACCGCATTATTTAGGTATCTCTCAGGACCCTTGCTGTATTATTTCAACAGCTATCATATCTAAAGATGACAAGCAGCTGTTTTTCTGCAGTCTTCAGAACCTCCTTGAAGGCAGATGCATGCTTACATTAACAGGGCATTTTTCTGCACTTCTGAAAAGCTGCTCTACAAAAGGACCTGACATAATGTTTACACCATAAATACTGAGCGGGCTGCACTGGGTGACAGGGGAACTCTGCTTTGTTTTTATGCAAAGTTAGACAGGCCCAACCTTGCCCATAGCCAGATTTACACAGCTAGTATCTGCCATGCTGCCCAAGAGACACACAAGCTGTGTGCTGCTGACTTCCTCAGGGACTCCCTTCCCAGCTGCAAACTCAGGGCAAGGTGTCGAGTACACATCCTTGTTGAAACAGTGAACCGCTAAGCCCTTACCATCTGCAAATGAGGCAACAGAGTGACCAGAGGTTTCTTTTCATTCTTCCTACAACTGGTTTTGCCAGCACAACACTGATAATATGACTAAGCATCCACCTTGTTTCAAAATAAGGGGATCTAAAGCCTTCACAGGAGCTCTGAACTGCAAAGAAGGGAACAAAATAAAGACTAAGCAAGATCTCCCCAGAGTACGGCTCATTCTCACGCTACAGGAGTCTGCACAACACACGGCATCCAAGTCCGACAACTCAGCCCAGGCCGGATGATCTGGCTGGGGTGGGTTGCGTTTGCTCTCCCTCATCAGCAAAGATGTCTCTTCTTCCTCAGCAAAGAGGCACTGAAGCAGAAGCAGGATATGACAGCTACTTACACACTTATTCTGACATGGGATGAGGTTCTGACACACACTATTTGCTGAATTAGTGGCAGTCTAAATTAACAAAGGGTTATGATTCTTCTGCAACAGGTGGAAACTAGTGAAGTTTTCAGACATTTCAGAGGGAGTCAGAGTGAGGTTATGCAGTTCGCTATTTAGAGGGGCAGCGTGATCTCCAGCGCAACCAATAATTTCAACTTAGATTTACACAAGAAAAAACAGTTTCCTTTTGCTCACATAGTTAGGTAACTAGCTATTCCCTCACTCTCGAACCTCAACTCATTTTAGAAGCACACTATTCAGCCAAATCAGCCAAAAAAATCCCAAATGTTGGCACCTGTTGACACCTTCCAAAGTTGTCTTCTAAGCACCTTCCAAAAAACGGCATCTCAACTCCACGGGAAACGATCCCAAAGAAAAAGCGACAGTTGTAATGAGGTGGTGCTCCTTTTATGATGGAAAGAAACTTCCTTCCTGAATATTAAATCAGGCTTTAGGTTTAGCCAACATCCTACATCTGCTCTAATGAACTGGAAGCAAGTCAACGAAAAGGCAGTTCAGTGTCTGATTACAGCATTTTCGTTCCAGGCCTCCTTACACACTGGAAGGAACAAGCATGCTCATGTTGTACCACAGAAATGGGACCTGGCCAAGAGCAAGCTGTAAAAAACAAAAAACAAAAAACAAAAAAAAAAAAAAAAAAAAAAACAAACATGAGGAGGAAGGGTTCAGATGGAAGAGCAGAATTATTCTAAGTGTTACCACTATTTAAGTGACCCATTTTCAATCACTCAAGAGTCCAGCTGTTCCAGATCGCTAGTAAGATGCAAAATACTCACATTAAGTGCTACAGAAAACCTCCAAGGGCTCTGGAAGCCCTATAAGCCCAGTCAGACAAACACAGCCTGCAGCAACCTCCAGTCACCACTATCCAGTTAATTCTCCAAAACCCCTGTTTCCTCTCAAATAAGGAATACAGATCTCAAACGTGGATGTCTTTTGATAACAAACACTGCTGATATTTAATTTGTGCTCAAAAACTTCAGGCCTAAAGGAACACCCAAGACAAGAGGACTCACTAGAGATTACTTTCCACAGCAAAGTTTGTTTCATCAATTCATTAAAAGCTCTGTGTGCACAGAAATCCAAGTGGTCCCAGCGCACACTCAAAACTGAGGTAAGGCACCTTCAGCCCGTCCCAACTTTCTAAAAGCAATTTCTCATCATGGGCCCAGATGGCAAACCATTTATACATCATCCAAGCTCCAGAGCATTAGGACAGAAAAAAAAAAGGAGTTCACACATTTTTCAACTTCTCTGGCTCCAGAGTAACAAAACAGCAAAGCTGCAAGCAGTTCAGAAGGAAGTCATGGGTCAGATTGCCTGTCATGCAACTTTTAGGGTGGGAAAGGAGCAGATACAGTTAAATTGCAAAACTAAGGAGATCCAGATTCTGACTGTACTACATTAGACAGTTTGTCATTTTAACCTCTGCCTTAGTTTTTCACCCATAAAACAGGAATAAATACACATTACAGGTTTCTACCCACCAGGGTCTGTCCAGAAAGCACAATCTGTATTAGAACATTTCATAATTTCGCATTTCATCGGGGTAAAGGGTGGCTGAACAGGCACGCTGGGCAAGCACATTCCCATGACTGCTTCCCATGCCATGTTGCAAAGGGGCCTCTCAGGATCAGTTCAGGTCTCCAAAACACTACAGGTCTTTAGCACTCCTAACTCTCCTGCAGTAGATAGCACTAGGATAGAGGAGGCCGCTGTCGTGCTCCTCCGTGCGAGGTATGGTTGTCAGAGGCCACCTCAGCTCAGCACAGCACAGCACACACAGCTCCATCTTGTCCAGAGAAGCTGCTTGCTTTAATAAGAGCTGCATGTTGAGGCCTGCAGTTTCTACAAGCTACATTTCAGACTTAGGCAGGCCTTCCCTCCCTTCGACACATTAATTGAGCTGATGAAAAAGCATGGATAACACAGCATAAAAGGAGATCCAAATAATCCAAGAAAGCTAAATTTTGGAAATAATCTGTACAAAAGGCATCCAAACAGCATACAAAACTCAGCAATCCACCAGCCCTCGGCCACCTTCACCTCTGAGACCCTCAGTTCTGCTACCTGCTCAGCGGTTGGTGGTGGACCTCACGGCCCGAAGGCACACCTTCTTCTCCAGCCAAGGGTGCTGCGGTGGCAATGACCTGCTAATTACTTCCAAAATATCTCAAACATACTTTGATTACAGATTAGTAGCTCATGTTCACAGCACACTCTGTATTGCACTAGGATTAGTCCTAGTGTCACCTCATTAAGAAGCACTTTAGTACTCCTTAAACACTGTCCAGCCCTCCTGGCTCCACCCTGATACTTTATAGAAGGTATCCAACAAAATACAAGGTAACACAGCTCTGTTTTGATAATAGGAGAAAGAAAAAGTTATTTCCCGTCTTATTACAGCAGGTGATAAATTTGGATGCTGTTTTTGCAGACTCTGTGAAGCCTTCTTTTATTTTAGTCTTAAAATTCATCCTTCAAGACTCCACTTTGGTTCCATGGAACTGAAAACACTTAAAATTGCAGTAATGGCAACTCATCACTTGCATTTATCAGCACTCGATAACTTGTAGCAAACAACAACTGATTTCCAGGATGTGTACCCAAACAATCTTTTTGCATCCAGAAAGCAGAGCTGCTGTCACGCCCATGTTGGAAAGAGGAGAGGAGGCTGGAGGAGATGAAAAGGCCACAGAGGCAAGAAACTCGGAGCTGCAACCAAGTAGGTGCTCAGAGGGCAGTGAAGACATGGTACAGCCTTCATCAGGCCAACACCGTTCAGATTCAGGTACGTTACTCTTGGTAAGCCCAATACAAATCCTGACCCTACAGTGACACAAGGTCATCATCATTAAAAACAAACACACAGCATCAAAAATCAAAAAGAACAGCCTTACGTAGCTAGTTATAGTGACACCGAAGCCTGGGTCTTACAATCCCACGTTAGCTTCTGTCCTTGCGCTTCTATCCCATCTATGCCCAGAAGCTTGCACCTTCTTTTAAAGTAAAACGAACAACGCTCGGAGTTGTTTAGCAAGTTAAGAAGAAGAGTGCGTGCTGGCGGCTGGTGAGAAGATACAAAAATTCGCGACTGTGCCAATGCCATAGGGGGAGGAGGAACAGCCAACACTGCAAGCTCTTCACTGGTTTCAGGAACAGGTATAACAAGAAACTGTAAGACTACTCATATGAGAAAAGGAAAATGAGACATGACTGTACCTTGACAGCAGTTGACAACTCTGAACAGTTTATTGCCATTTAGAGAGTGATCGGATTTAAAGCTAACATTAATACACGTTCACCATTCAGCACAAGTATTTCTGCTGCCCTGACACAATGCACTCGCAATATACTCTGCATTCATCATTAAAGCCAATACACCTATATTCTGTAGCTCAGAACTGAATTATGCCACTATTCTCTGCCACAAGATGCCCAATAAATTATTTTCCTAAACATTCAGACAACAGATTCAGCATCTTGCTCCAGAGAAGGAAAAACGAGGCAAGAGTTAAGGGCCAAAGCATAGTTGAAAGCCAACAAGGAACACACGACTGCTCGGGGATACTTCATAGAACACTGATCACTTCATCTGATTTTAATTTCTGACACCAAATCAGCATATAGCTTTTCAAAGGAAATCTTGTCATAGATTGCAAGGTAATCAATCACAATTAATGTGGAAACAAGCCTTTCCATCGCTGTCACGCCTTATGAACCAAACAGGAAGGCGAGCAAAGGCATTTTAGAAATACCTTTAAAGTCTAGGCAGGTAGGATAATTCAGGATAGGCCTGCCAGTTGTTTCTATACATCCAATAGTAGCTACTGGGAGATAAACTTCAGCCAGGCATTGCACTTCTCCTCCAGAGCATCAGCTGAATGAGTGCTTTTTATGCCATTTCTATCATGAACCTTCTTCCAGATCCAGGATTAGCACACTCATTACCTGAAAGTCATTTTGCTGTTAACATACTCTATTCCAGGGGAGCCAAGTTCTGCCCTCAGAAAAGCCACAGGCAACCAAAACCAACATTTCCAGCAAGATGATTTTTCCTAAAACCAAAGAAAACTGTTCCAGGTAAGTACGATCTAGCAGCTATAGTATTAACCTTGATCTTGTGAGATACAGCTTTGAGTACCTACTCCGAAGATTTCCTATGCAGCAAATCACCAGGTTTAGAGACACAGAAAAGCTACCTGAAAAGTGGAAAACTGCACTTACTAGCTTCACAGGTATATCACGATAAATATGTTGTGCAAGACGAGGAGACAGTGTGATATTTAGATGATCTCTATCGCAATAATACCCAATTAGCCATGCACAATTAGAGAAAACGTCCAAGTCTGCTGCATGCAGCAGCTGCCCTGGGTCCTTTCCAGGGGCTCCAAAGCAGTGTAATTATCACAAGTCTCTGATGCCACAGTAAGCAAATGAGTTTTTTTTTTAAAAAAAAAAAAAAAAAAAAACACATGCACACATCTACCCCAGCCCAGAGGACAGAACTCAAGCACTTCTCGGACCGCGGTCACAACGTGTGCAGCCCCAGCACAACAAAAAGGCAATTTCTGGGAATATGTGATCACGCTCAGCAAATTGGCCTTGAATGCGGAGCTTTCTCCTTGGTTAGCAATGCCAGCCACCGAGTCAGAAATACTTCATTTAAAGAAAAAAGAAAATCAACTTATATCTAATGCCAGCACTTCCACCATTTCAATTCATCTCCTGCACAGATGTAAGGACTTTTCTTCAAACTATTTCATAAGTACATCTGAGGGAAGACCACCTCTAGTCTGGCACCAGCTTAATTATTTACACAAAGTTAATGAATACCAGATTCTCCTCCTAAACTTGTACAGGGTGCATAGTCCTACAGTCATGTGGACTTTAAATCCATCATCAGACTGTTACGAAGAACACAAAACAAGAGTAGAGGAAGGATTTCAAACAGCAGAGAAAAGCTATTTATAGACCGAGCCTGTTCATCTCTGGGACCCTGGAAGAAGTTCAGGTGCTAAAGCAGGACAGGCCAATCCGTTCAAAACAATCCCTGGCAAGCACAGAAATCTATAAGTTAAAGGAGACATTTTGCAATTTAACTGGCAAGTTTATCTTGAGGAGCTAGGGGAAGGGGAGAAAGCCCCACACTTAAAAAGCAGGTTATCCCATTCTTTTGCTTCTGTTCCCCATATCTAGAGAGACAAGAACAAAATAAAGGATAAAAGGTCAAGAACAGAATAGAGATGACTTGTGTTGGAGTATTTTTTCTAATGTCTAATGTTAAGGAGAGCAAAGCAGTGGAACAGACTGTCTGAGGAAGCTGCATCGCCTTCACCGCTGCCTGCCCCGCTCTTAGGTATAGCTGATCCTGCCCCGAGGCAGGAGAACTGGCTAGATGACCTTCTGAATTGAGATCTAGACCTCTGTTGAACGATAAAGCTACAGAGCCACCTACAAAGCGTACACAGGCAACAAACCCACGCCGGCAAGGCTTTGCAGGAAGGACAGATGGCTCCGCACATTCCCCTCATCGGAAAGATCAAAATCAGTGCCCCAAACCCAAAAGAGAGCACCCGTTTTCAGAGCGCGCGCCCTGCCTCTCCTGCGCTCGTGCTTCTAAGCCTGTATTCACACTGCTATAACCAGCACTTTGCAAACTAAGAGCGTTATAAAAGTACAAACCCCGCTGCGGGCAATCTGCGCGGCGGCGTTTCGCACCCGGCCGCGCGCGCCCCCGGCCCCGGCCCTCGGCGGGCAGGGCGCTCTCCCGCCGCGGCGGCCGGAGCTGCAGCTGTGGCCTGGGCACAGGTTTTAAGACATTCCTGTTCAGTTATTCACAGGCAAGTTGCCAGCACAGTGCTGACATCAGAAGGGAAATGGTAATTTTCAGAGTTTCTCTCAGTTAGACCTGCATGAAATTTCACAAGCCGGGGTCGGGGGAAGTACTTGTTTTAAGTCTCTCCGGGGAAATTCCAGACTCCTCCTAACTTCAAAAGCTTCTCTCTGAGAAGAGTCGCAGAATTTCTCAGGACGGAAAGTCACGGTTACTTTAGGCCATGGTTTGTCGCTGCCGCCACTGCAACGCTCTCTGCTCCCGCATCCTCCAGGACGTCACCGTCACGTTCCAGCAAAACCGCAGAAGCTGCTCAGCGGTCCCCGATCTGGTCTGTCACACGGCCCAAAACTCGCGGGCTACCACGAAACACAGGGCAGCGCCCAGCAGCCGCGGTACCGGCGCTGCGGGGTCGCCCTCAGCTTCTCCGAAAGCCGCTCCCTATCTCCCGCTTGCAACTTAGTAGGATAGTTTAGGCATAATATTAATTACGTAGGAACAACAGGAAGTTATGCAAGTTTTTTTTTTTTTTTAAAAAAAGTTAGTAGTAATTTAAATTCTCCTTGAAAGGGGTTCGACTGCTAAAGTCAACTAAAGGAAATAATGACTTGCTGGTTACTGCATGAAATGCCAAGGACTATAACCGATCACTAGTTTTTTTCAGGGTTACTTACACAAAGTAACCCCTGATTTTTCACTGGAATCTTATAGGAGTCAACACACACTCATACGCTCCTCTGAAGGAGATTTTTTTTTTTAAAAAAATGAGTGCTTACTGAATGAAACAAATCCCCATCTTTAATTACTCCTACCCCTTTTTCACCTCCCTTCCCCCCCCCCAAAAAAAGGAACAAGATTAGAAATCTTATTCTAGCTACAGTTATCACTTTACTCTGAATGTATAAAGAACTATCTGCTGAGAAATTCTGAAGTAGCTTTTATTAAATTTACCTACCATTATGTAGCATCTTTTACATTTTGCTACAGAAAGCTCACGTGTAAATACTTACTGAGCTGTCAGTTAAAACTCAAAAATATTCCAGAAAGGAAACCATGGCGAACTTGGAAATGATCTTGATAAATTCCACAGAAACTCAAAAAATGCTCAAGCTGCAGGACTGAACTGCTGAGCTCCAACGCTGGGAGTGCAGGTGCACAGAAGAGTAAGAAATAGGAACCCCTCTCTCATCCATATGTTAATACATATTATCATCTGATTAAAACACTACAGGAACAAGTAAAGCATGTGCATGAGATCAGCCCTGAGAGAAGCAGCTCCTCCTGTTCCAGGCCTGCTTCTTCCCTTCGACAAGCCTCTGAGAGCAGCTCTGGATGCTGTTTCTTTAAGTGTGTAACTCCATTAAAAAGGCCTTAACCATGCATTCAGCTAAACCCATATACTAGGGAGGAGCGACAGCCCCACGCTTACAGGATGAGACTCGGAAGACCGATACTCCCTTCTCGGCCCTGTCCCAGCCTCGCTGCCTCACCGCGGCAGGTCCCCACAGCAGCCCCTCCGCTGCAAAACAGTCACTGGAAGAGCTCAACGCCTTATGTCCTTCATCTACGCACCAGGAACGAACAAAAGACTGCCCGAAGCCTAAGTTTCTACACAATTTCAGCATTAAGAACAAGTATATACTTAATACTGCAGAGATGACGTCTAATTTACGGTTGGAGTTTTACTGGAATCAATTTACAGATACAGCATGGTCCTCCCAAGCCTGCAGAAAGCACATGCTGCTTCTCTTTAGCCGCTCAACTCCTCTGCCTTTTCAGCCACTAAAAAAAAAAAAAAAAACAAGCATCATCAACTTCCCCAGTGCCACTGAGGAACAGGTGGACAGCAGGGACCCAAGCAGAATGCACGGCAGTTTCGGTCCAGTGTGCCAAAGAAAACTGCTTTTTTCTCCAATCCCACCTGTCATTCACTTCTAGCTGGAGATTTATAGCTTTGGCTAACAGGCATCTAGTATAGTTTTACCAGCAGCATGAGTGTAACCCCTTGATAAGCTAAAGGCTGAATTTCTTGAAATCAGCATATGACAGAAAAGCTTTTGTAGAACTTTTTTTTTAATAAAAAATAAAAAAAAAAAAGAATTCTCCCTTCTTCCCCCCAGAAAATATCCTGTTTTTTTTCACCAGAAAGAAATGGGAGGTAATCGTTTTGCATCCATGCCGACAGTTTAAGGATCCTTCTAAAAGGTAAAACAAATGGCCATAACAGCAATACTAAATACTAGGTCTTATATTTTTCATTTCCACCCCCTACACTTATGCCTCCCTTCAGTTTCTGCTCTGCTACTGCTGCTGCTTGGGATTCCCTCGCCAGGAATTGGGCAACGACAGGCTGATGAGCTTTTCCCCAGAGCAATCCATCACACAGGAGCTGCAATTCAAAAAAGAAATCAAACCAACTAGACAAAGCATTTTATATATGCAGACTAAAAACTGGAAAGGGCATCTCTCTCCTCTAGTATTTTAATTATGGAGATCTCAGATTCAGATGCGCAGGGAAAACTGGATTTCCAAGTCAGTGGTGTTCCTTTTAAAAGAGCAGAAAGAAAAATGGTGGAAAAGTTGCAAAGGAGGTAGAAGTAAAAATAAATAAGCTTAATTTTAAACTTTTGTTTCTCTCTGAATAAAAGCTTCAGAGATTTTTATAGGGTCTTCATGTTAATACCTCTGTAAGGCAGTATTCATTAACCGGTGCTCTTAAAATAAAATCACGTAAAAATAAAATATCATGAATACACCAAACTGAGGAGACTAGGAAGGCACAAATTTATTGCAACATTTGATTCCCAATGCTCCCTCCAACCCTGATTTCCAGCACTAAAAACAGAGAAGAGCTTCAGCAAAGCTCAACAGTCACTTTTGGAAACAGAAGTTTTAGCATCATAGTTAAGCAGAAGGAATTAAACTAGACAGATAGTTTTGGGAAACTGGCAAGTATTCTAGCCAAAAAAATACGGCCCAAAAGTCAAACACACAACCTTTCACGACTGCAAGAAACGCCACACAGAGAAACCTCTTTTGTCCAGAGAATAGCCAAGGACTTACAGTGCCTTTAACTTATACTTGGTAAAACACAGGTAGGCAAGCATTACCAACCCCACTGCGGTCAGAAAAGAAATGCAAAACCGTGTGATTTGTCCCAGGTGTCCTAGCAAGCCAGTGATAAGGACAGGGAAAAAAGAGCTCAAGATGAAAGTCAAAATAGAGATATACTATCCCGTATCCTAATGCACGCATCCCTTCCCTGGGAACACTAGTAACTTTAAGAACGAGCATCGTGACAACAGTATTTCAGACCAAGATATTTTAAGAGTATCGAGCAATATTTTGGCTACTTCTGACTAGAGCAGACTAGCTGGAAAGGTAATCCAGGAAAACCTGCGGTGTCCACTTTAGAACTAACTAGATGCTTTTTACAATGGCATTTAAATACTGCATTTTTCTAACACAGAGAAGGCCTCAAACTACTGCTCATTCAGAGCTGCACCCCACCTTCAGAAAACGAGGATTTGCCGTTCTTCTTTTTGTTGGAAAGATCTAGCGTTTACTACACCTTGTGAGCAATTCGAGGCCTCCTAGCATTACAATGCTAAGCAAGGAAAAACCTTGCGACAAAAGCCAACAGGAGCCAGGTCTCAATTTCAGATTCCAAGATATCACAGCTCATTGGCAGCACAGAGCCATTTGGTGCCAATTTAGTTAAAAAACCATATTTTCAACAACATTTTTCATGCCTCACTTGCTACTGAAGTTGAGATCTAAGTCAACAAAAAATAGCTATTATATGGCAGTGGGCCCGGAAGCGTTTTTTTAACATACCATTTTTAAACTGACTTTGCTGAACTTAAAATAGAGGCCTAGAGATGTCAGTACACCTATGGGCAGGTTATCCAAGACGTGAATGTTTAATGCAATCCAGAGACATCTCCCATTACAGAAGATGCCGTTGGCTAGAGCAAGAGCCTGTTCCACAAGAAATGCCCACCTAGCAAAGGGAGGGAAGTCACCTCTCTTCAGCCGTTTTCTTGAACGCTCACGACACTAGGAAAGCCAGCTGATTATTAAAAAGGGCTATAGACTCTATGGGTAAGGGGAGGAAGAGGACAAACACATGATACAACTGTTAGTAAAATGGAAAAACTGAAAACAAGAGTCCTGGCTTGGTTTCTTACCAGTCATTCCCACAGAAAACCACAGATTTCTAATCCCACGTTCTGCAGAAGAGGCATTCTGATCTCTTGACCCTACTTCACATTTCCCAGCTACAAGCCATCAGGAAAAACTGTTGAACTCCCTGGATCTCTGTGCCAGCCCCTACGAATGCAGAGCACGCCCGGGCTTGCAGGGACTCCCCGTCGGCACCGCGCTCCTGGGATCGCCCGGCCACCACACACATTAGCGAGGGCTACAAACTACAGTCAAGGCTGTGTGCAAGCAATTATATTCTCGATTTATTACCGGAAATACTCTGCCAAAACAACTTTCACGCCAGAAATTACTTCACTTTTCTTGATGAGCAATGTGAAGAAACTCCTCTTATGGCACCATTCATAAATCCTAATGAGTTTAGAGAATTAAAGGCACTTCTCTTTTCTGCACAATCCTCCTTCCTCTCCCCCAGAGTTCAGGTTTTCTGTCCCAAACACACCTGGATGGAGGAAGCCCACACCATCTTCTCCAATCCTGCACCAGGGGATGCTTCCCTTTCTGGTTTTTGGCCTGATGAACTACATCCTCCTCTCGTTCTCCTAGAGCTTCTCAGAAGTTACCTGATAAGTACCCACTTTGCTCCCTGTTGTACGAGACAAAGGCAAGACCCAAGATCAAGCTCTAAATTCTTCGAGGCTAGGGAATATAACAGAGTACACCGAAAGGAGGCTGTAACTTAGGACTAGAGTATTATTATTAATCAACCATTCCTTGTGAGCAGCACAGATGACATGTGGAAGCTTGTTTCACAATGCTAGATAAGTTTGTTTTTTTTTCTTTTGACAAATCCTTTTTGCTGTTATAGTTTGAATCCAATAATCCTTATCACAGAAAGGGTTTGGGGAGTTTAGTTGTTTTTCATGGTGTTTTGGGTTGGTTCATTTGGGGTTTTTTGGTTTTTTTTGTAGCTACACAATTGGTTCTACACAATCGGTCCTAACTAAAATTAAGTCTCAAAATAACTCTTCATGAAGAGTTTGAGTTTTAAAAAAAAACTAGTTGCTCTGGTGTTATTAATACACAATACAGCGCTCAATGAAAACAGTTAAGGAATCAAGTTGAATTCACCTTTCAGGACAAAACAAGTTTCTCTTTTATAAATTCAGATCAGAATCATGATAGAAATACACTTTCATCAGATACGCGCCACAAGGAAATGCCTCCTTGGAAAGCTCAACTTGACACCACGTTTTAGCACCCATTCTATCCAGGCTGAAGTTTTACAGGATACAAAAGGTGTCCTCGAGTAAACACACCAGCTTCCATGTCATTTGCGCAAAATTCTTGCGGGTCTATATGAGCATACTCCTGGACAACCAAAATAATCACTACGAGTTGCCTTTGGACAGCTTCATGACTGCAGAAGAGATAAGATCCACCCTACTAGAAAGCACTATTTCCACCTGACGGAAAAGCCAATTAAGTAACTCAAGGTGCTGCAGCAGGCTTTGCCTTCAGTAATCAAGGAACAAAAATTAAGCAGTTTTCAGATCGAAGCGAGAGAAGTACTGAGCAAGAAGGGAAACTCTGGAGGCGTCATGTCACACTAGAGTATCAAATGTCTCTGACCTAGGGCTTGAAGTTAGCCCAAAGTACACAGAATGAAAAGGGAAGTCTGGATCCTGCATCAGCCCACTACGGGCCTCGGACAGGCATGCCTCAACACAGCAAGTTACCTGTTTTTAATCACAGTTTTCAGGTACTCGATTCCAGCATCACTTTTCCCTGTATCTAAAATGTCTGATGGGTATGCTGTGCCGCTTTTTCCTCTACGCGTTTTCTGCCCTTCCGTATTTCCAACGGACAAGTAATTCTACCCATGTAATAATAACTGTGATTTTCACACGGGTTTGTTCTAACACTCCTCTGAAAAGCCAAGAGTTAGGGCACTGCCAAACCTGGACTTAGTTAAGCATCTCAGTATCTGTAACATGTCCACTAAAGAAAAATGCAGCAGCACTATCAGCGCTTTCCCAAAATAAGTCAAAATAGCATTAAAATGTGCCCTAATATTTACAGCCAGAAGCTCGAGCCTGTGCTATATTAAAGCCCTCTATTAAGTGCAAATTAATAATTGACCATTTTCAGTCACAAGCTTGGCTTTGATTGTTTCGTATTGTTGTTTCTTATTGTTTCCTCGAAGGCTTTAACCTACCCCAGACCCCCACATTCTCCACCTAACGCAGAACCCGAACGAGCTTCGCTTCCGAAAAGGGTCAAAAACCCAGCCGGGCGCCAACGCATCTCCTCGGCTCCATCGGAGAAACCGCTCGCGCCGCCGGCAGAGCCGCGCCGCCCAAAACAAACAGCGAGAGCCCGCGGCGGCGAGCAGCCCCCCGCTCCGACGCCGCAGGGGCTTATCCCGGACCGGCGCGGGGTGGGGGATAAACCCGGGGTGCCGCCGCGGCCTCCTCTTTTGTTCCAGGCGGGCGCGAGGCGAGGCGGGCCGGGCCGGGCCGGGCCAGGCCGGGCCGGGGGGCTGCGCGGCGGGCGGGCGGCGACGCCGCCGGCCCTCCTCAAGGTCACGGCCGGTGTCGGCGAGGGGGACGAGGCGGCGAGCGGCGGACGGCTGCTCCGGGCGCGGGCTGGCGGAAAAGCCGAGTGTAAAAGTTTATGAGCTCATCAGGATTGTTGTACCATTACATCAGAGGCAATTATAAATGGCCAAGAGCAGGAGAGGGGGAGCCAATCAGATCACAGATGGGATGTCAACCTAAGACCAACTGTCTCCTGGCTTTGACAGAAGGATTTTACCTCCATAATTCAAATCCCAAACCAAAGCAATCTGCGCTCGCTGCTCCCATCGCCGAGCTGTTTACCCGCGCTCCCAGCCGCAGGCCGCCGGCGAGCGCGGCCCCGGCCCGGCCCGGCCCGGCCGTCGCCGAGCACGCACAGGCCGCGACCGCCCGCCGGTCCCCGGCCCCCGCGGGGCCCCTCGCGGCGGGGGCTGCGGCGGCGGCGGCGGGGCGGGAGAGGGGGGGAAGGAGCCGCGGCGCTCGGGCCGGGCCGGCGCGGGGCCTGCGGCTCGGCCGGGCCGGGCCGGGCCGGGCCGGCGCGGGGCCGCGGGCAGCCGGGGCGCCCCCTTCCCTCCCCCCCGCCCCGCACGCACACCTCCTCCTCGGCCGCCGGCTCCCCCCTCCGCGGCGGCGGCGGCGCCCGGAGCGGGCCGCGGCGGCGGGCGGGAAGGAGGCGGCCGCCCGGCAGGCTCGCACAAAGGCCGGGAAGGGAGGCCGGGAAGGCGGCGAGGCAGCCATTTTAGAGAGCGAGAGCAGGCACAGACAATGGCAGCTCCCCGGCGGCGCCGGCCCGGCGGGGGGAACCCGCGGGAGAGCGCCGGGACCCCCGTCCGCCCCGCGCCCCTCGCCGCCTCCCCCCCCCCGGCGCGCCCCCCGGCCGGCCCCGTTACCTGCTGGCTCCGGCCGAGGCTCTGTCCGCCGCCGCCGCTGCTGCCGGGGCTCATGGGCGCGTGGTGGCTCCTCGGCGGCGCCCCGGCCGCCGCCGCGGCCCAGCCCTGGCTGCTGCCCCCGCCGTACTGCGAGACCATCTCCGCCGCGGCCGGGCCCTTGGCGGCGGCGCCGCCGTCCTGCGGCCCGCTGCTATAGTCGCCCGCGGGGTACCCCTGGTAGCCGCGGGCGGAGCTGGGGGAGGTGAGGAGCTGGTTGAGGGTGGGGGTGGCCGTGGGCTGCGGGGTGGCGCCCCCTCCTCCTCCTCCTCCGCCGCCCGCGCCGGCGGCGGCCGAGGGCCCCATGACCCCGAAGCGCTGCTGCTGGAAGGCGGCGGCGGGCGCCTTGGCGCCGGCGGCCGCTTGCGCCGAGCCCTGCGCGCTGCCCCGGGGGGAGCTCAGGGCGTAGGCCTGGGGGGGAGGCGGGTAGGAGCCGGCGCTGCGCCCGGCCCCGGCCGCGTAGTAGGAGTTGAACTGGTGGTTGGGGAAGCCGTGCTCGGCGGCGCCGTGCGAGTTCTGCGGAGGGGGCGGCCCCGCGGGGGCTCCCGCCGGCCCCGGGAAGGACTGCTCCAGGCCCCCGCTCTGCAGCGCTGCCATGCCAGGGCTTTGTTGTCCGCCATGTTGGTGGAAGGCAGCGGCGGCGGCCGCAGCGGCGGCGGCGGCGGCAGCAGCCTGGGCGCCCCGGCCGTAGGGCTGCCCGAAGCCGTAGGCTGGCGGGGGCAAGGCGGCCGGGTGGGAAGGGGGAGGCTGCTGCGGCGGCTGCTGCTGCTGCGGCGCCCCCACCCCGTCGCTGCTGCCGCCGCCACCGGGCGGCTCCGGGAGGTTATTGTTCAGGGTGGCGGCGGCAGCGGCGGGCCTGGGGCCCGGGTTCCCGTTCGAGCTCTTCAGGTCGGACTCGGCCCCTGCGCCCCCTCCGTTGCTCTCGGCCCCGTCCTGCAGCTCCTTCCCCGGGGGGCCCTCGCTCTCCGCCTGCTTCTCGCCGCCGCCGCGCTCCGCCGCCGCCTCACCCCCCGCCTCCTCCGGGGGACAATCCCGCTGCTGCGCCTCCGCTTTCTTCAGCTCCGATGGAGCCGGGGCGCCCAGGCTGCTGGCGGCGGCGGGGGCGACCTGAGCAGCCATGATCCCCCCCCCTCCCCACCCAGCCGCCCCCCCGGACCGGTCCCCCCGAGCTGCTCCCTGCCTGGCCGGCCGGCGTGAGGCCTCGCTGCTCTGCTGCTCCCCGCTCAGGCGGCGGCGGGCTCTTCAGGGCAGCGGGGGCTCATTCCCCCCCGGCCTGGTTGGCGAGGCGGGGAGGGCTCCGCTGGGCTGGGCTTCCCGGGGCCTGGCCCCGCTGTACCTCCTCGGTTGCAGCCGGCGGAGAAAGGGGAGGAGGAGGGAGTGGGGGGAAGGAGGAGGAGGGGGGGGGGGGACCCGGGACGGGGCTCCCGGTGCGGGAGAGGCGGGAGGGAGGGAGGGGGGACACGGCGGGCGGGCGGGCGCCGTCCCCGGAGCCGGGCCGAGCGGCGGCGGGGCCGGGCTGGGCGAGCCGCGCGGCAGCTCCCGACTCTGCTCCGCCGAGCGGGGCTCACTCCGACACGAGGCTCAGCACTGCCATTTTACCCAGCGCCGCGGCCGCCTGCCAAACCCGGAGCGGAGCCGCGCGCGGCCCGGACGGGAGCCTCCCCCCCCCCACACACACCACCACCTTCGCCTCCCCCCCTTCCCCCCCCCGTCACAAAGGAGGAGCGGGCCGGCCCCGGCCGCCAGCGGCTCGGCGCGGCTGAGGCTGCCGCACGCAAAACCCGCAGCGGATCCGCGGAGCCGAGCCCGGCCTGCTGCCGCCGCCGCGCCGAGCCGAGCCGCGCAGCGCCGCCCGGCGCAGCGCCGCGGCCCGGGGGCGCCCGGGGGCGGTGGCGCTGAGCCGAGCCGAGCCGAGCCCGGCGGCGCTGCCAGGGGGCAGCTCCCGCGGCCGGGAACGGCGGCGAGGAGCGCGGACCGTGCCAGCGAGGCGGGCAAGAGGCCCGGGGCCGCGCCGGGGGGAGCAGGGCCGGGGGCCGCGGCCCCGCCGGGGGGGCCCTGGCTCGCCTCCCCGGGGCGGCAGGGTTACCTCTGCCCCTGGAAGGGGACTTCCAGCCCGCCTCCGGGGGAGAGCGGCCAGGGCGCGATGCCGCGGGGCTCCCCGCCGGCCCCGGGGTTTCGGCCCCCAGGTTGACGAAGTGCCTTTCCTTTGTCTCGAGAAATTCCACGCAGAATTAGCTTTTATAAACTATTAAAGGTTGTCATTTCCTCTCTGCTGGTTGTGTCCCTCTGGAAAAAAGGAGTTGGCGATGTGCCAAAACAATAACTGTGCACGGACATCCAAGAAAGTCCAGTTCCCACTCCTGCCAAAGCGGCAGCAGCGGGCACGGAACCAGGAACTCCCTCGGAGGTGGCTAGATGGGGAGGACCAAAACCACCTGAAGGTGTCTAGACACAACACGTTGAGCAACGGGACCAGATGCTCTAGCAATCTCACAGGGTAACACAGACACCCAACTGTCAAGAGGTGAACTGAGAATTGGGCCATGCTCTTCTCTGACCGTTTCAGAACCAGATTCCCACCTCCTCCATCCCAATGGCCTTCCCAAGAGCAGGAACAAGAAAAACAACTACCTGGATCTCAGTCCTGGTGACACCATGTCCTGTGCCAGCTGGTTCTGTAGCTAGGCTTTTTACTTCAAATGATATAGGCCTGCAGCAAAAAAGCATGGAGGGTTCTCCTTTGTTTTATTAAAAAAAAAAAAAAAAAAAAAAAAAAAAAAAAAAAAGCTAAGATTCAAACAGAAAGAGAAATTGTTTTGATTTAAAAAACATAGGAAACGGTCACCTGGTAAAAACAGTAATCATTGTACAGTTTAGGTCTTGGTTCTGTATATTGAACCTGGGCAGTGTGAGGGAGGGGGACTCCTTTACAATGGGGAAAAATGAGAAAGTGAGGTTTAAGAAAGTATATATAAGTTTATGAAGTGAGAAAAAATATGTGAAAACAGTGGTTGAAGAGTCAGAAGATGCCTCTGAGGTATGGACTTCCATTTTAGAACACAACCTGGGCACAGAGAATAGGTCAGAAGTAATCTGGAGTGATCAGCAGCCGTATACTTTGCAGTAGCTTGAGAAAAGCAAAGTTCTTGGCCCAGATCTAACAGTAGGATATACCACAAGAGATCCCATTATAAGAACACGGACGACAGTGGGGAAACTTGAGTCCAGAGCAAAAGGCAAGACAATGTATATAAAGACTGAACCACTGCCAGTGCTGTATGCCCATCATGGATGATCTAGTTTTCGGTGTCTACCACTATCAGCTCAACCTGCGCACTCATCATAAAATTTGTAATACAAAATATTCATTACCTAGAAAATAGGTGGCTGAACAAAAGGGTTTATTCCAAAGCTGGAAAGTGGGATGGATGTGTGGACAAATTAATAAATAGTAATTTTTCACATGTGCTCTAGTACAATAAACTGCCCTGTAGGTTCCCTAACAAAGACATTTTGCCACTGTACAGTTTTATAGTTGACTGTGCAACACAGAACTGATTCCATCTCAACAAATTGGTCCATCAGTCCATCTTTCTCCACAGCAGTCATTAAACATGAGAAAGAAAAGTATAAAAAATGGTGACATCTATATTGTTGTAATACCCAAAGGCCTTCATGAAGATTGAAGCTCCAGCATACGAGGTGCTATACAGCCAGGTATTACATTTTTTTTGGAAAAAGCTTATAATCCAGTCTGAAACAATATCAAAGAGTCTAGAGAGAAAAACTGGACTGCAATCTGCTTCACAATTGTGCTTTACCGATTGCCACAAAACTGTAAAAGTATTTGCTTGAGGATTCACTGCCCTGACTGCTCAGTTGGAACTGGATTTTCCTTGCCAGTGCCTTCTGCCAGGTGTTCTGGGGCAGAGAAAGGTTTAGCAATCCAAGGAACGTCTTACATGCTACTCCTGCGGAAACTGGCTTAACTTATGAATAACAATTTTGAATTCCTGTAATTCAGAAGCAGAGATCAACAGAAACTATCCAAATTCCTAGACTGCTGAGGGCACTGGTATTGCGTTCCTTGCCTTTTCTCAACGTGCTAGATCTTTGCATTTTATTGAAAACCTCAGAAGAGTTTAAAACCTGAGGAAAACTCTAGAACAAAAAGTCAATCAGCCCTCAGAGAAGCCTCTGTTATTTGAGCAGACCCTGGCTTCTAGAAAAACAAAGAAGTCGAGGGGAATTCTTGGTCAACAAATGAGGCTAGAATCTCACAAGCGAGGCCCTTTGGCTTTAACAATATCTACAGTGGGCTGTAGTGGACTGCAGAGCAGCAGAACTACCAAGATACCCTTCTTCAAATGTTTATAGTTTACTATAAACTTGTACACCTAAACTGGAGACAATTATGCCATTTAACCCAGCACAGTCTTGAGCAATAGTCTCCCCAACTCCAAAGCTATGGTCTCCTTCATACATGAAAGCCCTGCCATCTAACTTGAGCAACTTTGAAAGTTTATCAGATGAGTTCAAGAGTTTGAGTTTCAGCTCAGGTGCATCCCCATACAGACTCCATATCTGCGACTACTCTGTTTGTCAGTCTTTTGGAATCTTCTTCAAAGAAGGCTATGGCAGACTAGGAAACCTGGTGTTGATTGTAATGTGAAAAGCAGACTGGATTCCCCAGCCACCCACACAATAAGGAGACACTCACTTTACCAAATGTTTGTGAAAGCTGAAGCAGATTTTGGAATATGCCGCATAAATGAGGCCCTGGCACTTTACTAAATACTAAGGCATTCAATGAAATTCCAACTATGGGGTTTGGAAAACAGATGACAGTATAGTTCGTACAACATTTCCATCAAATAGCTGAAAATCCTCCCACCAGTCCTGTCATCCTGTGTTGTAACTAGCATCCTTCCAGCTATGCAGGAGTGGTCAAGACTTTCTTTGCAACACATCAATCTCTGCTCAGCCCGAGTGATCCCCGCTAAGTAGCATGCAGCAGTCGCCTCTTCCCCATCTCCCTAAGTGCTGAGCATGCTTTCCTCCACAACAGGCTCAGCCCCTGGCTGCTCAGATAGGCTGGGGAACCAGCCCGGCGCTCTCACATGGCAGAGCAGGCCACCACCGCTAGGCTGGCTCCTCCTGAGTGGAGTCTCCTTCATGAAGGTGGCCAGGCCATTTAACCCAGAGCTAAGGCAGTTTAGGAAACCTGGTGTAGATTAGAGTACTAGAAACAGGAGTAGTGTCTCCCCCATGGAAAAAAAAAAAAGAAAAAAAAAGAAAAAAAGCTCTGCCAACTGTGTGATGGCAAATATGGACTGAATCGTTGACATGGAAACCGGACTAAAGTCAGTTGCGCTCCCTCGCACTCACACACACACAAGTTATCATTATCCCCAGCCTTTAAACTTGCTACAAACATGGACTGGATTCTTACTTCAGGAACTGGGTAGAGTTTCTATAATAAAGTATTAACTGTTACATCTAAGGTAGCATGAAAAAAAAAGAAAAGCTGAGAAGCAATTAATATAGTTGGGAAAGGAAGGATGCTCTTCCATTTTACTGAAATGCACAGTATGCTGAGATATGCAGATTGGACCCAAGAACAAGAGACCAATCTATTATAATTCACTGAGTGCATTGCAAAATATGGAATGGAGTAAGGAAAGGTTATCTATGGTACCCCAGCTCATCTGAGAGCAGTTTTTCTAAAGAAAAATACACTTCCTGTAAATATGTTTATATTTGTTCAGCCAATTCTTTCCAGTATTTTAGACACTATCGTATCAAGGTTAAGCACTCTTGTTGCAGCTTCATAACCACTAAGATTAATATTATTTGAATCATTTGTTTGCTGCGAGCAGCTAATGTGCTGGGCACTGTACGAGACGATGCTTATTCATGCTGTTTAAAACACGCCAAGGTGCCGTCTCACGGCCCCCTCCAGCGCGGACACAGCGCGCGGGGGCAGGCAGCACGAGAGCTCCGCGCCGCCGAGTGAAGCGGAGTTTCAGCGGAAGGTAACTCTGTCCGCGCAGCGCGGCTCCAAGGCGGGAGTGGAGCAGCCTCGGGATCTGCTGCCTCCCCCCGAGCCAGCAGGCAAGGGAAGCTCCGAGCCGCTGCTCCAGCCGCCTATTAACATTTGACAGGGAGCTGCAAAACTTTGGATGCATATTAAGAGAGGAAAGTGGACTCCGGCTGACTCAAGGAAATGCATTATTTTAGCAGCTCTCGCTAGGAGGAGTAAAAGGCGAAGCGGAGTTTGCTGGGAGGAAGGGACGGGAAGGGGAGGGGAGGGCGGCGGACGAGCCCGCAGCGCGCCCCGCGGAGCCCCGCGGAGCCCCCGCGGGCAGCAGCGCCCTCCGGCCCCCTTTGGTCCGCCGATTTCCCAGCCAGGCCGGCGGGCGGGGTAAAAGTGGAACAGCAGCAAGTTTCCGTGCACACGTGGGTAGCTTCGGGTCTAGAGGGGGAATCGAGGAGAGCGACTCTCCGTTTACCCATCAGTGAAAGAGAAAAGAGCGAAGCTGGAACGGATAAAATCCAGAGGGAACTGGCAGGTGATCTGGAACTGGACAATTCGTGGAGGAAAACACTAATAAAGTGCAGTGAAAGAGCAAACAGATCTCGTTTTATACACGCGGGTGTGCACACGGGCGCCACAGCCTCCCTCAGATACCAGCTCACTGGTGCTGAGCTCTCTCGGAGAAGGAAGAGTAAATCTACTTTAAAAAAAAAAAAAAAAAAAAAAAAAAAAAAAAGGCAAAAAATAAAACAAAACGCGGACCGGAGTTTCTAAAAACCCCTGCACTGGATCAGGAACCAACCGTCTAGTTTTTGCTGAATCCCACCAGATTTAGGAGCCGTCTGGTGGGCTCGCAACAGCAACCAGGTTACACTGGAGACCCCACTCAGAGGAGTTAAAAAGGCTTTTAAAGCTGCAGAGAGAGAAAGACCTCTACTCTGGGCCTGGGTTTTCTCACTGAGGCAAAACTATTATTCCATTTCAAGTAGTTGGGAACTGGCAATACCGAGCAGAGAGATGAAATCACCATCGAGTTAGCCTGCACTCAGAAAGCTATCGACTCTGAGCAAGTCCGTCCCTCCGTTTCTCCTACCCTCAGCTGCTCTTTTCAGTGGAGTGTAAAAAATACCCCCACCCCCGTGAAATCCTGCCTTTCTAAAGTGTGTTTTTTCGAGAAGTTTGAGTTCGGGAGTCACGACTGGGATGGAGGATTTTACTGCAGGGAGAGCTAGGCTCCGAGAAAGAAGGTTTTTCACCCTTTTCATAAAGCTCTCGCACTGCCATTTTACTGAGCCAGGGAGGGAGAGAGCAAGCGAGGGAGGCAGAGCGACAGACAGGGCTTGCAATGAAGTTTCTCACGGCAACTCCGGGCTGGATCTGGAACGGAGCCTTTTGTTCACAGCAAGTTCAGCAGGAGAGAGAGTTGGAGTCTGCTGAAAAAACAGCGAAGAAATAAAATGGAGGAAAGTAGGAAGAGAGGAGACACAGATCCTACTGAGCTGAGATTAACAGCAAAACGGGAAAAGCAACGAGCTCGGTCATTCTCTGCAGCACAGCATTTATTTAGAAAGTTAGTGTCGTAGCCTCAGGCACAGATCCCTTGTTAAATGCATGGGAATGAGTGAGAGACCCAAGGACAAGCATTAGTATACAGGAAGTGGAATTTTCCTAGGGGTTCACATCCTTTGGTGCTCTTTTTGCCAAGATTTTATCTACTTGCTCGACGAAGGGTGCCTCCTAGAGACTTCAGGAAAAAAAAAAAGGCCTTAAAGTAAGACAAGGAAAGCTATAGGTCTGTCACGTGCTAAGTGAAATAATTAAAGGTAGAGGACACCTTCCCTTAGAAATTACTACGAGGTCAGAAGACCAGATGCAACTTCAGGCACCTCCCTCCCTCCCGTTTCCCTTCTCCCCCAGTAAGTGTTGAAACACCATTATGACTCTAATATTTGAATTGAGTGAAAAACAAGACAACTAAAAAAAAAAAAAAAAAAAAAAAACCCATAGCACAGATTTAATGCCTACACGCATATCCAAGTCATCCAGTCTTCATATAAACAATTGCTTTTGTCTCCCAGTATACATAGCTAGTTCTTCACTCCAAAAACACACATGGTGTTTGCATGTATAAACACCCAGAATGCCAAACACTATAGAGAAACTTGTCTGAATTAACCCTCAAATAGCTGACAACCCTCGACCGCATGAACAGGGACCCGTGAAAGCTAAAGCAGAACTTTAATCACCTCATTATTTGCACACTTGGTGGCAGATTCAAAAAGCAAGAAACTGCTAATGATGATAGCGGGCTTTTTGTGCAAGCTTTTTTTCTTTGCTGTCCTGAAAGCACTGTATGATTAAAAACGTTAATCACCCTCTGCATGCTCAACAAAAGCAGGAAATAAGTGAATTCACTCGGTATAAAATGAATGTGCGGCGCGCCTATGACAGTAGCTCAACAAGACACCACGTGGGAAATCCGAGTTAAGGATTTAAACGTGCTTTTCCACTCCGGCCATGAGGGACTGAGAGCCTTAGTGGGGGGAAAAAAATGTTTCGTGCTGCTCAGAGGCGACCTCTGTGGCTGTTTGAGGAGTGAAGTTCAACAACCCTGAACTGAGCGTGCAGGGCAGAGGCGGCACTGTACCGACTTCTGGGTTGGGAAATCAAAAAGCAAAAATGGGAAGGGGGGGGGGGAAGGACCCCACGAGGGAAGCGCAATTGGCTGCGAAGCGCCATTCCGCGCTTTGCAATTAGGAGTCACACCCCAGCGATCGGAACTCGCTCTGAAGCGGCTATTTCGACGTGCGGCTGAACACAATGCTGCTCCGCGGGGTGCGCAATTACGGAGTCATGTGCGCGATCTCCAGGTGCTGGAGACATCTAGCGCCAGATTTTCAAAGGCGCCCGGTGCCCCCCGCGCCGAGCGCGCAAACCCGCGAGCCGCGCCGGGGCCGGCGAGCGGCGGCGGCTCCGCGGAGCCGGCTCCCTCCTGGCACCGCGCTCCGCTCCTGCCCCTCGTCGAGATACCGAGCGGAATAATCAAATATTACCAGGCTGGCTCGAGTCGGGGGAGCGTTCAGCGCTCGCAGTCGGGTTGCCACGATTTCATCTTCATTACTTTCTCCCGGAATATTTAATAAAATCGTGTTGCCATCGGGGAGCTCTAAAAGGCCTGTAAAAGTTTAATAGGGAAATGTCATAAGGCATCGCATAGGAATTTCAGTTCATCACATTTTTATGGTGGCATTAACTTTTACATATTTGTGAGTAATTAACAGCATGGCTGTTAAAAGAAGATTTAAGAACCACCTCTTCTCCGTTCTTTCTGAAGTGCTGCAAATGCTGACATGCCGCGCACCAGAACAGAGGTGAGAAGTACAACCACTACGGTTTGTCCACATACCCGGGGGGGACAGGGGGACGGGGGGGACACAAATAAAACCTATATGTTAATGAACATGTCAGTTAAAATAAAGATTATTTTACTATGGTTATTTGAGGTTGTCCTCCCCCCACCCCCCAACTTTGTTTTACTAAAGCAGGAAAGCATAAAGCATATACAGAAACCTTGCCTGCAGTAGATGCTTTTTTTTTTTTTTTTTTTTCCTCCCTTTCTTTTTTAAACGGAGCCCAGATGCTGGTCAGGATTAAGGTTACACCAAACACATTCTACATTGCCATTTTCCAAACAGAATGAAGCAGATGGAAAAGACGGACCAGGATAACACAGGAACGGAGCATTACTGAAAACTGCAAGCCCTGCACTAACGCTGTAGAGGAGTGAGCGTGGATGCCGGGAGAGACAAAGTAACCAGGCACATCAACTTTACACACCCAATTCTCACGTTTGGAGTAACATAATTACTTTAAATAAACTTCTGCTTTGAACCTTATTTTTTAAAAAGAGGAAAGAAAATTCAGTTGCAATAATTAACTATAGGCTCCTCAGGGCTCAGTCCTAGAAGATGCAAAACCACTGGCCTGAGGCCATCAGAGTACTTAAGTACATGCGTAATTTTAAACATCAGCAGTCCCGGTGATTTTAAGCATATACTCCCTTAAAGTTAACCATGTACTCAGTACTTTACAGGATCCGCCCATAATATTCATACCAGTCCCTAGCTCAAGAAAATGAGTATCTGTACATCTGAGAAAACAAAGAAAATGTTATTTTGAAAAGGGGCTAAAGATTGTGATTTTCTAAAACTCCAGTTCATCAATATTGCAGACTCAAACTACCCTGAAATAAAATCTCTACTGGAAGTTAGCTGTAACCAGGATTATTTGTAAAATATGACAATTTGGCAAGTTAATTCCAGTATTTTCTGTAAGATTTCTACAATAGGTTGGTTTATTCGGAAAAGCATATACTGTGATTCTGTTATCTGATGTGCTTTGAAAATCTCTTGCAAAAATTGATTTTAAGAGTTTTTTGTTGGTACTATATAGGCATATACACACTACTTAATATAGAGAAAGACAGACTATTAAATATTGATGGTACGGAGAGAATACTAAGTGATGTCCCTTTATTTCAGATATACAAAAGAAGGTACAAACAACTGATAGAAAATTTAATAAAACAAAACATTGCAAAATTCCACATAAACATATTCTTGAGCAGCTCTGAAACATTTGACCATGAAGGGGCCTGACTGGAATTCTACTTACCTACCTTTCAACAGTCATCCATAAATGTGTATTTCAAAATCTTAATTCTGTAATCTAATCCACATGGGGAGGTTTAGGATTTTACCCAAGCATGGAAGTCTGCATGTAGGATGTGACCGACCTTCTGCTTTGAAGGCCTCCGTCCCATAATCTTGCTCAAATGTGCATGGCTTAAAGAAAGATTCCTAACTTCACAAGTATGTACCTCAGTGAAATTTGCTTGCATTAAAAACAAAAATTTAAGCACATATAGACCAGCTTCATTGGAACTTTTGGAATTCAGTACTGGCTCTGTGAAACAAGGTCATTTTTATCTAGCTGTTATCTATGACTTTAAAGAGGCTCACAATAAAACCTTAGCAATACTACTTCTTTATAAAGGCTGATACTATCGCACATACTTTCAGTAAAACAAAGGCATTGGTCAGAGCTGTTTGCTTTCTCAGTAAAACAGAATCCTGAGCTCAAGACATACTGAAGAAACATAAAGAATACATAAATTGCAAATACTTTATAAAAATATTTAGCATACTCAGCAAAAATACATTCCAGGGTTGTCGTTTACATGCCTACCTTCTGTAATTAAGTACTTAAGTGATATGTGCTCAAATCAAAAAAGATTCATCTTCATTATATGTATTTGTAAGGATTATTACATACATTATGAAACAAAGTACTTACAGGCATTTATATTTTTCCTGCCTTCAGAAAATATAGTTAATGACGTAGGTTTTCATGGGTTAACATAATCACCGAGAAGCGTTGTAGTCTTCCCTATGCAGTTCCAACTGGCCACTTCAACTGCCTTTTTATTATATTGTTTTACTTATTTTGTCTGTTCTTAGAGAGTAATTCTTAAAGGATTATTTTATACTATCTGTAGAGTAGCCAGAACACTTTACTTTCTATTTAAAAAATGATAGCAGAAATTACATTGAAGCAAGAGCACAGGGAATATAACTTCTAGTTATCCATGATCAGTTGTTGCCACAGGCTGTAATGATCCACTGGTAGTTATCAACAGTTGCACAGGACACTGGAGTCCTGAAATCAGCTATCATTAGTTAAGAAGCTTCTCATTAAAATCCTCTTTTAAAATATATGTGTATATATATATATATTTTTTTTTGCAGCTCTCCAAAATTAACTACTTTTTTTTCTGAATCAAAAGCCATTGTGTACCATCTTTCTTAAAAAAAGAGGGGAAAAAAGTGAAGCACTATAATTCACTTCTTATGCAAACTGACTGATTTGCTTTTAACCAACTCTTGGGATGCAAAAATAATCTAGAATTCATATTAGGAGAGAAAAAAAAATCAAGCTCAAACTGAAGACTTAGAAAATAGTGCCCAGACAATTACACACTAATTAGTCTGACCTCAATGAGATATAAAACTTAAGTTATTTTTCCCCTGGAGGAAAAAATGTCTAAAGACGTGGAAGAAAATAGGAAAACAAACAGATAAAATGCAACATAAGTTTAACAAAGGTAATAATGACAGACAAATCTGATGTATTTCTTTGATAAGAAAACAGATTTTTCTTGGTAAAGGAGAATGTAGTAGATGTAATCAACCTAAACTTGAGTAAAGTATTTGATCTGGTGCCACATGCCAAAACTAAAAGTAGAACTGGAAAAGATGAAGATTAGTACAAGAAAAATTTTGTGGGTAAAAAAACTGGCTAAAGAAAATATGCTGGATTGTGTTAAAAGGGAAACTTTTGGGCTAGAGAGTGATTTAGTTCAGAAGCTCCTCCAGGGCTAGTCTCAGGGTTGGTACTGAGTGTTTACTACTTATAATTGACACTAGCACAGGGAATTGAAAGAAGAGTGTTAATATAGCTTGCTGGTGACAAAATTAGAAGGCAACAATACAGAGGAAGACCAGCATATTGTAGGTGAAGAAGTAATGACTTGAGGAATGGAAAACCAAAGTGGAGTGTCATAAGAAGATTAATGCAAAGCACAAGGCTATCCATATTGGGACAAACAGTGAAACTGTAGACTAAAAATTCCTCCCATTTAATAGAGAAGAATAGAGAGTCAAAAGCATTATTTAATCACAGAATGACCAAACACCACAAATATGAAAAAGACAAATTTGATCTAAAGACGAGGTAAGACACACCCAGACGTCTACTGCAATGGCTCTCCTGCAGAATTCTGGTAGAGTTTATATTCAGAAATGATACATGAAAACTGGAATAGGCACACAAAAGGCTTACTAAGATGATTACAAGAGCAAAGAATCTATCATGAGAAAAGACTGAAGTTTTATTTCAGCTAACTCAAACAAAAGAAAGGCTGATACAGGATAGGGTTAGTTTGTATAAATAGATTATGGTCTGAACACAGCTATTTAAACTAAAGGATTATGTTGGCACCAAATACATATAAAGGCCTAAGTACATTTAGGATAGAAGCTAGAATAAGGTGTCTTACTATTAGAAAAATTAGATTTGGAAAAAATAATCTTTGCAGTAGGGCTACCAGGCTATAAGGGACTAACTATTTTATGATGGAGTTTGATGTACTTATGGACAAAAGGAGGTATGATTGCCTGTAAAGGCCTGGAATAAGGCTTGATGACCCAAGGAGGCTCTTCTAGCTCAATATTATGAAAGTCCAAACATGTGGGATAACCAATAGCAGCAGCACCATTTGAATGCTCATCTGCAACCTGGTGGATGATTAATGAGGAAGCTATTTGCAGATTAGTTTACTGGGGCAAGTTGCAAACTTGTTTATTGTCACTATGGAACAAACACATACAGTGGAGAATTTTTATAGCTTTGCCATTAATTTCTCTGCTTTGCATCAGTGAAATGGGAGTAAAACTTTTTCTGAACATTCCGAAGATAAATTTATGGTGGTTAAAATGTATTCAGATACTATAGTGAAATCACACAAAAATCCATTACAATTAGTAATTCTGTATTTACTGCAGCACTTGAATTATATGCAATAAATAAAATATGTAAGCAAACATCAAATAACAAGGATAAAAAGAAATTCTGGAAAGATATTCATTGAATGAGACAGGTCTTGAGAAGACAGACTATATGATTTGATTTCTAATTAGAGACTGCATCACAGTGCGGGGAACTGGATCAAGATGGGTGAAACTGCTAAGAACCCTACACAGGAAAACCAAACGCACTGCTCAACTTTCTGCTAAATTCATCCAGGTCACAGCAGTATAAAGAAGCATGAAATGCAGAGAGTGAATAACATGTAGGCTGACCTGGGCCTGGAATACCCACTAGCTCAGCAAATTCTCCATGTCAGCCAATACTTGGAGAACTCAGCAGTGATCCTTCCTCTAGTCAAACCCGTACACGCACACATCACCTTGGCAGTATAAGCATCCTCTAGTAATGTAGAGAACTATTGAAAGAACAATCCTTTAAAATGGCAGGGCTTTCCAAATTATTATTGTAAGCCAAATTATTGTAGCTCCCTAGAAGACCACAAAAGGCTTCCTGCCATCATATTTCTTGTTTTTGTTAATGGCTCTTTGCTCCCTTCACAAATAATATCACCAGGAGCATATACCACCTATTTCTTTCAGTCTAAGAACTCTGAATCTCTCCAGACAAAAACATACCTGCTTTAGCAATAATTTTCTTTAACAAGCAAGCTATGGCTGTTCTTCTTGCAATTGTTTGTTCTCAGTTGTTTGACCACTAGAAATGTTCTTCATGATTTCAAGTGCACTATACCCACTGAAAGTAAAATAAGTACTAGTCTTAATTTATAGTAAGATTCAGTAGAGATTAACAACAGTGACATTTACACAATGAAACAATTACTTTGGCAAGCTGTAGAATGCCCTCCTCTAGGTTTTGTAAGGACAGGATATACAAACACCCGGATGGGATAGTCAAAGCATACCTGTCCTGCTTCAGAGTAGAGGTGGGACCAAATGACTTTGTGATGCCTCTTTGCATGATTGCTATGTTTATTACTACAGCAAATAAAGCAAGAAAAGTAGTCCTGAGAAAGGTGTATTTCAATTTCAACAGCAGACTCTGCTTTTAGATAACAAACACATCAGTTGGGGCCATCATTTCAGTATGTTACTTTGTTGCAGCTTCAACACAACAGATGAAGGAGCACATCATCCTTTCTGAGAGTACAAGTGAACTCTGAGTTTCTTTAGTTTAAAATTGACATGACATTTCAGATTAACTATTTCTTGTTGCATTTGTTTTATTTTTCTAAGTCAAATCACTTCTTTGATAACTTTTTTTGGAGATCTTCACTGAGCTACACCTCAGCCAACAGTAGCATAACATCACTTACAGTAATTGTTAATAAAGTCAAACACTGCATTTCTTTCATTAATCTGCTCAGTTACCTTATTTTTCATAAAATCATAGTGCACAGTTTTCCAATAAAGTGGCTATTTTGCAGAAGCTTTTTAATTGGATATCCATAATATTGAGACACTCAATTTCTTGTTTTTACCTGCCCTTCAGTATCTTTCCCTTCCTGTTACAGACGTTGTACAAATCAGGACAAGTCCAAATTTCTCAAGATTCTGGTCTAGAAAAGTTTCATAATACTGATTTACATTCTTTTTGGAAAAAAACAACAGTAAATCATCTACATTGATGAGCGAAGCCTTGTAAAACCGTGATGTTGTTCTCTGTGTTCATAAATTCCTTCTCCTTGCTCAACTGACCATGTTTATTCTTTGAACCCCAATAACCCTCATTTCATTCACAGACCGTACCTGGGAAAAGCTGCCAGTAGTTTCTTATGCACTGCCAGGCTTTATGACATTGAAGATCAGCACCTTCTTCAGATACGTACATAAAAACTCCGTGACAACATCCCTGGCATAAAACTGGCAAGTTTTCAATTGCAGGTAATCAGAAATGATGTACTTCCACAGAGTTGATGGCAATAGGCTTCTGTATGTTAAGGGAAATCCTTGTATTTGTATTCTGTCTCTGCAGCTGAGCTCTACACAGATTTCTAGGAGGGCAATTTTGTCATCCTGATGTACGGCTGCCACTACTGGTCATCCCAGTTCTGCACCACTACCTTGTGCTATCAGCTACTGCTAGCTGACTACACCCAGAAACAGTACACTACTGAGTAAGCTGTTCCAGAGAAATGTTCTCCAGAAGTAACAGCTTGATTACATCTTACTGCTCTTCTTTTTTGCACTTAGAATCATAGAATCAGTAAGGCTGGCAGGGACCTCTGGAGATCATCTAGTCCAACCTCCCTGCTCAGCAGGGTTACCTAGAGCATGGTAGACAGGGTTGCATCCAGGTGGGCCTTGAAGATCTCCAGAGGAGACTCCACAGCCTCTCTGGGCAACCTGGTCCAGTGCTCCGTCACTCTCACAGCAAAGAAATTTCCCCTCACCTTCAGGCGGAACTTCCTGTGGTTCAATTTCTGCCCATTGCCTCTTGTCCTGTCACACGGGACAACTGGAAAGCGTTTGTCCCCGTCCCCTTGACACCCTCCCTTCAGGTACTTAGACACATTGATCAGATCCCCCCTCGGCCTTCTCTTCCCCAGGCTGAACAGGCCCAGCTCTCACAGCCTTTCCTCGCAGGGCAGGTGCTCCAGCTCTCTGATCATCTTTGCAGCCCTACGCTGGACTTTCTCCAGTAGCTCCATGTCTCTCTTGTACTGGGGACTTCTTCAACTACCAAAGTGGCAAAAGCTCTATGAAATTGCAGAACTTAATCCTTTCACATGTGCAATCTTACACGAAAGTGCATATTAATGGTTTTACCAGTTTCTTCTTCATGTAGTCTCACAGCATTACGAAAAAAATACTGCATTAAATACAGCATTATAAAACAAAACAAAAACAAACAAACAAAAAACCACATACACACAGCTGCGTAGCCGAACACTGCTTCATAGGATAACTGCTCAGAATATTTTAATAGGTGAATTAATGCAAGCAAGAACTGTGTGAAAGCACCTTAAATCAGCCTAACAAAGCGAGGTGAATGTACTTATGCTTAATATAGTTAGAATAGTTGTAATTAGATCAAACAAATGATATATCATCCCTCTGTAGACATGGTCTTAGAAGGTAGGTCAGAAGCTAAGTACAGTAAAAGTTTCAGTACTACAGCTTTCATTTCATAAGGAACAGTCACACACTTGCTCAAAGGTTAATATACATAGTAGAATTGCAGATTTCTAGAGGGAAAAAAAGTTTATATACAAGACTGCATTGTTTAACGGTAACCTTTTTGTCAACAATAAAACTCTGTTGGTTGATTTGAAAATATACCTTTTGGATAAACCATGTACAAAGTATCTGTTACAAATTAATTTGTCTCAAAGCATTTGAGGGTCTTTATTGACTTGTTCCCTAGTCAGTTAAAAACATCTACATAGAAAGAGTGAACTCTTAATTTGCTTTGTTCTTTAGAACCTTTTAATTCAATCTAAATAAAATTATGTATGAGAATAATGTTGCATGAAGTATGATTACTAAGTTTCAGAGATGAAGAAAATGTAAGGCAGCAGATGGCATGAAGCTGATATATATATATGTAGAAATGTAAATAGTAGGGAAACTCACACAATCAAAAATGTAAGGCAGAACTGAAAGCGCATGCAAGACCCCTGGGAGAGCAGAGAAGCTGAAGTAACAGCTGAGCTGAAAGAATTCTGACTTTTCTTACTCAGAAATGACAAACTACCAACAGGAAGCTCTAATCTAGCAGAAGAGACCCATAGTATCTAGAGGAGTTGATTGTTTTGAAGGGTCCTTAAAGTAAATATGGAACGTCTGTAATAAACAAGGATGAAGTTTGCAGGTGCCAACAAATATATTGAAATGCTCTTTGAACCAAAAAAACCCCAAACCAAAAACCACAAAAATCCCTGCAATCCCCCACTATTTCAGAATTGTAATCAGTAAGTAATGAAGACCTTATAAAAGAGCTGATAGTAGACAATAACCTTGGATTGAATAATGACAAGACGAATTGTTTATATTAAGCAGAAGACTAAACAAAAAGCACCTTGATAACTAATCAGAAGGATTCTAAAAACCAGAAACAGCCACAGCATTTCTATAGGGTTAGGAAGTGATATAGCCTGCACATTAGCATCATTTGGTACAGAATCTGTACTCACAATCATAGGAATGATTGTGGCTGTAAAAATTTCTATCTAGTAGCCCTAACTTTTTATCATGTAGCCTGTTCAGTTAATAAATAGAATATGACTTATCTGCTTATGATACCAGAGTTTGGATGAAGACCAAGAAGGTCTTTCCAATCCTTTGATTAAGAAAAAAAAAAAGTTATCTATAACAGAACAACACTGTTAAATGGAAGCCATCAAATACTGTATTAATGCAGTGAATACTTCTGAGCAAAGGAAGGTATGCTTGAGAAGAGGGTTCAGTTCACAATTGCAATTCAGTTGAAGGAATAGATGCTTAAGCATTCATCCACTGGAAAATGGAACTATTTTAAACGTTTGTATTTCTAATAGTTGTTAGAAATTAGAATACAAAGAAATGGTTTATTCCTTTTTTCCCTGGAAGATTTGCTCTCATCGGGGACGGGTCTGTGAAACAAATCTACTAACTTATGAAATCGTTAGAATTAATCTCGATTATTATTCTACCAAGTGTGGGAGGCAAAAGGAAGAAAAAATAAGTGACCTTATATTAAGAAAGATCTAAGCAAACCTACATTCAAAAGCTGGAGAGTACTTTCTTTCCTTATTTGCACCTAAAATACTGCCATCTGTACCCACATACACAACCTGCCACCTAAAGATGCTACGTCTCCATCTTCAACAGAAAAGCCATAAACTGCAAGATGAGGGGGATACTGAAATATAGATAGGCAAGGGTGCTTGAGTTTGACAAGTCACAGGAATTTCAAAGAGAAACTGCCAGGCCATACATTTTCTTAATATGTCTCTTTACTAAGCACCAAAGATCAAGCTCAGTTCATAAAACCTGGGAAAATGAAGAGTTGCTGGTTTCTGAAGTGACCGTTCCATACAACTGCAATGAATACTGCATCAGTGTCAGAAAGTGATGTACCTTGTCCTGTGAACCAAGAGAGCACACAGAGAAGACACCAAAGTGTCTAACAAATCTGTCTGTATCTAGTGAAAAAAAAATTGCCTACTGAGCATCAGAAACAGCATCACAGAGAGAAAAAGGCAGCACTGCGCCCAAAAGACAGCATTAAAGAAATATGAGACAACAATGTAAATACACACGATTGCTGATCTCACTGAAGTCAACTTCATGGTGCTCCCTCCATCGTGAAGATGCATTTGGTGACAGGTGTCTCTCTCTGTTTCATGCAAGTACATTGCCACAGCAGAACACCACAAAGTTCATTGAGTAATTCACAACTACTCTCATTTTGTATCTTATTCTGCCCTGAGTTGGATTGTCTAGGTGATTTATGAGGTGAACTCTAGTTATGCAAGTCTTCTCTCTTGAATGGGGAAACAGTTCAGATAAGAAACAAATCTCCTCCGAGTTAATAAAGGAAATCAGACTTACCCAAATTCACTAAGGTATTTATTATACATCTAGGCCAGATGAAGCTTAGCACATTTAATACATATGAAACTGCAGACAGCTGCTAGGTAGGAAGAACAAAGGAAAAAAAAAAACCCAAACAACAAAAAAAGATTCACAAGTTTCTTAATAACTTAAGTTATGCTGCTAAAGTAACAGGAGGGAAAAAAAGGAAAAAAAAAAAGTTGCCGGCAATAGCAACAGATAGCTATCAATTCCAGCTTGCTGCTTACAGCAACATGTACGAATTGAAAAGCTGTTGCCTCTACGTCCCCTTAGGCATCCTCAGGCTGAGGGACTACTAAATTGTCATCAATGTGAATACATAACCCCCAACAGGCACTGCATTACTTTTGCAGCTGTTGATTTCATAAATTGTCTTGAGGTTCTTTGTAATGAAAGGCATTGTATATAATTACAGAAAGAAGAAAATTGTAACTTACGGGCCTGGTCCTGTGAAAGCTGCATGCTCTTTGATGACTCAGCAGTTCATGCATGATCATCAGCACTTTCTAGATGTGAGCTCAATTCTAAGATATAATTTGCAAGAAATAACTTCAAGTTATACCATGGAGATTTATCAGTTGAGAAAAGAGCATGTACAGAATTCTTAAAAAGCAATGAAGTCACCAAATTAAAAATTTTAAGCATAAAAATCATTAAGTCATCCAAGTCCATTTATAATTATTGATGGTAAATCCATGTACTCCAGATGGGGAGAGGTCATTCTCTTCTTTTTTCCAGGGCAAGTCTATGAATAATTTGAGTGATTAAAGCTCAAAGCAGGTGTGAAAATAAAAAGGACCAGTGAGGCACATGGGAAAGAAACCACACTCATATGAACATACTTAGCTTTCATTCTGGAATCAAAAAATGGCTTCCTCCATTCTCCCCAGGAGTCACAGACAAAGTCTGTAGAACCAGGAAATAAAGATGAATTTGTATATTTTTTTCCTAAAAATTGTCACTTTTAAAAGCACATTGAAATCTTATTTGTACTTTTTTGGTTTCCTTTTTCTTCCTCCATCAGAGATGACCTAAATTTTGAGCTGAAGTATTCACAGGATCCTTGCTTGGAATATAAAACAACAACAGCAAAAACATTGGGCTGCAAAAGAGGCAAAATAATAGGAGGGAAAATTATAGTGAAGACCTCCCTGAATAAGAGGAGGCCACAAATACTGCAGAAATAGATGCTGAAGTAGTACTATCCAGAGACAGTAGACATAAAGTGATTGCATTTACAGAAACCTAGTTGAAGACAGGTAGGCAGGATATGAACCTAAGCAGCTGGCCACAGTTCTGGGAATACCCAACTTATCTCAAAATTTCCTCTCAGATACATAACTGTATTCTTTCTGCAAAAATCTCAGGGACACACTGATATCCAAAAGTCTATTGGTACAATAAAAACTTGAAAGCATATTCAGAAAAATACTCAGATGGAATTAAACATCAACAGAATGGGGGGAGGCTATATTTTATACGTTAAAGAGAAAATATTTATGGGCTGCACATCTAGAACCAGGTAATCAGTAGTATGGGATATGCATGCAGCTCATTATTAAAAAAAAAGATACTTACAGATACATTCCCTTCATTTTGTTTTGCCAGTTTTAGCTAAAACAATCAACAGAAACTAAGATTATAATCTGTGCCATTTAAAAATTCCATTCAGCAGATGTTCATAGACAGACTGTGCCAAATTTCTGTTCCCCAAAAGGATATTTAGCCAAAGAACTTTTGCAGTTGATCAAAAGTCCTACATTTTTTTGCTTGTAAAGATTGATTTTCTCAGATATCAAATCCTTTTACCCTCATTACAAATCTCACCAGCATAAAACATCTTTCATTTCCATTAGTACTGTTTTCCAAAAAACGGCCTTTGACATTCCCAGCATTGGACAACTTTCCTTCACGCCTTTTGTATGTCATTTCCTCAATACAGTATAAAGTGTTTGCCTCAGTGACAAGGCCCTGCTCTTTCATAAAGGTGAAAAAAATCCAACTGGTACTAGTAAGTATTTATTTAATGTAAAAAAAAAGGGGGGGGGGATTCAACAATTAAGTATAAAAATTATGGAAAAAATATATGGAAATAGTAAAGATGTAAGAACACAGTCTTTGCATGAGAAGTACTGCTCCATAGTTCCTTCTAGGACACAGACAGACAGTTTCTTTGAAAGTACAGTCTAGAAACATCCTCAGAATCACAGAAATTAGAAGTCATTTGGGGATTTAAGATGCGAGTGCAATAGAAGATACAAAGTATCAGGATGCATAAGGAAAAAGGGGTTTGCACCTTCTTGTCTATGTTTAAAAGGGGGGGGGGCAGGACTGAAGTGGAAGTTGTTTTTTTTTTTTTTTTTTTTTTTTTTTTTTTTTTAACTTAATTACTATCAGTGTTCATTGGGGACTCCCTAGAACATGTATCTTCTATTTGGACCTAAATGCAGGGAAAAGTCAGTCTTGATCTGATTCCTTCTGACAATATGTTTCTTAGAAGTCCCACAGCTAGAATATTGACATCACCACTACTATTCCTCCAACACCTGAGAGTCTCTTACATATTATCAATCTATTAATCTAGAAAACAGTTACCATGAGGGGAGAAAAAAAGACTGCTAAAATGAAAAGCTAACCCAGAAAATAATATTACCTAGGTTTGTAACATCTTTCATCCAAGGATCACTCCTTTGAAACATGGAGTCTCACAGCACTCTCAGAAAAAAAAAAAACCACCCAACTTTAAGGTATTCTGAAAATGATAATATATCAAATGAGTGAGCATCCACTTGTGAGGCAGCTACAAGAGTCTCGTACTGCAGCATTTCACACACATATTCAATCCACCTTCTGGTTACAGCTTACAAGTTTGTGGTATGTAGAAGGAACAGCAGAGCTGGTTAAAGATTTTCTCTTGCTTCACATACTCTGCAAGCTTCTCATTAACTCATACATGACTTTAATCAGTGCTGAAGCACACACTTCTTCCAGCATGCATCATGACTGGTAAGGAAAAAAACCCTCAGTAAAATACTATCATAAGCATGAATTAGTAAAGAAAAAGGCAACCTTTTTCTAAAGTGACTGCTGATTTTCATGCAGAAAGGGTTAAACTGACCTTCACTGATCCAGAAGAGGTAATAAAATATAACTTAAAGGACAAAAATGGAGCACTTCAAGAGATTATTCTGAAGAGCTATATTCAAGATGACAGAAGACAAAACCTTATTCCTAAAGCACAGATGCTTCTAAAACAAGAGCTCACCCATTTTAAAAAGCACACTACCAACCCCTTATAATGAATAAGCAAAACGAGGGGTGGTGGTGGGGGGAATAATCAGTGATTCCTTGCAGGGCTGTTGCAGCTCGGAGGAAGGGGCATTTCAGTCGGTGTGCTAGCAGCGCTCAGATGCATGGCTTGCACTCATGCAGCTGGTATTGGGGGGGGGGAGAAAACAGAGTAAGCCTGAGAAAAACCCATCAGAGCTCCTGTCCTCCCCTTTCAGCGTTAATGGAAGGGATAGGAGGCTATGGGAGCTGCAGTGGGGGATGGGGATGGCAGAGGGGGTGGGGAGAAGCCGAGCGAGGCCTTACAATCAGCAGCAGCCCTTGTTCTCCTCTCCTTTCAGCGCGAACGGGAGGATGTCGAAGCCCACGGAGCTGGGGATGGGATGGGGGAAGCGGGAGCAGGATCATAGTTTTCGCTTTTGTCCCCTCTGCGCAGGGTTAATGGGAGGACGCGAAGCCGGTGTCACCGGGATCGGGGGGGGGGGGACACAAGGCCTCCGATCACCGTGCCTCGCCCCGCGGGGTTACGGGCAGGATGCGCGGCCCTGGCGCAGGGGCAGCGTGAGGGGCCTGCAGGCTCCGCCGCCAACTCGGGGCGGGGGGGGGGGGCGGCGGGGAACAAACTTCCCTGCGTCTCCCGGCGAGGCAGACCGCCCGCCTGGGTGGAAAAACGAGGCAGTGAGTTATCCCGGGGGCCGGCTTCCCGGCTCGGGGGGAGCCAGGTGCGCGGGCAGCGGCGAGGCTGCTCGGCGGCACAGAACAGACAACCCGAGGCGGGGAAGAGGGCAGCGATGCTGCCGCCCGCCCCGGGGCCGTGTGAGGAGGGCAGCGCAGCGCCGCCGGGGGGGGGGGGAACAAAGCCCCGCGCGGCGCTCACCTGGCGGCGGCCGCCTCGTGTGGGAACAGCGCGGGGCGTGGCGGGGGGGGGGGGGGGGGGGGGAGCCGACCCCAGCCCCGCGAAGGGGAAACTTTCCCAAACTTTGCCGCTCGAGCACCCCGCGGCCCCCGAGGCGGCAGCGGCGGGGCGCCCCCCCCCCGAGAAACGACCCCCGCCGCGGGCAGCGGGGCCGAGGCGCCTCCCGCCCCCCCCCCACCCCGAGGAGGGGGAGGGGGGCGCTGTTCCCGGCTCCGCGCCGCGTTTTCCCGCTCATCCCCCTCCCTCGCCGAGAGCTCCCAGCGCCGCCTCACTCCTCCGCGCCGCCCGACCCCTCCGCCGCAGCCGGCGCTCGCTTTTTTTCCACCTAGTCTCCCCTCCCCCCCCCTTCCTCCCGGCTCATCCCGCCCAAGGCCGCGGGGGGAGCGGGGAGGGCAGCACAGTGTCTCCTTCTCGCCGTTTCTGTAACGGCGTCCCGCGCGGGGAAGAGCGGGACGGCGCCTTATCGCGGCTGAGGGCGGAGAGGCGGTTGGGACTACTTCGCGTTCCTGCCACGGTCTCCGCGGAAGAGGCGCGCTGTGCGAGAGGCTGCGCGGTGAGGCGGCTCTTCTCAGCGCTTCCTGGAAACTCCCGCTTAGGAGCGGGGGGGGGGGGGAGAAGAGTCCCAGGCCGGGAGTGAGCTGTGGGGAGGGGGTCGCCACGGTCCCTTCCCTCCGCCGCACTGGGGACGCGCACACGCAGCCAGGACAGCCCGAGCCCGTTGACACCCCCCGGCTCTCCCCCCCCCCCTTTTCCTGTCCCTGTGGAGCACTGAGAAGTGAGGGAGAAGCTCCCCCAACCCTCCCCCCTCCACGCAGGCTTGGGCAGGGGGCAGGGCTCCGCTTTTCCCCCTTCATCGCCAAGGAGGCAGCACCCCTCGGCACCCCCAAAAAGAGGGGGTGGGAGAGGCAGAGACAGCTTAGCTTGGCTGAGAGGGGAGTGCAGAGCCCTTCATCCTGGGCTGCGGAGGGGAAGGGGGCATGGGGAGAAATAGGCCGGCTGGGGGTTCAGGGCGGCAGCCCCCCAAAAATACCCCTTTGCGTACCATACCCTTGGGGGATTTGGAGATGGGGGAGGCAAAGAGGGTTCGGCCCCTCCTTGCGGGGCGAAGGGAGGCGGATCGGGCTCGGTAGCTGCTGCAGCAGCAGCGGAGAGTTAATGCGAGAGCGCCTGAGCGCGGGGGGGAGGGGAGGCAGAGTTTGTAAATGGAAACACTGGTACATAAGCATTTAGCACAATCGGGCTGGAAAGCTCCAACTGCAAAGGGCTGAGAACAAAAAAAAAAAAAAAAAAAAAAAAAAAAGTAAACCCTCCCTTTGCTGCCCCCTGGCTGCCGCTGCGCTCAGCAAAAAGTGCGATAAAATAGGGATATCTGCTAAACTTGTGTCTCTTCCCAGCTGCTTGTAACTGTTTTTGAGAGGAATCGTATATGCCCTCTGAGATAACGGGGCAGAACGGGCACAAAGGCGTGTAGAGGTTCGTACTAGGCCTGTATTTCTATGCCTGCCCTTTTTTTCTCCTTGAGCTTCGGCAGTCAGGTCCTCCTCATGAGCAGCTTTCCCTACTTTAGGTGTCAAACAAGAAACCCACATGACTTTTCTTTGGTGGTGAAATTTGACAAATGAAACCAGCTCTCACACTTGTGTAGGTTTTCTCACTTTGAATACAATAGGTTTTTCTTTATTCCTGGCTGTGAATCCTCTTCCGTTCCCCTCAGTCCCAAACGATAGAGACTTTTCTTCCTAAGGGGCTAAAACACATTCCCATTAGATCCAGCTGAAGGATACATGCAAGTCAGAGGGCTCCAATGTCTACATCCTTAGTACCTGCCCTAGTACACCCTTAGTAACGGGGCAAGATTACAAATGCAAAGTACAGGTAAGCCACAAAAACTGAAGGAGAAAAATAGGAGAGGAAAGCAAAGCTGCTGATGAATGACTGTAAGGTGAAGACAAGTACACACAGCATCAATAAATACTGTACGGTTCATTAGATACGGACTCTGATGATTCTGCCTAACAGCTGAAGACCTTATTCCCACAGAGTCCTCCAGCTTGTTGCCTGTTCTTTCCAGATCTGCCAATTTCCATAGTTCTTAACATTAAAAAACCCTTCTTCCACTGCATCTGTGTGAGTTTCAGCAGTATTGGGGTTGAAAACAGGCAACACCTAATGAAATTACGTGGAAGAGGAAGATTAATTATAGCGAGTAGCTGTCCATAAATGCTGTTAGCAGGCAAGCACTTCCACGGACGTTCTGCGAGTTCGAGATGCCCAGCACCTTTAATGAGCTTCCATTTCCTTATCACCGTTCTCTAAATTTGCATGTGGGTTCATTTACAAACATAAAACCCAAATGTAAATTGGGGGTTAAGGGTTAAGAAGACCCAGTTGGCCTAGACCTGCTGATCGCTTTGAAGTTACTGTCTCCTACATTGTTTATTGCTTTAAATTAAGTAGTTCAGGGCATACTGGAAACTCCAGCCTTCAGCTCATAAGAATTTTCATGACCAGGAGAGAAGCATCTAATGAGTGTAAGCTCCTCCAGCACTGGTCACTTAAAGATGATCTATGCTCTATATTAAGCCTGAGGTCCCTTTTAGTATCTGACTTTTAGTTAGTCGCTCGCTTCATTGCACTTTTATTATTTTGGTCTTTGTATTACGATCAGTACAGAACATCTTGTAAATATATGTATTTATTCTGTCAGTCTTACACTGCTTTTCTTCTACCATCAAAATATTAAAACACAAATGCTTATGATGATTACTCATCAACAGATCTATGAATTTACACACGGGCAGCTTTCCTTGGAGCAACTCAGCAAATTAAAAACAACTTCAAGAACTTTGGCTGAGAACCGATTGCTTCCAGATTCTTCATTTCTCAATTAAAAAGGCAGGTCCTGGGGAAAGCTAATAAACAGCCTCTACTGAAAAGCCAACAGTGCACCAGATTCTGATGGTAGTTGTTTTGGCATAATTGCAATTTTCTGTTTAGATAGCAAGAGACAGAAAATGTCACTTTGTCTAGATGTCCTGTTAGAATAAATCTTCTAGGATACTTCAAGGGGATAAAGGATCTACCAGTAAAGAATTTATTCAATAGCCTGGACTAAAAAGCTTTACATTGCCTGGTAGTAGTTTAAATGATCAGTGGGACAATTGTCAGAAGGCTAAAAAAAATCCCAACACATTAAAATTAATAAGTCAAATTCTTACTGTCCAACTGCAGGAAATGCAAGCACTGGAGAGAAAAAAAACTACAGCTCCCTGATTTCATGAACTCTTAATTGAGGCAATGTGTTTTACTCCTAAATGTCCACTTAGCATGCACTAGTCTGAGTAAGTCACTGTTTCTCTTCCTGTTTTTATGGAAACCACTCTAGTATTGACCACTTTAATATTAACCACTTGAATATTTTTAGTGATGCCTGAAAACGGCGCGAGTGGTAGGTAACTCCCGCACTCTCGGTTCAGCAGACACACAGCTATTGGAGAAGTAAAGATCCATTTTGAAAAGTTTGGGGTTCTGCGATTTAGTATTAATCAATTATTCAATGTCTGAAGCTTGTTTAGTTAACAATAATGTTAATTACGAGGCCTGCAGACATCTTTTAGAACCTCAGACTATTCATAACTGATACATAAAGATTTCACAATTGGAATTGATTTAACTGTATTGTTGATAATAGATCAGATACAAATCCCTCTTCTGCTGTTACGTTAGCTCTTCAGTGCCAAGCAGAAGGGCAGTCTTGATTAGGAAAAAGAAAAGATAATCTGGTTGAGACTTGTGCTTCATTAAAGAAAAAAAATACTGCATCTGTTGTAGTTTTTATACCTGTATTTTTGATGTTCTAGCTGAAAATGCTTTTATTTAAAAAGTTCTTCATGTGAGCAGAGATCATTCTGAATCTGGACTACAGAATCTAGTAAAAAAGGTGTTAGTTTTATATAGCTGCTGTTTTCGCACTAAGCACATATTAAACAAGGAAAGATGTGGCTATCAGACTGGAGTACTCGATACTCAGTACTCCCACACGGTACCTCTGAAGTGATATTACCAAAATATCTCATACTGGAAGAGACTGTGCTCATCATCTTTCAAGCCTCCCGCTAGGCCCCTGGCAGAGGATAAAGGAAGTTTACAGGAGCTTCCCAAATAGGAAAGGGGAAAAAAAAATCAGTTAAATGATTTATTTGTAGGTCAGCAGCTGAAGAAACATTGCCATGTGAAGGGAATCCCACTGTTAATGAAAGAAATCTTTCTGGGCCTGCATGCTTAAGCTGAATGAAGCCTGTGCAGCACTGTAGCCTAGTTGCAGTTCCTGGGCTCTGCAGAAATACAGCATTTCCGTGCTCCAAATGGAGGCAATGCAAACACAGAGGAGAATAGGGCAGCAGAATTTACTCAAATACATCAGCAGCGTGGAAGCAGCTGTGGGCATCTCTGTTCACCTTCCACCTCTCGCTGGAGACCGCGCTGCAGGTCGCAGGAGCTATAGCCGTGAGGATTAGGAGATGCGGTGATTGCAGAGCCAAAGCGAACACGCTGCAGAAGTTGGGCAAGTCTTTTGAGGGGGCAAATTTCACGAGTGCTTTCCAGCCGGTCGCATGACCTGTTTGGGAGCTGGCACAGCTGCGTTAATCCTGGTGACAAGGCAGGTGTCTCCTCTCTGTGGCAGCCGGGGAGAGCGAGTGCAAAGGTAGCACCAGAAAGAACAAAACTTGCCGGGACGGAGCACTTACTTCACAGAAGTCACACGCTAGCAGCATTGGGATTTTTTTTGCTCACATTTGACAAATCAGATCAAGCCCACATGTATCCTGTGAGATGCCTTACTCTTGAGGACCTAGCCTCTTGCATTTCCCAAACATCTCCAAACCCTACTACCGATCTTCTGGAGAAGACACCTTGTTGCAATTTGTAGTCCCTCAAGCTAAAAATAACTCAAAATACTTACACTCTTTCTTTTAATGGATGGAAGAATGCTCCTATGTAAAATTCCAAATACGTGGTAAGCACTAAAAGTGCCTAAGCTTGTCTTTTTAAACTTTTCAGATGAAGTTGCACTTCTCACAAATCTTTTTACTATTTTTCTGGCCTCAACAGATAAAGAATAATATTTCAGTGACTGCTAATTGTATCGTTCAGCAGTGAAGTAGTGGCTGGACTTCAGGAGAGACACGAAAGCATGCTCCATCCCAAAAATAGTAATTGTACGATGCAGGGAGCTACAGGGACGTCACAGCGTGACCCTACGCAAGATGCTTTATCGCGTGTGAGGGAATCTGACAAGACACTAATTCTCCTTGCACATTTCAGGCAGCAGCTGATTACACGTTTATGTATTTTCCTGAATATATGATTACCCAGCACAGGATGTGCAGGTTACAGAGCAAAGCCAGTGGGGAGTGGAGTGCCGAGAAGGGGAGAAAACGTCTGCGTGCGAGTGGGTGGGTTTGTTGGCTTGCGTTGGTGATTGCCACAAATGGTGAATGCGATGCACAGAAAAGTCTCATCCGGGAAGAAACTGAGATAATATCACGGCCTTATGCAGCAAGCAGCTATTGCCCCTCGCAGGCGGTGAGGACCCAGAGCACTTGCTCCGAAGATGGAGCACTGGGAGGGTTAGAGAGCAGGAAATAAAAGTTTCAGCTTCTTGGAGCTGAGGAGTGGGAAAAATCTAAGTGTCCTTGCTGTAAATGCAAGGTAAATTATTCATTCTCTCTTTCTCCCCCCCCCCTCGCCTGCTCTCTAGTTCAGTTTTTCCTTTCATGCTTTAATCGTTTTGACACCAAGCTGTACAAAAGTAATTTAAAATTAACATGACTGACACTTGGTAGATAGCAGGACCCGGCGCGGAGCTCCACCTCCTGCTCGAGACTGCCGAGAGGGGCCCTGGATTGGCTGCAGGTCCTGAGGCAGCTGATGGGGACCCTGGAAAAACATGGCAAACAATTAATTTGCTAATTTAGTTTTCTGTTTAATTTGAAACCAGAAAATTGCCAGGCACCCATCAGCCCACGAGCAAGGCTGGCTGGACTCCGGGCAGAGCAGCGCTCGTGATAGCGAAGAGGGGACACATTGGATTAGACGGTGAAGCAATTTCTCATGGAAGCACCAATGGCATTTAATAGCCTTCGTATAATATTTAAGCATTTGAGTTGGGCAGTATTTCTTCTGTCACTTCTCTTCCATCACATACATTTCATGCACATAGTAAAAGCCTCTTAACGAGGAAATATGTAGCACCCACATTTGTGTTATAAAACAGTTGTGAAAAGTTGCCACCCTGAGCAGAGGCCTGTCACTAACGTGCTAAGTCAAAACGATGTCTTGGTCAACCAGCTTCTCACGGGGCTGAGGCCGACCGGCGCGGGGCGCGACACCCCGTCGCAGGACGCACGTCCTCCGACGCAGCAAGCAATGCTCCGGTCCGATTTCCTGCCTCGCTGCGTACGGGAGGATATAACCTCGGATAGGCTTGGAGCAGCCTTGTAAGTCTGTGCATATTTTATGTGAAGTTTGGAGCCCGTTTTTGAGGGACTGTCTGTATCTATTTCATGGGTCTAAGCCATGATTTTACTAGCGTCTCTCCATAGCGGGATTTACTGGGACTGAGAAAGCACCGCAGCGCTAAACGTCCCAAGGACCCATCGCGCGTCCTTGCGCGTGAAGCTGTGACCATCCTACGCAGACGAGCTCGTTACCGGCAGGGGGAGCGTGGGTCCGGGGCGGCTCCGGCCGGGGGTCCGGCGGTAGCGATGGGCTTCGCGTCCAAGGCTCGTTTCCTAGATCGGGGCAAGCGGAACGGTACGGCCTCCCCGGCGAGCCCGGGGCCTGGCCGGGCCTCGCTGCTCTGCGGGGTCCCTTCGCTCCGTCTGAGCTGGCGTCGTCTGTGAGTCAGAGTCACTAGATGGTACTGTTGCTGTTCAATATTCACGTGTCCGTGGGCCAGCTACTTGGGAAACTCAGTTCTTCGAGAGATGAGGACGGGCCTGATGATCTGTCAGGGAACCGCGAGCGAGGAGCCGGGGAGCAGCAGCGGGTCAGGTCTGGATCCCCCCCCCCCCCTGGCTTTTAAACGACGCCGTTATCCGGGTCTCCGTCCCCATTAGGAGGGCGCCAACCTTTCACTTACAACGTAAGGAGCAGGTTATCGTGCACCGCAAACACGGCCCTGCCGCCGGCCCTGGGCAAGCCGCCTGCACGCCCTGCCTGCGCTTGGCTTGCTGTTAGAGGGGAAAGTCAGGCCAATTAAATCAGGCAGCATTGAATCTCTAATTGACATAAATGAGACAGACAGACAGCTGGGAGGACTGGGGGGGGGGGGGAGGGAAAGGGGAGCAGGTGCCTTGGCTGAAAAAGAGATGGAAATCCAACCTACTGCTGCTGCAGCGGCTTTTCTTGTTCTGGAGGTTTGTGTTAGCTAGAAACATCTTCAAAAGTGTCTGAGCTCCTGCTGGAGATAAATTAATGGAGTAAATACAAGTTACAACTATTGTACCGTTGGTGAGGATGTTCCAAATAACACCTCCAAACAAACCCAAAATGGAAAACCCTCAAAAAGATTTTTTTTTTGTTTGCACATTTAAATAAAAAAATACAAACGTTCTCCCTGCAATTTGAATACAAGGCCTTGCAGCTGAACAATTACAAAATAAATTTAAATTGTTTCTTTTCCTGCATTCTAACAGTGTTCATCATGTACTTTCCTCTCTTCTTATTGGGGAATGTTCTTTTTCCTTGAATGTACCCTTCAAATATTAATTCGTACAAAAATGAGTTATTTAAATTCATACATTTCAAAAGAACGAGGCATAAAGGAAGGGGAGTTACTTATCAAAGTTACATATATCAGCATCAGTGCTGCTAATGGAACCAGAATTACCAGCCTCCCCGCGGGTGTCCTCCCAGGAGAGCGTGTTGCCTCACCCAGGGTGTTGCCTTTATGGAAACACAAAACTGTTTGCCGTTTTTTTAAAAAATGCTGCTCGTGCTGCATACGTGAGCAGCGAAAACGGGGAGAGCTACAAAAGCAAGGGTGGCGGAGCAGGGCCGAGTGGGCGCAGATGGCCGAGGGGGCCGGATCCTGCTTTGCTATGCCGTTAAATCCCCTGCTAGCAAAACAGCCAGTAACTCTGGATTAACCCTGGTAAACCGGAGCGAACACTGCCTGCATCTCAACTTTAAAACAACGTGGTTTTGCACGTGGAGATGCAATAACACCACAAGTATTTTTCACTTGAATCTCCATAAACTTTTGAAGCCTGTTCCCAAATATTTCAACGCATTTTCCTTCCCCGTCTTCCCAGCTGGGATCATTTTTGCCGGTACAGACGATTCTTCTGGCATCCGTGGGAATTGCCTCTGTAATTAGAAGTGCACCCAGTCCACAGATCAGAGTGCTCGAGCCCGGCAGCTGGAGCTGGGAGGCGGGTCTGATTAAATCTGCGCTGCCGCAGGAGAAAAGCCAGCTTTAATGAACCATCAGAAGAGCTCCCTACCCCGTCTTTCAGCGGCGCGGGGAGCGGGACTCCTCTTTCACTGCATGCGTCGCTGTTCAGCGCGTGCTCCGAGCTCACTGAACGGAGCGACAGCGTAGCGGCGAGTGATTCGGGGCTCGGGAATCAGTGATGTGCCTAGATCAGAAGGATCTAATTGCCAGCAGTGACACTTATTAAAGCTGAGCTCAGAATGTATCTTCAGAATTACAGCAAAGACTGGAAATGCCTAACGCAGCAAATTGGTATCAGTTGCAGGCCTCGTTTGTCTTCGGAGATGCTCCTCTTTAGTTTAGAGAAGGCCCTCATAAAAGTGAGATTAGAGCTGGCTCGTACGTCGCTTGCAGAGATGCGGCTTCGCAGGCGGGATGCTGAGCTGCCGGGACGTTACGTCTCAGTACGTATCGGTACCTAAGGCTGCATTTCTCTCCCTTTTTTAAGAACTAGAACCGGAGGTTGGGGAGAGGAAGGCATGTCAGAGTTACAGGTATCTGGGGGGAAAAAAGCAACTTTTAATAAATAAGATTTTTCCTACTTCTTACAGCGGTGGAGGACGCTGTGGAGACTGGGAATCAAACGTGGCTCTAAGCCTGGACGTAACTGAAACCCGGGCTGCTTTGGAGGTACCGCGGCACGAGCTGGTGAGACTTCAGCACGTCGCTCCCCAGCACGCTCAGCGCGCGGCTCCCTCGCCCGGGATACAGGCAGATCCTCCGACCCGCATGCATTCAGAACCGTTTTAACGTTTCCGCTACTAAAGCAGCAATTCGCTTCGCAAATCGGGACGCAAACGCAGGCAGCGCGAACAAATCTCAACTAACGGAGGCGTCTTTAAGTGACGGTCGATCCCAAGCCTTGCTCTAATGCTGTAATTGGAAGCTGATTCCCACAAACTCTGCAGGATGCAGGTGAATGGGCGATTTCTGGCTTTGAGTCAAACGCTAGAGTAATTAAACTTTTGTAAAACACTTTAGGCATGTGAAGTGCTGTTGTTATACCCAAGAAACCAACAGGCTGCGGCAGATTGGAGCACACGAGATTTTGAGGCCTGTGAGCTCCTTTCTCCCACTCCATCTCTCCTTCAGAGCTGCTAACAGAAGATTATGAATGTTACCAGATTCCTTTTGTTATGAGCAGAAAAAGACAAACCCAAATTGCTTTCTTTCATACGAACATGTGCATTTCAAAAGTTTTTCCTTCCGTAATAAATATCCAAGTAGATGACCAGCTTGCTGTTCATCTCGGGAAGGAACTGCCCCTAGGGAGAAGAGAAACTGCTGTTACTTCTGATCTTGCACATAAAGCTGAAGAGGTTCCACCTGTTAAAGGTTTACAACACCATCTGCTGTTTAAAAATCAGACAGCATTTGAGCTAACCATCACGCAGGAGTTTGTGCTTGTTTGATACCCTAGAAGCGACAAACAGCTAACACGGAAAGGTTCGCGTAATTGGCGCTTTTCACTTGGGTCCTTTCGAGCCCTTAACATATTTCTTCTTGGTTGTAATTAGGGAGCGAATTATTTCTTCACTAGAGGACCTAGAAAGCCAGCGAGCAGTAGAGATTCAGCAGCGCTGGAGGCTTCAGCCGGGCCTGAGCCACAAACCCGCGATGTGGCCTGCAGCCGCAGCCTCCCCAGAGCTGCTCCGAGCTTCGGGCTGTGCTCGGGGCGGTCGTCCCTCGGCAAAGCCCAGTCCACCCGGCACTTCCCCACGGTCGCTCCGGTCCCAACTTTTCAATATCTTTTCTGTGTCATTCCCCTCCCAAACTGGACCCAAAGAACCTGCTTAGAATCTTTTTTCTTAAAAAGGATCCGTGGATCCCGCAGGGCACGATCAACGCGAAGAAAATCTTTCTGTCAAAAATCAAAATATTTGTCTTTTGCTGTCTCACGCTGCCGCCCGCGCGATAGACTAAACGCTCTAACCGAGGTTTCTTTTACTGCCTTCTGCCGGAAAGCGGTGCGTGTTTCTGTCTCAGGGAAAACACCGGAGCCCGGGAGCTTGTTAGGCAGCCACAGCACCGCCAGCCCTCGCAGGTCGGGTTGCATTTCGTCCCAAGCAGGGAAGTCTTCTCAAAACGGGTTCCTGTGGAGCCCGGCCAGGTACCCGGAGACAATCTGATGTTTTTAATCACCTCAAGTTTATACCAGCCCTCCCCCCCCCCCCAAGCCTTAAAGTCTAGTAAAAACCAGAGAACTCAGCTGCGCAAGCCCGCGCTAGCCCTGCCCCGGCTGCCCCGCTACAACATCCTCTGCCACGTCTAACGTTTATAACCCCCTCCACGTGCATCGCTTGAAGAGTCAGGGGCTCCTTTTGTAAGCGATCAGCTTCTTACCCCAGCGCTTTACATACGCGTCTCCACAAAAGAGACCTTTTACATGTCAATTTATTTTCAGACAAGCATATCTGAAAGGCAGTTTCCCTCCAGAGCCGAATTAGTGTTGATGGCAGGTGCTCGGGGGCACCACAAAGGGAGGAAGGCAGCAAGTTAGCTGAGCTTAAGTAGTAAGACAGCTTGATGTTTTAATAACCGGAGGCGAGAAAATGGAACGGCAGCGGACCTCCAGCCTTCGTAGCGTGAATGAAGGTTTTATTCAGAGCCCCCCATGTACTTGCAAAAGAAAACCTTGAAATATTTTAGATGTCGGGCTTTGCTTTAAAAGAGGGATTAAGTCGCTGCATATTCCGTGAAAGCGCGGCACCCGCCCCCGCGTCCCGGCACGCGTGCCGCCCGGCGCGGCGGCCGAAGCCGCCGCTTCCTGGAAAGGTGGTTGCCACCGGGCGCTGGCGGTGCCGCGGGGCAAACGGAGCCTCGCTCCGCACTTCCACCGCCTGGCTGCAAGTCCAGAGACGAGCGGAGAAGTTTACACGGACTAACTTGAAGTTGGGGACCGGACGATGACGCTTGCATCAGTCGGGCTCCGGTTTTGAAGCGAGAGGATCGTTTGCTCGGTGAAATTTCACTGAGAGAAAAAGCAAAAATAAAGACGCTCGCTGAGAAGGTTACTGGCCGTCATTAAAGATGGCCTAAACGATCACGATGTGAACGTTTATCAGGCCAAAATACATTTCTCTCCGCTCGGTTTAATCTGGCAGCGGTCGATACCACGTCACGAAGAGGAAGGCGCCGGAGGACGGGGGAGAAGGGGTTACAGAACTGCCTTTCTGCCGGGTCAGCGTCTTTCACAACAGAAAAAGCTCCTGATTTATGCCCCAAAATAGGAAGGTTTAACCTTCTTTTATGAAAGCTGTAGTATCTAAAGAAAGAAGAGACTCAATGTTATTTTCAGGGTCCATGTCTAGGGATTACCAGAATATTTCTATGCAGGTTAATTCCAGGTAGACTCGGAGCCTGGATTCCAGGATTTCTACTCCCTTGAGCTTTCATATACATTTACAGGACAAAACCTTAAAGGTCAAGTTGACCATTACACACCTGAAATAACACAAGCAGTTCTCCTTGTAGAGGTTTCCTTATGTGCAAAAGTTAAACACATTTTTTTTGTCCCTTTTTAACTCGAGTGACTGCACGCTCTCATGCCAGCAGGTCATCTGGTCTCCTGCAAGACCTCTACTAGCTCCCCTCAAAAGCTTTAACGGATCCAGCCCAGCACAGGTCCAACTTGCACCTCAAATAATGCAATTTCAATTAAGATGACAGCAGTTGGTCCCAGCTGCATTTTGGGAAAGGTTTATATTGTCAGGATAATACCAGAAAGGGAGCAAGGGGCCCACCTGACCCATTGCAAACACCTGCAGTTCTCATAAACAGAGAGATCAGCAAGTCCGTTTTTATTGATCACTGAAATAAAAAAAAAAAACAGCACTTAATTATTTGGAACTAAAAATCAAAACTTTTTACTGACGGAAAGATCATTTGCAACAACTTGGTTAAAAATACAGAAAGCACAGTTTAGCCCTTGTTCGCTCTGTTCTCCAAAGCGACGTAGGTCCAAGAAGATACAGCCGAACTGACTACCGAAAGCGCCGTCGAACACCGTGAGGCAGCCGGCTCGACGCCAGAAGTCGCCGTGGGGGGTTTTACATGCCGGGCGCTGCCTACCGCTAGCGCTGCTTCTGAAGCACCTGCGGGCTGTTCTCCTGGTTATCCTAAACAGCTTGGAGTTGTTGCTACTTAGCCTCATACTAGCACCGTTACAGAGAGGATTAAGCAAAGGGTATAATGTTGATCCTGATTAAAAACTTGAAAACATTCACAACTTCATACAAACGTACCAGCTACCATTCAAGCAGGACAAATATTTGGTTTGAGGACTGATCCTGACTGGTCTGTATTGTTTGGAGGCTCACAGTGAGTGGTGAACACTAGCAACACGGGAACCCATTTAGCCTCTTAAGAATCCACTCTTGAAGTGCAATGTAGGAAAGATGCTTCAAAATTGTTGGGAGGCGTCTGCTTATATCCCAACACCCCCAAGGGGACTGATCCCAAAGCTCCCAGAAGAAGTTGTTTATATTCGTTTAGGGTAGCTAAAACTTGCACACGTATTTTCTGGCACAAGGGTGACTGCACAGTTGTAGTAAACATAAAGCAGATTCATTGACGTCAATACAAAAATTGTGCCAGAGGAGAAAGCAAAAATTTGTGATGAAGGCGTTTCACAGAGCGGAGCGACTCCCCTGCCCGCTGCAGGCCCTGCCAGGCCTCCAGCCTCAACGTCTTTCACCACAGAAGTCTTGCCAGCCTGGGTGAGACCCTCTGACAGTGACCCAGGGAAAGTGATGGGCTGCAGAGTAACGCTTGCAGTTCAACTCACACTGTTCCAAACTGTACTACTTTGCTAATTCCCAAAGTACAGTAGAGTTAACCTAGCACAGGCAGAGTGGTGGAGTCCATCCTCTAACCCTGGGCACGTTGGCATCAGATGTGCTCTTCACGATCGGCAAAGGATTAAAACCAGCTCTGCTTGCAGGTTTATAGTAATGTGAGCGAGAAGATGCAGCATGCTGGCACTGACCTCCTCTGAGACCTAGGACAATACTTAGAATAAAAATAGGAAAAAAAAAAAACTTGACTAGTTCAGCTTCTCACTGGCTGCTCCAAGGAGCGAAACAGGACCTGCCTGGGTGAGGGTGGAAGAGTAGGAGGAAGAGCTGCACACCACCAAGAAAATTTTTAATGGAATTCTCTATTTTGAAGTCTCCTGGGACCAAGCAAAGAGGAAAGGCAAAAAGAAAGTTTCCCTTCTCTATATGTCCAGCCAAAGGGTGCAGAAATTCACATGAGAACCTTTGGTGTCTTCAGTTGCTTTTCTGAGCACTTGCAGTCTTCCATAGTTCTTCTAATGCTCCCAGGAAACACCCACCAGTAAACTCAGAGAGCTCCAGCAGTTCTCTGCAAGTTGGAATGGATGGGGAGTTTATTTCCAGCACAATCCACCTGCAAGTGTTGGCTTCTATTAAAACTACAATGTCTTAAGAGTAAGAAGTTTCCCTTCTGCACAGTCTACATCTTGCCACCTTTCATGTTGATTACTGCCTTAGCCTATAACTAGTTCTAATTATTTCCAACTGCAAAGCGAGGTATTAAACCTGAGAGACGGGGGCATGATATGCAGCCCTATTACAGTGCTGCTGGTTTTCCCATCAGCGGGCCAGCTGTGGAAGAAAGACACACCTCTACCAATGAAAAAGCTTTGCACATCTCTCAAAAAGCAGGCAAAAATCATTATCTCCATATTACAGAGGGGGAAATGACTAGGGTCACTTATTCTGCAGCTAAAAGTCAGTCAGGAAAATGATATCAACTGAATGACATGTTTATTGTGCAATTTGTAAGGAAACCCTGAGTTACCAGCTGTAGAACAAAGTTAAATTAGAAAAAGGTATGGTTTACTTCACAGATTCCTGCTAAATGAAAGGAAAACAAAAGATGATTAAGAGCAGCAGCCAAAGGCAGCCAAAACCTCAGCTTTGCTATGGAGAAGGTTCCTTTGTCATCCACACCTGCTCAGGTGACAAAATCCCCAGTGAGCACTAGGGGTGATGGTGAATTCACACAAAGATGGAAAAGTCGGGGAAGGAATGAGCCAAATTAGCATGTCTTCTGGACAGCTTATCATCTAAGGGGGTGTTTGGAAAACACTTGGTTTATTTTGTTTGGAGAACAGCCCTGTGGCCTGGGGAGGGCAGAAAAATGGAGTCTGAAAATCAGCCTTAGAATCTGAACACACACATACACACACACACACACACACACACACGTAGTGAAAGAGAAAAGTTCTTTACAAACACAAGTGCTATTGCCTAGGAATCTGCAAGTGTGACTTTGGGAAGAGCGTACAAAGTTTCAAGGGAGGAAAAAACCCAAAGCTTAAAATCCAAACATCATGCAGTCTTCCAGCTGCAATGGTGTTGGAGAAGATCAATTCAAAGATATGATGTAGCTACAACAAAGATCTGGCCCTACACAGGAGAAGGTGAATCAGAACTGCTTTTTAGTGCCACTTGACATCAGTTATACATTCTAGTTCTCATATACACAGATGGATGTCTTTAAAAATTGACAATTTACACTTCAAAAAAGTTTTACAGTGAAGTTCTCTCAGTAAAGATCAGTCCACACAAAGAGGAGCCAGTCTTTCAGAAGCAGAAAGGCACTTGGCCTTGATGTGGATTTCAGAAAAAGTCCTCAAGGAAGCTTCTTCGCAGGCATTTACTGCCCAATCTCTTGCCTTCTGTCTTCAGTAGGTCGTGCAAAGTCTGTTGCGATTGCACTGCACAGTGCTGCTGCAGACTGCCCAGAATTCACAGTGTGGTGGAAGGAAGTTTCTTTACTCGCCTCTGTGCCAGAATGGATGATTCGATGGGCTTCAGCTGGGGGCTTGGCTTGGAGCTGTTCAGTGCAGAGTATGTAGCAGCCATTGCCCCCTTGGAGAGAAGGCATGAGAAAGGTCATTTAGATTTAGAAGAGGTATTTCAGACTCATGGCTTTTTACAAGATGAGGGAGCAGAATAGCTTGGACCACAAATGAAGCCAAAAACATTTTTTCTTTTTTTAAATCCCCTTCTCTTCCTGAAATGCAGTTAAAGAACCTTCCTAGGTTTTCCTGACAAAAAAAAAAAAAAAAAAAAAGAAAAAACTTGCCTTACATTGCCACGGCTCTACAATCTTGCACCCTGCTTTGCTTGTCCACTGTCACCCCACCTGAACCCCTGGTTTCCAAAGAGCATGATATCCAAGAGGAACAGCTGAATGCCCAGCCCAGACTTTGTACCTTTACAAGCTGAACGTCCTGGTGATTCAGTTGGCTCTGGGGTAAGCTATCCTTCTGTGTTATCCACGGATGCTGCAGAACCTGTTTGGCTGTTAGGCGCTGGTGAGGATCTACATGAAGCATCTTTGATACCAGATCCTAAGGGGATCATTTGGAAAGTTGGGCTTTAGAAGACTTCATACTTCAAATAAAAAGATATCACCACCACAAATCACGATTTAAATTCAGATACTGACTTTAAAGGCCTAAGACATCAATCTCCTTGTGTATAAAACACATTTGCAGTGGGTCTGGGAGGTATAACAAAGTAACAAGCTGGGCACAGGTCAAGCACTAAATCGGTGTTGCATACAAATATTCAAGGTAAGTGCTAAAACAAAGCAGAGAGAGGCAGGCTGCTGAGCTGCCTACAGGGCAGTTGTATAGGGTGGAACATACACTGCTGCTTTTCTCCTACCTCTTCTGCCTTCCCTCCCCAACCAGCTTTAAACCTGTCTCCCAGCAACTAGCCATGCTGGATCTCAGCCCTTTAATTTAACCCAAGTGAATATCAAATCATGCCTTGGCTGTGTTGGAAATAGTGTCCCAATTGCCTCCATTGACAGAGAACTTCCCCCCGCCTATTCGGGTCAGGATCTCTTCTGGAGTGTCACTGGGCCCGTTTGCAAATGGAGTGCAGCTGAGGAGAGAAGAGAAAAAAGCATGTGAGTTACTGTCCTGTAACTGGGCCAGGAACCGACTGATAAGCAGAGGTACCAAGTGCTGCAGCAGAGCATGTTTGAGAGCAAGCGGATCACAGCTCCAGCTGTAACCTTCCAGCAAGGCGGGGAGGCGCTTACCCTGCTAGCATGGTATAAAGGAGAACTCCCAGGCTCCAGATGTCACAGCCCTCATCGTAGCCTTGGCGTTTTAGTACCTGAACAGAATAAGCAAAGAAAAAAAGTGTGTTCAGTTCTTGTCACAGAGCTTGTTTCAGCTTGTGAAGAGCAGCTTGACCCCTGCCTGCGGTCTGTATGCAAAGCTCCTTCTGGAGCCCTACTGAATAGCAAGGTCATGGACTAAAGGTCAGGATTCAAATCAGATTTTTGTTTCATGGAACAGAGGAAACCCCCCAGGTGCATCAAAATGACAAGCGAGAAAGAAGCTATGTTCCAATCCAGTGACTCTGCATGTGCGCTCCATTGGGTGCCAGTTCTTTTTCTTTCCTCCACTTCAATATAGCTGAAGGGAAAATAAACCCACCTCCTTTAACAGGTCAGATAATCAAGAAGAGAAATGGCCCACAGAAGTCAGCAGGATTTTAAAGTCTCACAACTCTTTGCAGACCCTCTCCTAGCAGCTGAAGGAGTATGGTACAGTACAAGTTGGAAGAGTGCATTGTAACTGCGCTTGCGATGCCACAGTTGTTCAGTACTGTAAGTACTGGCATTTCTGCAATTACGGATTACGAATCAGAGTATGCCAGAGCAGGTTTCACTTAAGCACTGGACAGACCTATCTGTGCAGAATGAGAATGCAGTCTAGGGGAGGGAAGCGAGAGCTACAGGAGAGTCAAGTTAGTAAGGCGCTTACCTCAGGTGCCACAAAGTTCGCAGTATAACAGGGAGTCATGAGAAGGCCGTTCTCAGCCCTCAGCTGCTTGGCAAAGCCAAAGTCACAAATGCGAATGCTTTCTGGGTTCCCTGACTCGTCCACATAGAGAATGTTGCTGGGTTTCAAGTCCCTATGAACCACCTGCAGAGCAAAGAAAGTGCCTCTCTCATACACCACGCGGACGAAGGTCTGAAGCTGCATCAGGATACTCAACCCCTGCTCTGGCCCCACATCTGCCTTGCCAAGACAGCAATGCCAGAGAGAAACAATATTCCTGACAGACAGAGTTACTCCCTGGAGGAGGAGTGCAGTGCAATGCTAGACAACTTCCTAGGGATGCAGATGTAACCAGACCCATACTCACCCCTTGGGAATGCAGATACTCCACTGTTTTACAGATCGTGTGCAGGACAGAACTGGCCTCCCTCTCTGAGAAAAATTTCTGTCTGAGGATCTTATCTAGCAGCTCTCCTCCCCTCATCAGCTCAGTCACCAGATACACATACTTCCCATCATCATACACCTACCAAAGCAAACACGGAAAGGGTTAATTAAAAACTGCTTCCCAGAGTTCCCTTCTGTAGTTCTACTACTAAGCAGACAGAGGTCAACAATGCAGAGGTGAATCTCTACTCCCAGAAGGTAGCACCAACACAGAGCAATACAGTGGCTGGTGACACTGGGTTGCACATGCCAGAGCTGTTGCCAAACTGCATTCAGACCCTCTGTAGGCCAGTCTGCACTTCCTAAACCAACATGCACGGTAAGTTATTCAAGTTAGACTCACATCTTTCAAGGTAATGATGTTTGGATGCTGCCCATATCGCAGGAGGATTTCGATTTCCTCAGAAGGGTCTCGCTTGCTCTTGTCAATGACCTGTGAGAGTACAGATAAGCATTATCCACAACTGGATGGGAAAGCGGCCAGGATGCAGTAAATAAGCTGAACATTTGGGGTGCTGCAGACCGACAGTACTGTATCCATTCCCTGTCTCCTGCCCTCTTTAGCAATAGCCTTTACTTGCATTGCTGGTTTTGTGTCTCCAGCCCCAAATTTTTATGTCTGGGTTATTTGTTAAGACATGATATAGCCACAGCAAACACTGCAAAGAAAGGTGAGACACTGTCCTCCCTCCATGAGAAAGGAGAATGCTGCTTCCCCACTATTCCTAGATAAGAAAGCTAACACCAGCTATACACACAGCAGCACAGAACTTGTCTGTCTGGGTCCCACACAAGCAGGGAAAGAATTCCATTCCTGGAAAATATTTTGGCCCTTATAGGTATGAACAAAAGTCAAACAAGCGAGTTCAGTTCAGGTTGTAAATCTCAGACCTTGACTGCATATTCCATGTTGGTCGCTTTATGAATGCAGCGTTTACACACTGAGTAGGAGCCAACACCGATCGCCTCCTTCACCACGTAGCCATCGCTGAACTGGACATTCTTGCCATGCAGCTGCTGCAAGAGGAGAGCAGAGGAGCAGGTGGGATGGGAGAGTTCAGGGAATGTTTGTGCAACGCGATGAATTAACTGTAATACAGAGCAAACTGACAGACGGCTGTCTGCTGCATCCCACAGCTTCTCCTCCCTGCTGGCGAGAGGGAGAAGGAGAGAACAAGGCAAATATAGGTCACTAGGCTAACACTATCCGCATCTAAGCATGGTGCATCTCTGTGGCACCTTTCAACGCACAGGCATTCGCACAGACCTCCCACTAGCATGGGTCCAGCTAGGGAGAGGAAAGCAAGCAGATCTGAAGTGCCCCAGTGACCTTTACACATGACAATCAATAGGAATGAAAGAACAACAGGATGCAAGAATTCAGAACAGAATGACTCTCGTCTAAGGCTTTACTCAAGCTCTCCTCAAAACAGTACTGAGGTCCTGCAGACCCTCACTGGGCTCTGGGACATTACTGCACCTCAGAGCAGTAGCTCTTCAGTCCCTGCTTTTTACCTGTACCACCGAATTCAAAGGGGACTGGGCAGGTTTGACTTTGCCATCCTCCATCAATCCAGTCGCCACAAAACTGAAGCCACGGAAGAGCTGATGGGCCCCTGCACTCGGGGGGATGCCTGGGGAATCTGCAACAGAAGTAGAGAGGCACCTTGAAGGGGGCTAGGCTGGCTGAAGCAGAAGCCTTTCCCTCACTTCCCAGAGCCCACAGCTCCTCTCTAGGCTGTTCTAGACAGCAGCTATGCTGCACAGCACTGCATTTATCCATGAACACCCTGAATATGTACCACTGGGCCTCTGTCTTAGTGCTGCTACTATCTGAAGCCGACAGTGCTAAAAGGAGGCAAGACATAGCCTAGCCAGCACAGGCAAAACAAATATTCCACCATACAGAGTAACTCCACACAGGAAGCTTTGGCTGCATTAATTTGCACAAACCTTTTGGTGTACGAGATGTAAACTCCGTGTCAAAATAAAAGGTGTCATCTGGCTGGCCTACTGCAGGCTTGAAAGGTGGCTTGATTTCCCTTCGATATAGCTTCTGCAAAACAAATACAGCTTGAAAGAGCTCTGATAGGTCACTGTCATATGTACTCAGAAGGGTGTAAAGACTTGCGAGGAATTAGAGACCAAGATGGGATTTTGCAAAACTAGAAAAAACTTTGCAGTTTAGCATATAACTACAGCTCAGCAGTTGGAGGGAAAACTTCTGGGGCAGTATGGTCTGTGGAGAGTCAGTCTGTGGAGAAATACTACAAGTTTCTATCATCCACCATATATTGGTCAAGAAGAAAGAAAGTGTTCTCTAACCAGCTTGCCCCCTGCTACAAAGGTAGCGCAAAGTATTTACCTCACCAGGCTCTTCCACCTCCCGATGACTCCCATTAAGGCGTTGCTGACACATATCTCAGGGACAGCCACAGGAATTGCCCTAGCAGAACATTCACCTCCCAGCGCCCCCCAAGTCTCTTTTTTAAATTGCTTCTTGAAGCAAAAATTTGAAATAAGCCTTACTAGCGTTGCTGGAGGTTTATTCTGGTAACTTGCTGGATGCCTCAAAAGCACAAAAAGACTCATCTTCAAAATCCCTTGCAAAGCAAGGGAAACTGGCCAGGGGAGAAACTAGGTTATAGAGTAAAATAGGGAGTTGGCCAAAAGTAGTTTGGAAATGCTAGTTCAGTTACTGCCCTGAGACTACTTCTTTGGATGATACAGAGTATTTCCTTTTCAGGACAGTTTTTCTCAGTCCTTTCTATTCTGGGCAAGGCAACACCTGTTGCGCCAAACCCCAAATTAAAACCTGCACTTCTCTTTGAGAGAATAAATTCAAGTCAAGGTGAGATCATAAGCAACTCAGGCATTAAGCAGTTATTCACATGACAAAGGGGCATTTGAGCTTTTGGAAGGATTAACAGAATTGTCAGAGACAGCGACTAGCAGTACCCCCATAGCAAACTGGTCAGACTTCAAGCATCACAATTCTGCTATTACTGCAGTCAGCAAAACTGCAGTACTTTCACTGAGTGGTGTGGAAGTTTGGTCTTCAATTTCTTGATTTGATACTCACATTCCAATCAATAGTAGAGTAGAAAGGATGGCGTTTTATCTCTTCTGCCCCATCTGGACCAGAACCTGAAAGATACACCCGTGGAGCGTGTAACATCAGATCAGGACCACTGACTAAGTGAAGGCTGCTACCACGTACGCAACATGATCAGGTATATCACGGGGAACCTGGCTGTAATGAAACAAGCAAATTAACCTAGCACAAGTCTGAACATGCACGTGACCTACTAGGATCTGAGGCCCAGGTACAGCATCAGGCATATTCAGAAAGAAAATGTATCTTACCTAATCTGTTGGCTGGATTCCTTTTGAAAAGGGCTCGCAGGAGACTCTGTGCTTCAGAGCTCAGGAACTGAGGCATGCCCAGCTTTGCTCTAGAAAGAAAGTTATGCAATTGGTTGAAGGTTTAAAGGAGTCAACCCACAAGCCGACTGCAGCACCTCCACCCCTGAAAGTGCAATAATCTGTTTGGCATTTATACTGCAACCTTCAAACTAGCTGTTGATGCAGAAACACATGCCAAATAATGCCATCAAGTTGTGAGAACTCCCAAGTTGCAACATCCTCAGAGAAAGAGCAGCAAGCTCACCTCACACACATGCACACTTACTTGAGGATGAGGGTCATGGTCTCCTTACGATCCTTTCCCTGGAAGGGCAGTGAGCCGGTAAGCATTTCGAACTGGGAGGAAGAGAGTACAATGAGAGGTCACATGTCTCAGCAAGTTTAAGGGCTGCACAGACCCTACTACATCTTCAGCTGGGAATCCTCCAAAACTAGTGAAAAGCTTGCATGAGTGATCAAAGTGAAGCTTCACTCAAAAAAAAAAGAGTTCGCAAAGAAGTCATTTTCTGATAAGGGAACTTGGTTTGCAGCAAGGGATATATTTCAGCCAGTGCCTGCTCCTCCAGGAGCCCTCAGACTCAGTGACCACCAGATGGTGGCACCAGATCTGCACAACAACCAATATCCCAGCACCAGGGGCTGACACGGGCACCCACACACACATCACGCCTGCATGCCCCAGGCGCTCGCTGGAACCGGTCCAGTCCCAGGAGCAATGCGTCCCTGAGAAGCACATTCCTGGTTGAATCCCTGCACTGCTCAGACACCCTTTTGGAGAGTCCTTTCAGGGATACTTTGAGAGTATCTCCAGGTCAGTGCATCTGCTAGACATGCAGAATCACACAAGGGTATTTCAGAGCTACTGCTAGAGCAGCTGCTATGAAGTTAAGTTCCAAACACACTAGTTTGGTACATACCATTAACACCCCATATGACCACCAATCAGCACTGTGGGAATGCCCCTGACGATTCACAACTTCTGGCGCCATGTATTCTACTGTCCCACAGAAGGAATAGGCTTTCTTCTCATGGTCTATAGCTTCTTTACTCAAGCCAAAATCTATGTAAGAAAAAACTGTTAGCATGCACCTATCAGCTCTGGACTACTACACTGAGCAGAGAGGTCTAAGAAAACTTCCACATTTAAGAACTAAGCTTGCTGGAGCAGGAGGTTTTTGTGGAATCTCTTACCTGTGAGTTTGATGTGCCCTTCTTCATCCAGGAGGATGCTACAGCATAAGTGAAAAAAGCAAGATGTTATTAGCTGTAAGAAAGGCTGATGTGTATCAGCACACACCTTGGATGCTGGTCAGAGATGCTCTCAAAACTCCAAAGGAGAGAGAGTTAACTATCCCTTCCAACTCCAAAGCTTTAAACTCCATCATCAAGGCATAAACAGGAGAAAGAACAGCTCCCCTTCTTTCTACAGGCACACTTTCACATTGAGCAAATAGCCCCTAGAGGTTGCATTGCCTCTGATCCCCCACACCCCCCAGGTAAGAACAACTGAGTCATGCAGCTGGCATGCATCTCTGCAGAGCCCTCACATAGTGCCTTTTTCCTCTGAAGGCTCTCAATTGCTTAAAGCTGGAGGCCAGAGCCTGCCAAGGTTTAATGCTCAGACATGTGGTGCACACATGCTGCCTCCACAGTGCTCCTGGCCGCAACTGCTGATGTGAGGAGCAAGAGGCAATCTGCACTACTGCTTTCCATCTAGTTGGCTCGGAGGCATTATTCAGCTGTCTTCATGGAAGAAGACTGTGCTGTTTTCTGACTGAGCTGTAAGAAGGACTCAGCTCCCTGCCTAAGTCGTGCCACACATACTTTTCTGGTTTAAGGTCTCTGTATATGATTCCCAGGCTGTGCAGATGGTCAAGCCCCAAAGCGAGCTCTGCCAGGTAGAACTTCACGTCCTCCTCTGTGAACATGACCTGAAAGAGGGCAGAGGAAGTAGACAGGCTGATCAGGGTTATAGCCCTCACAGAAGGACCACATCAGGTGTACCCATGCAAGACCTTTCATATCCATGTTGCTCCATTCTGCCTTTTCAAGACCTAAGCTTCTCAGGCTTCACTCGCCATCCTAAAGTATCAGTTAAGTAGCAACACTAAAAAACACAACCATGGTTGCTAGGTAGCAGAGAGGTGTTAAAGAACTCTTCACTTACATTAAAGACAACAGTGAATGTAACTTGGTTACCTGGCACAGCTTCTTGTTGCCCCTCCCATGCCCTACCCTCACCCTCTCCCAGTGAAGCAATGCAGCCAGAAGACACCACAGCAGAACATGGCACTTGCTTGTTTCCGTTCTTGATATGATGCTCAGCAGAAGTTGCTGGAGAAGGTGAGACCTGACGCCTGTGCTGGTGCTCTTCTGGCAGAGGACAGGGTTCCTGAGACACTCTCCCTTGCTTCTAGCTCTGAGCTAGCTGCAGGATGGAGGTTTTTTCCATCCGCTTCAAAGATTTCCCAAGAGTCAATCACTTCTCCAGACAGTTAAGGCTTAGCATGCATGAACTGACAACCTCAGCAACCCACCAAGATGCCAGAGCATACCCACCTCTTTGGAAAGTCGAGTGAAAAGGTCACCTCCCCTGAGGAAATCCAAGATGAGATAGAGCTTCCCCTCTGTCTGGAATGCTGAAACACAAGCCAGAGCAGGAATCACACCACTCTGCTGAGGGACGGCTCAACTGTGTTATATTAATCACTTAAGTCCCAATGGCTTCAGTTACGCAGATGCCCTGCATGGTTACCAGGTTAAACACAGGTAGGGCTAATTATGTAGTATAAATGAGATAAGCTTGGCCAGGATGTTGAAATGGGAACTCACCAGCAGTACTCTGGCACTGCACAAAAGTCTGCTTTTCTGCAGGGTTTGTTTCCTTTTGGCCAGCGATGCCCCACTGAAATGGCCGTTTTCCCAAGAGAGGCACTGGTCACTTTACAGGGAAAAAATTGCTCTTGCTTTCCTCAGAGCAAGAACATTAATCCTGACAAACGCTGGTTTGACTAGTTAACTCTTTCTCGATTTCTCCTTAATTAATATCTTAATCCAAAGGATTTGATGTTTAAATCTCTTCTCCCGGGCTATGCTGTTTTTCCCATTCAAAACCTAGAATGAGCACGGGACCAAAGTCCTTTCGAGGAAAGGATTTTTTAAAGGGGATTGTGAAGGCTCCAGGGCAGCAGAGCCATTGAGTCATACTGACTGACAAAGGCCTTTTCTCCATTTCAGGTATTTCCAGAAGCCTGCTAGGGACCATGAGAATCTCCCAGCATCCTCCAACCAGCCTGCTGCTGGATGCCTTAATGCTCATCTACTTGGTCATGGTAAATGCATCTATAATAGCATCTCTCTTTATTGTGCTCAAAAGCAGTTAGCCTCTGTTCAAGGTGGCAGCCCTTAAAAACTGGAAGCTTAGTTGGGCACCATCTTTCCCTGTGTCTCAACTAGCTCCACACTCACCATAGTGGAGTTTCACCACAAAGGGATGGTTTACATCAGCCAGGATATCCCTTTCTATCTTCGTCCTTACTCGATCACGCACTGTGGAAGAAGAGAGGAACAGCTCAGACACTGAAAAAAAGCACACAATTCCCTGTCCCCAGCCTGCCCCCAGCCTTAAGCCCTCTAGTTCCAGGCAGCCTGAGCCAGATCATCTCCATCTCTGCACATCCAGCACTGCAACAACTTTTAAGAGATGGAGAGAAGAGGGGCTATCCAGCTGAGACAAAGAGACTTCTCTTTCACACAGATCACTCTAGAGCCAGCACTGTCCAGTGACTGCTGCGGGATTTTTCACAATGTAACTCCCCAGAGCTCTCTAGACATAGAGAATAAGAGTGTCAAAGGAAGACTCTCCTACCTTTCAGTGTGGCCTTCTTGAGGACTTTCATGGCATAGAGGTGGTTGCTGTCTGGTGGAGTGATTTTTCTCACCAAAAAAACCTGAAGGAGTAGGACACATCATTATCCGAGTTCTAAACACTAGCACAAGGAGCTAGATATCTCCCAAAGCAGCAAACCTCCAAGTGACTTGAGAAGCAGCTGGCCACCTGGCAAGCTGTACCTCAAGCTCTCCACATGAAGACCCAAGAGGTTTTCAGCAAAGATGTGTGCGTGGACTCTAACACCCTATCTCCAGCCATTACAGCACTCACGCTTTTAGGTGAACTTTTCTCCCATCTTCCACACCTCTTGCTCATTCCTGCAGCTACCATGGGATTGTAGTAATGCCTAGGGGCTGTGACTAAGAGTCCTGTCCAGCCTTGTGTTCTTAACTTGAAGCAACATCACAGAACAGAAATAACCCTATCCCACCCTTGAGCTGGACTGAGAACTGGCTTAAAGTCAGAGCTCAGAGGGTTGCTATCAGTGGCACAGAGGTTCTAGTTGGAACCCTGTAGCTAGTGGAGTTCCCCAGAGCTCAGTACTGCGGCCAGTCCTGTTCAACTTATTCCTCAGTGACCTGGATGAAGGGACAGAGTGCCTCCTCAGCAAGTTTGCTAATGATGCCAAGCTGGAGTGGCTGATACCCCTGAGGGCTGTGCTGCCATTCAGAGAGACCTGAACATGCTGGAGAGGAGAGAAACCTCCTGAGGTTCAACAAGGGCAAGTGCAGAGTCCTGCAGCTAGGGAGAAATAACCCTAGGCACCAGTACAGGCTGGGGGGTGACCTGCTGGAGAGCAGCTCTGCAGAGAAGGACCTGGGAGTGCTGGTGGACAAGTTGACCATGAGCCAGCAATGTACCCTTGTGGCCAGTAATGCCAATGGCATCCTGAGGTGCATTAGGAAGAGTGTTGGCAGTAGGTCAAGGGAAGTGATCCTGCCCCTCTACTCAGCCCTAGTGAGGCCTCTTCGTGAGTACTGCATCCAGTTCTGGGCTCCTCAGTACAAGAGAGACACAGAGCTACTGGAGAGAGTCCAGCGTAGGGCTACAAAGATCATTAGAGGACTGCAGCATCTCCCCTATGAGGAAAGGCTGTGAGACCTGGACCTGTTTAGCCTGGAGGAGAGAAGACTGAGGGGGGATCTTATCAATGTGTGTAAGTACCTCAAGGAAGGGTGTCAAGGGGATGGGGCCAGACTCTTCTCAGTAGTGCCACGAGATAGGACAAGAGGCAATGGGCACAAACTGAAACACAGGAAGTTCTGCCTGAATATAAGGAAGAACCTATCTGCTGTGAGGGTGACAGAGCACTGGACCAGGTTGCCCAGAGAGGTTGTGGAGCCTCCTCTGGAGATATTCAAAACCTGCCTGGATGCAATCCTAACATGCTCAGTTGGGGGGGGGTGGACTAGATAATCTCCAGAGGTCCCTTCCAACCTCAACCATTCTGTGATTCTACCTATTTCTAGCCCCTGCAACACTGCCTGTTGGTGTCTGACATGTTTGCAGATTCACTCATGATTCTGTGAATCACAAAGCCTCCTGGTGGCAGCAAGCCTGACTCCCTGGAGTTCAGGCCCTGCACCTTCTCCGGATTTTTACCTCCCTCCCTTCCCAGATGTCCTGAACTACCTGGATCTAGACAGCTTTGAAAATACACTGCCATTCTTTTGAATAAAGCCCACTGCTGTATTTGCACCTGGTTCTATACAAGCTTTTACTATTAGTGTTGGTAACCGACTGACATTAAGTTAAAGATTTAATGCATGACCAGACAGTCTGTAAGAGACCTGGATTATGTGCAAGTTGAAATAGATAAGAGTTACAGGCCACTTCCTTCCTCCTTCACAGAGGGGAAACTGGACCATACACAAGGGCCGAAAACAGCCCGTTACATATAGCATCATATCAGCTCATAGCTGAGAACACCAAGAGGCATGGCCTGAGTCCTACAAGTTCTCAATTCAACCGAGGGCTGCAGGAGGTCCCTCTACTCAGTGCCTCACCTGTGTTCAGGAGCAGAATCCTACTCCTTTCCTCCCAATTATCCAAAAAAAATAAAAAAAAACAAAAAAAAACAAAAAAAAAAAACAAAAAACCCCAAAACAACCAACCAAACAAAAAACCCCAACAAAACAACAAGAAAAACCCACCACAACAGAAAGGCTCTGGACATATATCTCTGCAGCTGCCTCTCAAGTTAGAAGCAAACATTTGCTAAGTGGGCTGTTCCAGCCATGATCTGGTGAGAATCAGGAGAGTGGTTACACTGGGGACAGTCCCTTTTCTCACCTACCCTCTCAAAAAAACTTGACTGGCATAACACACAGGAAGTGAACTCACCTTCCCAAAAGAGCCCTGTCCCAGAACCTTCAGAAGTTCAAATTGTGAAGGATCAGCTTTCTCAGAGCCCTCCTTCACATGGTGTGTGATGTTGATTTCTTTCACAACGCCTTCACCCTGAAAAAGAGGACACATGATTGAATGGGAATATACTCCCACACAAGCGGAAAAAAAAAAAAAAAACCTTATCAGATGAAGAAACAAGGATTGTAGCTACAAACTCATAGGAACTGCACCTGAGAGAACCATAAAAATTGGTGCTTCTCATAGGTATCTCCTGTCTTCAACCTCTGGAACAAATAAATCACTGGTAGACTTCCACCAAGCAGCCCTGTTAAATATCCTGCACTCTCCCAAACGCTGTGCTCCTTTGTCCTTGAACCAGTAGTACTGTATTTCTTTGAACTGCATTTCAGAAGAGTGCTTTGAAAGCACCTTCCTTTTTAAGGCACTGGTGGCAAAAGCAGGAGTGTTTATGCCACTAAAAATCCCACAACACAAAAATACAGCACTGTTGTCAAAACATGGACAGGGCTGGCAAAAATCAGACATGTTGGAGCCCATCTGCTCAGCAATCTGAGCAACTCTGCAACATAAGTCTTAGTGCATCTTCAGCACATACAGATGATGCTTTTCAACAGACTTAAGCCTTCAAGAAGATTGAGGGGAAGCCAAGGTCTCTGGCACATGTTCTGTTTAAAACACATTATTTTATTTTAAAAACATATACATATACACACAGAAGAGAAAAACAGATCTAGTCAGAAGTAACTAGAATCATTTCACCAACAAAACTAGGCCAGAACTGTCTGTCTGACCAGAGCATGAGAACAGCCACAGACATTGAGGTGCTACTGAAACACTTCCTTTCCTCAGCAAAACTTGTCCATACCTGTGGTGCATAAAGCCCAGAATTCAACCCAGTAAAAACACCTTGTGCTGCTTTCTATTTGCATCTCCAGAAATAAAGAGAGGTTTTGTGCCACTAGTCTTCCAGCTGTGCCTTTCCTTCTACTTCTCTCTAATTCCATGCAGCCATCTAGGTTTCCTCTAAACTAGACAGTGTTTCAGCACCTCTCCTGATTCACTGCAGGGAGAGCCCAGAGGCCAGGCTAGACTCAGCTTCCCACTTCCATAGGTAAGAATCTCACTCAAGACAGAAGTCCAGGTTTCTCAGCCACACCACCGTAAGTCAGACATTATCTGGTTACTGCTTGGACCTGAAAGTAAGCAAGTATGTTCCAAAGGGTATTAAACCCAGTTGATCTCTGACCCTAGTGAACCTGTAGCCAGAGGGTTCCAGAAAGCTGAAATTATCATTTAGCTCTTCCCCTTCTGGAGTAGGGGAAAAAAGTTGTACTGTTTTGTAATTCTATTCAGATTCCTGTTTTGGAACTCTCCTAATTAAAATAGCTTTTAAAAACAACGGGAACCACATTTCAGCCTCTGCCTCCCGCACAAGCTGCACACCGGCCCACTCTCCCCACCCTCTGAGCGCAGTCTCAAGGAAGGTAACCTCGCCAAACACAGGCGGATGTGGTTGCCTACCTGCAGAACGGCACTGCGCACCCTTCCTTTCCCACTGTCGTGCTCTGCTTTTCTCTAGATTAGGAAGTGGCTTTGTTTCCACGCTTCTTGATAGCTTTATTCTCTCAAGACCCTGCATTGCTTAGACACGAAGTTCTAGCAGAGACACTCACGCTCTCAGCTGTGCAGCACAGACAGCCCAAGCGCAAGGAAAGGGCAGGAGGACGAAAGCTGTGTCCCACATTAATCTGCCTTCTGTTCTTACAGTGGTCTCAGTGATCGCAGTCAAGAAAGACCTTATAATCTCTCTAACAATAAACTTTCATGTTCCATAAGGTCTCTCAGCTTAAATCAGCCACCTTAGGCTGCTGGTTGCGGTTGGAGGCTCAGTCCATCGCAGACAGCTGTCAGCTAGAAACAGCTTCCCATTTTGAGCCATTAGCCTGAACTAGAGTTAGTTAGGAGGTCTCTGTGGCTCCCTTCCCCTCCTGTCATCCATTCCACATCACCCAGCACTTCTAGGAGAGACCCTGGGAAGGAACTTGGAGGTAAGTTTGGGGAACGCTGCATGCTTGCAACAGCTCCGGCCACCCACCTTGTCTTTTGGTCAGTCACTTGACCAAAACACTCAGGCGTAGAAGTGGGCTGCTCAGGGTCAGCTAAACCATCAGATGCAGTATGAGAAACAGCCTGTATCCTAGATGCCTCAAAGATCAGATCAGCATCAAGTCAAGTTAGGCCTGTCTGTTGGCTAGAGGGGCACTCTTTCCCTCCTCAGCTCCCAAACTTCATGAAAACATTAAGAGAGACCAAATCTGCACAGCATCAGCATTTGTATTGCTGTGCGGCCTATTTCACCCGGCAGCTTCACACAGCTATGCACAGAGGAACACTTAACTCTTGTATCCCCTCTGAGGAATTTGGAGGCATCCATCTACCACAGCTCTTCACCAGCTGTGGAGTGACGTATTTTCACAGGTACGAGAGCTCTCTGCCTTAGCCAATAGCAAGACCCAGTGTGTTTAACTGCAAGTGGTTTCAGCAGGACAAGTTGCACTCTTAACGCAGGCAGAGATTTGCATATAGAGCCTGCCAGCTAGACCAAATCAGCAAACATACCTACATGCCAGCTAGACCAAAAGCGGCACCTACAGAGACATTGTCGATAGCTTTCTGAGAACAAGCTTTGAGCTACCATTTGGCACTATACTGATACAAAGGAGGTTTCTTCCCACGGACTCATCCAGTAACTTACAATTCAACAGTGATGACTCTGGACACCAGACCCTACTGCTCGTTCAATAGCACTTCCGAACAGGTCTCTAGTACAAAAGCACCAGCTTTTCACTGATCTGCAGCATGAACAGGCTTCACTTGCACGAAGGTAAGTTTCTTACAGCAGCACCATTAAGCAAACTATTCCAAAAGGCAGGAAAACAGAAAAAGCAAAACCAGGATTCTCATCCACAGACTGTTCTGAATATTCGTTGGAAGCATCAGCCCACTCGGACAAACCAAAGCCAAAGCAGCCTCCTGCAAGCTGAGCAAGCTAGCGGCAATACTAACCGGGTTGGAGAGCTGGCTGGGGGCAGGCAGTGGCAGGCTGCAGGGCTTTGCTCGATGTTTCCTGTGTAGCCACAGTGTGAGGAACGCGCAGATGCGAGGAAGTTTAGGGTCCCTCTCCATTCTCCCATCCCGATCAACATCGCACAGCCCCAGTAACCACCAGCACTGCGGGCTCCTCAGGAAGCACGGCAGGCTCCTGGGGATGAGGGAGGCTCCCACAACGCTACATGGCCGCCACGAGTTTGAGGTTGCAGGATGGAGGAGATACAGGTGATTAAAGCCCAGCTGGCAGATGCGCAGTGAAGACAAGCGACTCAGTCACACGGAGAGGCAGGTTCATGCTCCCACTCCTCAGCAACAGCGCTTGTGGTTGGGGCTTTTTTTTTTTTTTTTTTTTAAAAAAAAACAAACAAAAACAAAAAAACCTCACAGCTCCTTGCTCACTTTGGTTTCCCTGGTTCAGACAAGACGCTTTCTGACAAAAACTGTGTCCTGCCTAGTTTGCCTGACTGAGTCCTGCCTGACTTCCATCTAGTGTCGCATGAATCTCATGTCAGGTTGTGAGCTTTGGGGGTATTTCCACAATAGGGGAGTATTCTGAGAAGTTACTCTTTAAAAAGGAAGAGAAAAGCAAACAAAATACTACACCATGCAAGGTACTTTTAAAGGCATTTCTGAAGCGGACATGTTCCGAACCCACTACTGTTCAGATTTATTGGCAGGACAGAAGGCAAATTTATTTATTTATTTTTTTTTTTAAGTGTCTTGAGTTTTACATTTTAAAACCAATCCTTTTACCTCTGTCCCCCTCCAGGTCTGTGTTCTCCTCTGACCTTTCCACTGAGTCAAGAAAGACATGAGATGTTTTCTGGAGTGACACTCCAGAAAGTGCAGATAAAAAAGAAACCCCTTGAAATGAGTAAGATGACACCTACACACCTTTGACATTCACAATAACCCTGTGCTCATGTTGATTTCTGAACTTCTCCAGAGAGCGTAGAGTTTGAAAAGAGGATCTTGGTTTGGACCCAGAGGGACTACTTATGACTGTCTTGCCTTCTCCACCCCCACACCATGATCTCTGATAACCCATAACGAAAGAAACAAATGACTTAATACGAGCACACCAGCTGGTCCCAGCGCCGCAAAGGGAACCTCAACAATAGGTGACAAAGTCCAAAGCAAGGGAACTTGGGAGGTTGAGTAGCTGCCAGAGAATGGTACAAAACAGTGCTGAATAGCTAGCTGCTAAACAGATGTCTCCAGGAGACTCAGTTCTTACTGACACCTCTTCATTCCACCAGGGTCCCAGTAAACTGGAAATCATGTCAGCGCACAGTCCGAAGATGAGCATCAGCAGTTACAAGGAAGCTTTATGTTGCTCAATTAATCCATGCAGGAGCGGCAGGCAGCCAGCTCTCTGCATGTGGGCCTGGAGCTGTTTCTCTCAGATCTGGCAAATTTTGTCCCAGCTAGGACAATTTAACATGTTATCAGCCACCCAGCAGGGAAGAGAAACCTTTAAAAAGTAATCAAAAAAGCCACTACACATACATGCCACTAAAAAACAGGGGTCTCGACCCCAGCAAGCTGACAAGATCAGAAAGCCACAGAAAGAGACAAGAATGATTGCACGGGAACGGGTGTGGGCTGGGAGGAAAGAGGAGGAGGATGAAGACAAGACTAGGATGTCACGTGAGCAAGTGACTAATAGCTGCTTTCTGTATTAGCATTTCTACCTAGCTGCGATGGGGCAGTAGGTGTGTATGGCAAAAATGTTGTTTTTCAGAGAGGTAATTGTGAACACTGCTTACGTCTTCTCATAGGTGCCCACGTGTCAGACTGTTGAGACTATCTGTCACGAGACAAAGTGTGAATTCAACACAGGAGTCTCCTTGAGGCACACGTCTATGGCCAGCTCTCTTACCTTGTCTGCTGAGTCCACAAGGTCTTTCTCTATCCAATTGATGTCTGATTTTGCCTGTGGAACAATAAATGAGTGTCAGCACAGAGGGTCTGTGGTACTCTGTTACTGTTTTCCCAACAGGTTAGTCTAGCAGGACCAGGCAAGCTATTTACAGAATCACTGATGACATCCCAACACATGTTCCTCCTCAGGATGTGATTTTGAGTTGTGCTGATGGTGCCAGAAGAGGAGGAGCCAGCTGGTATTAAAGGTTTTGAAGGACACTGACAACAGGCAGTGGAGAAGGACAAAGTGGTGAAAATCAGTCATACGTTCCCCAAAGTTCACAGCCTCACCACTTAAGAGAGAGTGACTGGACTTCTGGCAAGCTGATTAGCATCTAGATCAGATTCTTCTGTCAGCTACATCTGGACAAACTCCAAAACTTTTCTCATAGTGATGTCCTGAGTTTTCAGTACTGTAAAGCTGAGAAGTTTGGGACTCTCCCTCCCCTTGACTAAGAGAGAGTTTCTCCTTAGGGGAATACTCAGCATTTCTAAAGCAACCAGGAGGAACACATTCAAATACAAAAACTCATCGCATCCCCTGAGGACAGGGAAGGGCCAGCTCAGCTGCTCTGACAGGGGTCCCTGAGCAGAAACAGAAATATTAGTTTACATTGCCTCTAGGACCAGGCACAGTTCTATGAACCCATATGGGGAGAGATGCAAAAGCATTTAAAAGGAGCTGAGAAAAGAACCACTTTTCAAATAGAATGTGGCACTCTCTCCTCCCAAAAACTCAAGACTTAAGGGAAGAAGCAAGTTTTTGGAAGGTCAGACTTCAGATCCCCAAGTCTGTTGTATTTTATTGCATGTATTTAGATTTGCTATCACAGGTTCTTTTTTAGTTGGTTTTGAGAGAAGGAGCTGAAGTTTAAACAAAAACAAAATCACCCCCAAATCAAATCAGATTTAGAACATTTCTTCTGAGAGGTTCAAGTCTTCAGCTGCAGATGAGATAAAACTCATGTGATTGCACACAGAAGGGATCTGGAGAGGGACTTGAGCAGTGACTTCATGGGAACCTGTGTTGCTGACAGGGATCTATGGCTCCAAGAACATCAACTGGGTGGGCACAGAACAAGGCAGGATGACTGTGACCCGCTATCAGTAGCCTGAAAGTAGGACAGGAGCTAGAAAGAAATGAAAGAAGAAAAAGTAAGCCCTGAGGGAAGGGAGGAGCTGCGTGAAAACAGTGATATTAGAGTCAAGAATTAACTGATTTTAAGCTCCGGAAAGACTGAATCAGATCAGAGGAGCCACTGCATTCACCTCTTCCTCCCCCTCCACTGCTCTCTTGGCACAGGGGTAGCAAAAATCTCTCCAGATCTGGGAGAAGGTAGCTGTCCCATTCCACTGTGAAGGGAAGTGGATGCTCTTGGTAGCTGTCTGACACATCTAACAAAGCCACAACTGAACCCCTTCCCAAGCTTCCAAAAGCGATCACACAAACCTCAACACTCCCTCCTGGGCATCACATCCACCTACAAGGAAACCTGCTCCTTCACTGCTTGGGCTCTGCAGCACCTTGCTCTGACCACTGAGTGTGCGTAAACCACCAGTTTGGTGGGATGGGTTTGATTTTTCTGCCAAAGCCACAAGCATAGCGTGGCTTTGCAGGTTCATCCTACCCACGTAAGATACTGCTCCTGGGAGCTATCAGCCATCTTCCAACGCCTACAGCCTCAGGGGAGGCCATTTCATACAGATTCCTGCATGACTGGGAAATTACATTTGCTGCTCCTGGAAAATTGAAGAACACCCACGCCCACCGGCCAGGTTTGAAATCAGGAAGTTGCTACAATTCAGAGGAGGAGACAACTTTTGAACTTCTTAATGCCGCGTTCTAACTGCACAGATGGCTTAGTCATCCTAGAACAGGGGCTGGGGACATACATAATTTCTTTCCAAGACAAAGAAGTTTAAAATACAAGTCCTCTTTCCTACTTCTTCCTCTTTTTGAGGAAGAATTTTACAAGCCAGAAGCAAAGAGACAGGTTTGTTTTTGCTCACATTTTGTCACTTTGCTGGTTGACAGAGCAACACATCTGAATGCAAGGGGGGGGGAACTGCAAGAGCTAGCAACAGATTATGCTTTTGGCATTTAGCTTCCTATTCATCAACAACTAACCAGAAGCTGTTTTAATTTCTCTTGCTTCACACATGCTCTGGTCCCAAAACATTCCCAAAATTCTGGCAGCACCTAGGAAAGGCATTTCTTAGAGAACAGTTTTACCATGAGAATGCCTTTTCCAAAGTAGAAGTTGCTAATTAAAACTGGACTCTCTAAGGCTCTCTAAGGTCAAGCAATTCACCAACTTCTCATGTCCTGCAGAACAGACAGCACAGTACTGTACGCAGATATAGCTAGACACTTGCCTCCTGGATCCTTGGCTTGCTGCGAAAGAGGAGCCTCAGCATCTCCAAAGCTCTAGGCTGCTATTCTTCCATAGTTTGCAAGCTGGCTTCTGAACTTGGAGCTCTCTGCAGCACCCAGCCTAGCACAAGAACCCCAAGTAGTAGTTACGTCACTGGGATGTATTTTGGGAGTTTTCGCTGAAAGGAAACTGTGGTTTCATATGGGGAAATCGCACTTTGTGGCGATCACTGCACAATACCGGCAGCCAAATGAAGACACTGGATGATTTTACTGGTGCCTATATGCAGCTCTTTCCATCAGCAAATCTCAGCAAGCTTTTCAGGAGGATTGGTACTATAATCCCCCATTTTACAGATAGGAAAACGGACGCAAGGAGTGACTTCGGTCACTGCTTAGCCAGCAAGAGGTGACTGAAGCTCCATCCAGCTTTCTTCCCCAAAGTCACACTGCCCCTGCTCCGAGCAGCACACTGGTTTGTGCTGATTGCAGCACAAATGTGATCCCGGTGCGATCAGCTGTTCAAACCCAGCACTGCACATCTCCAGGGAAAGGGCTAGAAGGAAGCATTTTCTGCACTCGTTACTGCTTTCTCCCTGTGCTTAGCAGCCTGCGCCCTGCTGGTTCAGGTCTTTCGGAACTGCTGAGTGGCCCCATGTGAGGTTTGCATGCTGACATCTTATGAGAACATTACACAATTCTGCCCACTTGCTCAGGGGTCAACTCCTACCTAGTAACACTGCTCTATACAGTACATTAGTATGTCCAGGAATGTCCTAATATGATCAGAGGGGGAAGGAGATAGGAACTGGAATGAGCCAAGTCAGACAGTGCAGACATGGGAACAAGGGTGGAGGGGAAAGAAAAATAATTATAGTCCTGTGTCTCTGAATAAATCCTCCATGATATCTGGGTTTGCAAGGAAAAGAGAGTAAGCTGTGTGCTTACTCCCAGTTCCCATCAGGAGGCCACGTGCGTTTCATCTATGCAAAATACATGCTCTATACGGTTTCACAAGTTACCCAGCTGTTTTACTTGTGTCACTGCAAGGTTGTTTGCTATTTATCAGCATTCCTTTAGCTGTGCCCACTCTGTACCTTAAAAGTCACAGCTGCCACATCCAAAATTACCATTCCTTGCTGAACTTCTTTCCAGATGCATGCAACTTCTGCAGCTGTTAAGTTGCTCAGTGTCTCCCTGAACTGCAGCATTAAAACTGCTTCCAAACTACAGGTATGTCTACACAGAAGCACCCCAAGAGCTCTTTGCTCACTCACATAGCTGCACCCTCATTTCTTCCTGCCTCACCAGGGGTCTGACTCAACCTACCCACCTCTTTGCTCACCCAGAAACAGCCCTCTGAACTCCTGAGGCTTTTCACAAGGAAGAGGCCCAATATGAAGTCACTCTGCTAAACTTAAGAGACCATAAAATATTACTAGTTGGCAGTAGAAGCCATCAGCTCTTCACTGCAGATGTGGTTAACAGCCAGCAAGGGGAGGGCTGTTGCAGACAGTATGGACCTCAGTCACTCCTCTGTCTCTGCTCCCAAGAGATGGGATTGGTACCAAATAAACAGGCAATAATTCCAGTATAAGGTAATTCCAATATCACCTTGTATCAGAGAAGCCAAGCATGCGGCATACACCCAGGGAAACTGTGGTACAGGCAGCTGCCTGTGAACAGGCAGGTTGCAAGTTGAAGAAACACACAGGCTGAACCCAGGGAAAAGTCTCCATCTGTCATCTTCCTTACACATGCAGGATGAGTTTGACCCTCTCAGAGCAGATTTAAGTTGCTTCTAGGCATTATTCCGTATTTTTGGCAGAGGCAAAAAGTTGGGGACAGAACCAAGTTTACCAATTCCGTTCATCCTGTTCCTATGCCCAAGAGTCCTGGGAGAGCTGAGATGAGACTATCTGAACAACAGCAGGCAAGAAATTGTTCAGTAGACACTAGCATCGAAGCTCCAAGACCTATCTACAAGCTCTGTGTGAACGTGCTGGCACAAGCACCTTATTCCCAAGAAAGATGACCTCAAATCCAATGGTGACAGATAGAAATGATTCTCGGTACATGGTTTAAAGGTGCTGTAATTAATTCTGTGTCAGCAGACGAGACTTTAGGGCTAAGCTCCAGCAAGTCTAGCATCAGCTTGGTAAAACAGGACATCTTGCTAACCCTAGTTTTAAACCAGAATAATCAGGGACTGCCTTTGCCTCCTGCCAAGATCCAATTACATCCTACCAAGCACTGGAAACGATATCAGTCACACAAAGAGGGGAGGGAAGGATCAGAATTTCACAAACAGGAAGCTGGTGGTGTGAAAACTGCTGTCTGAAGAGAGACAGCTGCTATCATTTCAACATGCTTTAGAAGTGGGACTTGTGCCCCCATGCTAGACCAAAGAAATGCTTCAAGAGAGATTTCGGCTGCAGGCCAGAAAGCACAAAGGTCTTGATGAAGCTGATGGAGACGCATGGGTGCTTGCAGCCCTAAGAGTGCGTGGTGGCTGGTACTGCATCTTGTGAAGACCCCTCCAGCCCCAACTGCTCTTGGGGACTGACAGGAGGGTGCCTGTGCCACCAGGGTCTCCGGAGCCTGGGAACTTCACACTCCTGAAGTTTTGCACAAAGTTGTGCTGTGCAATCTGTTTTGGAACAATGATCCCCGCCACATAAGAGCGGCAACTGCTGGTAACCAGTGCTCCCGCTCTAGAAGGAGCTTGCAATAAATGGGAACCACGAGATCCCACTAGCTTCACTCAGGAAGCAAGGGTACTTTCTGCTGTTGTAAAGAGCGGAGAGGCAAAGCCAGTTTGGTCTGCAACATGTTTTTTTTTTTTTCTTTTTTAAGGTGGTGATTCTCAAAAAGGGGAACAAACAAAGCAAAGAAACCTCACCAGCCACTGCCTCCCCTTGTGTGAGGACCATATTTGGGCAAGGCTGATAGTCTTTCTCAGCTGCAGCTGAAGAATTGGCCCAAAGTAGGTACTTTTGCCTGCAGTTCTTTGGTGGACCACCTTCAGGTGTTTCTGGGACCACCTCAGGCTGCAAAATCCTGCAGGGAGCCCGTGTTGCCCTAAAGCACAGATCCTTCCTGAGCAGAGACACACTGTGCACCTCAGCAAGCCAGGGCTTCAGCTCGTGCTACCCGTGCCTGAATGCACCTGTCAGCCAGCGCAGATGACAGACTGGACCTGCTCGGAGAGAGACAGGCCAGGAGGCACCAGAGAAAGGAGATTTGCAATGAGGGCACTCCGACCTCAAGGCAGGAGCCATTTTGACACAAGAGGAAGCTCTGCCCACAGCAGCAAGATGGTTGTATCTGCAGCTGCAGATTTCAGCTCGCTTTGTTGCCATCCACCGACTTCCAGGAAAGCGCAGCAAGCACCGCTGCCTCGTACCACAGGAAACCTTGCCTCTGACCAACATCGGCCGAGAGGATTGTGACTGCTCCCGGACCTGTCGGGAGCTGGCTGCTCTGTTAGGCTGCAAAGCATCCCCACGTACCTGTGCTGAACGCACCTCTCCATGACGCAGCTACCACGTCAACCCACCACTGCCTCCAGTTTAGTTTCAGATTTTAAAACCGTCAGCCAAAATGTGGTAACCAGCACTATTAAATCCTAGTTTTGACAAGGCAGGCCATACTGCAGCTTAGAAGAGAAGTTAAAAACAGAAGTCCAGCCAAGCAGAACATTTTGCAAGATTGTATTAATTTCATTCAGTCGTTGAAGTCAAAAAAAACAACCAGGAGGATTCAAGAGTTTCACTTTTTCTAATTAAGTGGGCATTTCATTATCATGTATGTATTCAAGAGCTTAAAGTTTGAAACCATCTCTCTTGCTTACACATACCACACGTACAATCAAAGAAAAAAAAAAGTCATGTGAAGCCTCAAGTAGATTTAAAGACCTTCCTGCCAGGAGGAGAATTTGTCCTGTTCCCTTGCACATGCCCCAACTAGTTTAATTCTAGCCAACACTCCCTGTGCCATACCAGCTCCTTCAGTGCTGTACCTGGCCTTCCCTGCAGCTTTGCAACCTGCCAGGGTCTGATTTTCGCACTCCAGCATCATCATAGATCCAGCAATAGTGCAGGGCTGCATGCTCCAAGTGAAGGTCTGACCACTGCTTAAACATGTTTTTTATTAGAGAGAGTTTCTTTAGCTTAGCATGTGCTTGCACACATCTGCGAGAGGTCAAGGAAGAAGGACCTTGCACCAGAGCTCCTCAGCTGCTTCCAACCGTGCTTGGAGCAGGAAAAGCTGTAGAAGAATTCAGCGTTGGAGGTTTTATAAAAGGAGGCAGCGGATGCAGGTACAAGGTGGGCCTGTGCCTTTGACACATCAGATAATTCACAACAGCTTTTGTAGGAGGAGGGAGAAGCAAGAGAGCATAAATGCTTCAGGTCATGGACAGAGTTTAAAAGAAGAGGGAGATTCTTAGAGCAATCTGAGAGACAGATCTTCAGGGAACGAGACAGCTTTGTTAGTCCTGGTGCACTTTAAGCAAAGCTCATGCTGAACAAGGGCATATGCTGTTTTGACAGACAAAAGCCTCTGCAAGCCCGCCAGAGCGCATGGGGTGGGGGAAGGCAGGGCCTCCTGCAGGGCAGCTTTGAAGCTGGAAGTCTCAGACAAAGTCACTTCCACAAACACAGCTAAAGAACACCGGAGACTTCGTCAGCTGGAGCTTCCTGAGAAAGGATAATGATGGGGGTGGGTTCCTGACAGAAAGCGTTTGCACTAGAGGTTTGCAAGAAGAGCTTAGTAAATTCCTAAAAAGGGAATTGCTCCTTACAATATGGAATATCCAAGCTGTTCCACATTTAGAGGGAGCAGCTCTGTGCCATGCTCAACAGGCCCAGCTCATCAGAGAAGGTTCGCTTTTCTTGTAAGTACGAAAGCAACCCACATCATCTTCCATGAAGGTGGACAGAGTTATCACAGGAAGGAAATGCTGCAAAATCCTGGAGGCCACAAATTAGATACCAGCACCCTCTTGGGCAATACACAGAAGAATGGCTGTAACAGAGCCACAGGACTTCCCAGCCGGATGCGGTGGGACAGCAGTGACAGATAGCAGTGGGTACAGGGTGGGACAGGCCGTCTCACTGCCAGTAACCGGCTGAGAGTCGCAAGGGCACTGAAGCCACCTTGGCCAGGTACGGCTGGCCAGAGCTGCTGGGCTCCCCATTCGTGCTCACTCCAGCAGGTGGCACTCGGAGCATCTTTAAAGTCCAAAATGTGTTTCTGTTCTGAAAACAGGAGGCAAGAGCAGAATGGACCCATTTCCTAAGTAGGTTTTGGAGGAATATTCAGCACCCCTGGAAACGGAGGGGATTTAGGAACTGACACAGGGATAAGGCATTTTCCCAAGCAAAGCCTGAAGCTGAAGGAGGAAAATGACAAAAGTTGGCATCACACAGTGAAATTCCCATGGCAAACCAAGCCTTTCTGCCTCACAGCATCCTTTCTGATCTGCTCAGTTGTTATCCGACTCATCACATCAGGAGCACCAAAATTGCTGCTTTACACCAGAGAGCTGGGGTCTCTCATAGGACAGTGAGTAGATACAGAGAGAGCAGAAAAACTCTGGCACAGACACAGGGATCCCCCCTCGCACTCCTTCGCTCTCCTCCCTGCTCCTGGGCCAAGCTCTCCAGGGGAGGAATTCTGGCACCAGATCTGGCAAGTTTCTAAAAGAGAGGGAAAAAAAAAAAAACAAAAAAACTCCACCCTTTCCAGGCACAAGTCACAACTGGCTGGGATCAGCTGACATTAAATAGTTGGGGCTAAAGACACAAGCTCAGGCAAAAGACCTTCACGAAACAGAATTTCCGATGGCTCATTTGTGGCCCGCTAGCTTGCTGCAGAGCTGCATTCACAGCAGGCAGAACTTTGCACCCAGTGAAATGAGATACCAAAGAGGAAAATACCTTTAAATGCCAGAAGATAAGGAAGAACTTAATTACGTAGCTTCTAAAGAACAAATTAGTCACCATTTAGAAAGTGCAAAGGATACTGCCTCCCCGGAGCTCTAGAGATTGCTTCCCAGCAAGGAGAAAAGTTAGTCCATTCTGATCAAGCTCAGACAAACTTATGTTTTGATGGCGGTGAAACCAAAAGACCATGCCCCAGACTTTTCTAAATGAGTATCATTCTTAGGAACTAGTGCTGAAGCACTATCCTCCACCCAGACGTGCTGTAGTTCGGCTAGTTTCAGACTCTTGCTGGAGAAAGCAAAGACTCCTTCTAACCGAGTTAGAAAATATAACACTGGTTTCACAACTACAAATGAGACTTGTTTGCTGCCCCTGGAGTTATCGTGGGATGTGGAAACTATTCTCTATCACAAGAACACGCAAATTCCATACTCCTCCCACAACACACACGCTGCAGGCAGTTTTTTTTGTTGCAAGATATTCATGAAAATGGTCTTGGGACTTGGTAGAGCCTTTGCCCTATACATACCACATTTTGGTATGTGCATATTTAAAGAATCCACCTCTGTCTGACCCTCTAGGAAGGACATGTGCAAGATGCATAGAAAGTAAAGTGTTTGTCACTGTCTCAGAAAGAGGCTCTGAACTGCATCAGCATTAAAAGAAAAAAAAAAAACCACACATGCAAAATGCACCCTGAGCTGCGTGTTACTGGCACCCTGGTGAGAGCATATAGGATGAGTGCCTGCCATAACCAAGCAAATTTTCCTTTAACACCTGTAAAAAACCCACTGTGGTAGCCAGCAACCACCTCCCTCCACTGCTTAGCCACGCTGCAAGGCATATACTTGACCTGGGCACTAGGCCCAGGACAGCAAAACACTAAGACTGGCAGCTTTCCTCTTTCTAACTATCGCATTACAGGATTATAGTCATCCTGAATATCAGGAATAACATGTTTTGTCCTTTTCACCTAAGATAAGAAAACTTCATTTTAAGGAACTTTTTTTCCCCCCACTCTTTGTTGATGCGGAGACTGAGGCTCCTGTCTTGGTGCTATGCCTGCACAAATCAGCCCAAAAGAAGTGGCAGCCCCAAACACTATACGCACCTTTAGACATCAGTCTCTGGTTTCGCATACAGTGCTTTCTCACTGGCCTGCTGACAGCACAGACATCACCTCCCCCTTTCTGTAATCAGATACTGCATATTCCTGATCTGTAACTAGGCCAGCCTGAGCCAGAGTAGTTCAGCTAAATACACCTCTTCTTACAGTGAGGGAATCAATACTACCACATCCCAGAGTGCTTAAGGGAGCACAAAAAGACTAGCAGTCAGTTCAGTATTCCTAGACCCACCCCAGAAGCTTTGCTGAGGTCTAGGTTGCAGTGTTTTCTGCAAGCGTGGATTAAGTCCTTGCATGAATGCTCCCTTCAGAACGGGAAGCTGAGGTACACAAGAAACACAGACAGGTCTGACAGCTGCTCGCGACACAGCGTGTTTGTTTTTTTCTCTGGGGAAGAGATGAATTTCCTCATTTTCCATATCTGAAGATGAGGGTGATGACTCCTGGATCTGCACTCCAGGACAAGCTAGGGAAGGGCTCATATTCCAAGCTGCAGTGAGGAAAGGCTCTTTCTGCCTTGGACCAACATGACAGCAAGAGCTGCTGGAGTTCCTCCTAAGCCCAGCCAGCTGGGACAGTGTCCCTGCTTTCCTCACCGCAGAGGCAGCACCAGGCAAATAAGCCACTAAGTAGTTTTTGCTAAGGGCAACAGGGAAGGGGAAAGGCTCCAGGCCAGGCAGGAGTCTTTAGCAGAGGGTCAGGGCTCAAAGCTCTCTGTGTCCAAAGTTTGCAAGTGCTGCTTGTCCCCTACCCACTTACAGCACCCATGGCAGCTGCTTCTGTTTTTGTCTGTGCTGTCTGGTTGCTGCAAAATCCCTAAAACAGTCCATAGCCTCTCCCTGCGGTAACACTTGACAGGCCACACAGCACAGTGAGGGGAAAAGAGGTATTACAGATTCACCTGGAGCTATGGAAGGAATTTACTGCTTGTGTCAAAACCACGCTTCAGCTTCCAAATAAAGCTGACACTTGTAAAGCTGCAGGAGCTCCGGAAAAACTGCTCATGTCTACAGGGAGAGCGCCAGATCTGCACCTGTGTCAGGGATGAAGCCAGTTGCCCTCCAAATCCAGCGAACAGGACACAAAGCTCAGAGTTAAATAATGCACCTGTGGCCCATTCCAGGGACACATTTTCCACTCTGACCCTTTCAAAAACCAAACGGGAATAAATAAGTTCTTGAGTTTGAGCTCTTCGGGGTTCTCACCAGCATCTGTACACTCTGCCATTTGTCCCTGGCACAGAGGCAACAGTCACCACTACAGAGCTTCCCCACTCCATCTTCTGGGGCTAATTTCAACCCACCTTTCTTTCGGAGAGAGAGAGAGGAACACACGGCTCATCTAGTCCTCTGAGGAAGTACGGATAGGGCTTTGGCTTCCCTTATGCTTCTTCCTAAAAGAAGCAACAGCTCAAAAAGTCATGAGAAACAAGGCCACAGAAGGGCTGACAGAAGGATCCTCTTGCTTTGCTGCAGGCTCAAGAGAACTCACCCTACAAACCTTGATGAAGGGTTGGATGGCACAGGTTTCCTCCAGCTACCTCAGGCAGCAAAACAGTGAGTGTTCCCTCCTTCCCCCCCCCCCCCCCCCCCCAGTAAAAGAGGGTTTTTGGGTACAGATCTATTAATTCATAAGGAGGATGGAAAGGGGAAGAGGAGAAACCACAGCAGTTTGGATCAGTCAGAACTACGCCAGGCACAATGTGCAGGAGGTCGTTACAGCGCTGCTTGCGAGCTCTGCAGACTTTGCTGCATTCCTCATGTGCAAGTCCTGTAAACTGACCCCTCTTCAATTATTCATTAGAGTCTGCAGCTCATCAGAGACTGGGCTCCTCAAACAGGCATTTATTTGTTGGGGCTTTTTTTTTTTCTTTTAAGAGCTCAGAAGCTTGCTGTTAACCATAGCTCAGCCTTGCCAAGGATGAAGAGCAAACGTTCTGGCAGGAACAAGCTGGGCAGCTGTCAGGCATTACATTAAAAACAAAACCATTTGATACTTCAACTGACAATATGGAACAGCCAGTTTAACTAAGCGTTTTACCACTGACAGGCTGAAAAAGCTGAGTGTTAAAGAGTGGCAATAGCTCCAGCCAGTCCTCGTGTTGGAGAGGGGAAGGCAAATTTCCAGGCAACACGGCACTCAAGATGTTCTGCTCGCATCAGGTTATCCCAGGTGCTATACAGACTGTGGGCACCAGATCAGCAGGATCACCCCTTGCTAAGTTGCTGGAGGGGGAAAAAAAGAAAAAAGAAAAAAAAACGGACAGAAGAAGGGGTTTGCTGAGATACCTGTATCTTCTCACATTAAACAGCTTTCTGATTCTTAGAGAAGACAGCAGCAGCTGTGCAAACACACCAGGCCTCTTTTCAAAGGAAAGCATTTCATTTGTTTGTTTTAAAACCCTTCATTTTAAGAGGCCAAGATTAGAGCTGTGTCCAATATTGATGAGGATCACACCACTGAACACATCTTCTGTCAGCAAGATTTGCACTCAGCCTGGAATTAAAGTTGTCTTGCAATGCTGATAACACGTGGCCTAGGTAACAAGAGACCCTCACCACCTGGACACTAGATGGGCATGCTGGACTTGCCCTTTGATGGCCAGCAGGTCTCAGATGACTCTCTCCCCCACCCACACTGTGAAAAGCAGGTGCTTTAAGTTCCCCCATCTGACCTCCCAGTTGGTGATGCAGCTCCAGAGGAAAAAGGACAACTGTCAGTGGATGTTTCTGCCACACACTCAGTGAGTTACACAGATCTGGGTAAGAGCTGTGTCTTCTTTGCTGCGTTCCCGTTATGGTCTGCAGCCAAATAGCCTGAGCAGGTGGAGCACCTTACATCTGGAACATACAGCAGAGCTGGCCCTTGCTCCTGCCTCAAGGTCTCAAAGGTCTCTTTTATGGTGCAAAGCAGAGCTGTAAGAGGTTACTTATTCACTTCCCTGGTTTTCATTGTGCCACTGTGATTATCACCCAAGAACAAGCTGATCAGCACTCCCAGACTGTGCCAGTGTTACCTCCAGAGAGGGTGGGCACGCTCAGCACTGCAAATCAACTCCTCTGCTCTTCATTATGAAGTGATTTCACTAATTGGGTGTTGTACTTTCATGCATAATTCCTCACACTTGGCACCTTCAGGGAGCACATGCTCACCCCTCAGCCAAGCTGGCTACAGAGCAGGCTGTAAAACATCAGTTACGAGAGGTTCAATTTTTCTCCTGAATTCAAGCCCTCTGTTGCTGTTCCCCAGCTGAACAAGGATCAATCTTCAGTCTACCTGACAATTAAAATCTAAAGAACATAGGAGGGAATGAGATTCAGTACCTAGAGACCAATACACAGCATTGCCAATTAGCCCCTGGCACGCAGCAGCTTTCAAGAGCGAGGCAAGAGACCTTCCACTCTGCTTCTGGGGTGAGACCAAGATCAGCACAGATAAGCAGCACTGCTAGGGAGGGCAGAGAGTTAACTCAGGGACTGTCACAGGAGATGTTTCTCTCTATGGAAGAACACCCTGTCAGCCTAGGCTGTGTCAAAGGAAATGTAAAACAGGAGGAAAGCAGACTCAGAGCCCTCCCTGAAATGCACAGGATACTGGGCGCAGCAGTCCTACAGCACGAGGCCTCCACCACCAACATGAATCTGGAAGAAGAGCTCTTCTGTTAGTAGCCCACAGAAGTTGCACTGAAAACCCTATACTGACTACACTGCTGCCACCCTAAAGCCCCAAAGGGGGGGGGGGGGAAGAGCCATCCCTGTACACCTATCTCTTCCAAAGGTGGCCTGCTCAATTTAGCACTGGATTAGCAATCCGGTTTTAGGGACGAGGTCTGGACTGCCTGGCTGATCGCAAGCTCCTTACAGTAGGGAACATCCAGATAAGCAAGGATTCAGACATCAGCAATTTAAGAGCACGCTCATTGGCAGGAGAGTGCTCAGCTTCTGAACCTGTGAATTCCTTACGGCACCCAAACTGAAATGCTGTTGCAATGACCCTGACCCTACAGAGACAGGTTCCTTTCATGGCCATATGAGGGGAGGCAGTCACTCTGGATAACTCTGCCCAGACTGTAGGATCTTGCAGGCATTTCCAAGATACTCAGATAAAAACACTAAGGTATGATACTTGCAGGGACTTGCGTACCACAATTCTTCTCGAAAGATGGGAATCCACACAAAAATAAAAGCCACAAGAAGTTGTGAAATGCACGAGATGTCCTCAGCAGGAAGCCAAGTCGCAGTTAGAGAGGCAGCTTGGAAGTATCAAGCTATTTGGAGACCACAGCCAAAAACCTGGCCCAAAACATCCCCTCACTATACCTATAGTGACCATTGCTTTGTGTTGCCTGTCCAAAGACCCTTAAGATGCAGCAACAGCAGGTAAGATGGTGAGATAGAGAAGACTGAAGCATTGGACGGCATCAGTCTTGTGCTACCAGCTGCAAGGTTCCTAACTCTTTTGAGGAACTCTTGGATTTCTGCCTTTCAAAGTTTCTTTGGTTATTGCCCAATGAAATAAATATTGTACTTCTGGCAGCATCCCACTTATGGGGACAGGGGGAGGGCTGGCACTTCTGCGTGGGTGTTGAATAATCCCAGTTGTCTGCTGCTTTGGGCTATTTTTAGAAGAGATCACAGAATTAGCTGCAAAAGGATAGCAAATACAATCATAGAATAAAGGTGCCTGTTACCCTTACAGCTCTCCATGCATAGCCTGCTAAATTTGAGGGGCAGGTAAGGGATCCTGAGCAACTTTTAGCTTAAGAGTACATAAATCAAAACATTTACTGCTGCTTCAGCTCTCCTCCTTTAGTCCTTGCTATAGGCAAAAACCAAAAAGCTACTGCCAGAAGCTGTTGATGACAATGTCTACCCCCAAATGAACATAAAAATACTCAGACATTCAGTTAACTACCTGCCTGCTTCCCCTCTCTGGAGCATCAGAGCTGGTCTGGAGTGCCAGAGTCAGCCCTGAAGGTATGTGTTTATAGTAGGGATTTCATTTGTGTGTGTGCTGGTAGACTACGTACCTTGTACAAACTTGGAAAATACTAAAGAGGCTATTTCAGGAACACGTAACAGAGCTTCATACATTTAAGAAGTTACCGAAAATGGGATGGTCAGACACTGTGCACAGGCATTTTGGGCACAGTGCCTTGGAAAAGTGCAAAGCAGGACACCTGTACCAGCACAAGGCCCTTGAAGTTCCCTTCCCAACCTGCTGTGGGATGTTGGACAACTTGCCCTGCTTCTCTGCTCTAGCTCCTCACCTGCGATGTGGACACAGAGGGACAGCGACAGACAGAGAGGGACAAAGAGAACTACAACTCCTTTTAGGCTTTTATCACATGATCTTTCTGTGGGGCTGCATCTACACCTGGAATTAGCCAGGGTTGCTCCCAGTGTGATGACCTTCAAAGAAAGAAGCTGTAATTATTTTTAAAGCAACATCCTTAGCTGCTTTTACAGGAGGGCAGTATAGACAAGTGTTTGAAGATGAAAGGGGCGAAGTCTTAGAAGTCCAGCTGGAATATAACCAGAAGAGACATATTTTTTTTTTCATGCCAGAGATGCAGACACAGTGAAGAAACATGAAAAAAAAATTATTCTCAGGGGAGAGAAGCGCACATTATCATTGACCTGACTTCCTCTGACCTATGCCAGATTTCTTGCAGGCCACTGGAAACATGCCAGTCCAGCAACTGGGACAGAAATGCAGATCAGGTAATTGAGATGCTAGAGCAATAAAGTTCAACATGAGTTTCTGGAAAGGAACTGGCTGAGAAGTAGACAATTGTTTTTAGGCTTAAACTTCTTTGTGATGGCAACCAACTGGAAAAAAAAAACAATAAAATAAGCTTCCATGTCCTTTAGCACAGAAGAGGAAGATGATTCAGTGTGACAGACTGCCATAGGGCATTCACTGAGTGTAAGGCGCAGGACAAACTTTATACAATCCATTCAGCAAGGTCTCCCACGCCAAATCAAACATGTAGTGTAATTGTTCACGGTCACAACATGCACGTGTTAGAAAAGGAAATCCTGAAAGACTTGCACTTTCGAGGTACTGCTCTGCACAGTATCTTGCAGGACAGAGAAGTATGGGCACAATTTTTACTGGTAGAAAACACCCATATTAACAATATGGGTCCTGGGTCTCCTGCCTGGAAAGGGCTCATATCAGAGAAATCAAGTCCTGCAACATGTTGTTGCTCCTTGCAGAGCAGGAAGAGCTTTTGGTGTCTGAAGAAGGCCCGGCACGTAAGACCGTAGCCCAAAACACAAGACACACCAGCTCAGTTGCCTCTACTATTCCCTGTTAGTATCACTGTGGACACAGAGGGTAACTTGTCAGAAGTGCAACTCCTCCCAGCCCCGCAAAGCCACGAGAATAAACTGAGATACTAGGCACTCAGCAAGGACAACCACGTCAAAGCACTTAAAAACTCTTGCATTTCTCATCCCATCTGGCAAGATCACAACATAGAGAAGGGTGTAAACATGGCACTGGAACACTCCAGAGATCCTCACTTCTGACCCTCTGCTCTGGCCACCTGTCCATCTCCAGTGTGCTGGACTCAGGTAGCTTTTCCCATGCAGGGTTCAAGATAAACCTTGAACGCTGCTTTTGGGAAACTTTCCAGGTGTGTTTGGATGGCCAAAGAGACAGGAAAAGAGAGGGTTCGTCTTCCCCCACTTCAGGCCCTCACACTCACTCTCCCACATGCACCATCCAGATTACAAAGCAGCAGCTTAAAGGATTTAAAAATAGTCTTCCCCAATCCATTCACAAAGTCACTTCACACACTGCATGCAGCTCAGAGGGATGAGTGAAAGACTTAAAGCTAGCTGCATTTTTACCTGGGATGGAGGATTCCCACCTTCTTCGGGAGCAGCCTGCCCATTCTGCAAAGCAAGAGAACCCTCCATTAGCGAATGCCAGGCACGAGGACCGCTCCTCTCACACCCCCTTGGACTGTTTAGTTCAAGAGCCTTTCATGCAGGACAGATAGAGAAGGACGCCACTTTCAGCCATGGTACAAGATCGCTGAGAATTCCCCACGTGTCTAGAGGACATAGCAAAATACTTTTTCTGCCAAGACCTTGCATAAATAAGTTTCTTGTCTGAGGTGTGCCTCCATGCTCTCCTCAACAATTAGTTAGGGCCACTTAGAGTTTCACCCTTTCGCTCCTCAAGCATGAATTCCCAGGGGAATTGTGTGTGTTCCCAGGTGTGCAGGAGTTCCACTCTCAGCAGCACACCCTGCAGAAATTGCTCTAGAGACATGGTCATGCTGTTGCACTATCCCACCTCCCATGCTCACATTGCAGCTGCACCCTCCGCTGTTGCTGTGGAGCCACTAAAGAAGCAAGCTGGGGAGATTAAGTAAAGGCAGTGAGTGCAGTTTACAGCCTCCAGGCCACCTTTGGCCTGCAAGTCAAGTTTTTGTTGCTGGAGCTCTTTAACAAAGTCACAACAGTTGACCTGAACTGCCTGGAATGGCATCGGGCTGGTCACACTCAGAGCTGAACCAAAGGCATATCAGGTTCAGCACAGCACCGTGCCTGGAGAAGCCAGCAGGCGCAGGAGCAAAGGTGGGTGGGATTTGCTTAGATACAGATACTCAGAGCATGATAAGCGTGTACCAAAGTTTTTCTGCAGACTGGGGAGAGAAACAAGGGCAAGAAGATTTTGTTTTGATGTCTGTTTGTACTACAGTGTCAGGCTGCAAAAATTCATGGAAGTCCTCATGTTCTTTGAAAAAAAAATCAAAGCAGACTTATTCACTTGTCTTTTGCTTTTATGGCCCAAGAGAAGAGATGCAATGCAGTTATATTTCAGCTTCAGACTCTTAGTTCAGTTTGGGTTTTACAACATTTCAAGAGTTTAACAGAAAGAAAGCCAGCTCCTTCCTGGAAAAAACAAGAAGACTTCAATCTGGCATATTGGAGGAGTATGCTACCCTCTTCCACTCTTTAGCCTAGATTCATTTTACTTTCCTTTAACACAAAGCAAGGGAAAACTTGCACTTATTACTCATCAGAGAGCTTTTGGGGCCACTGGAAAACCTGACGCTAATACCTCAGTAGGTTTCTACCGCATTCAAATGGTGCTTACAGGTTTATGTCCTTCTGTTTTCCATAGGAGGTCATCATTGCCAATTTTAAACTGCTTGGGTACCAGCTTGCAGCCAAAAGACTCATTTAAGTAAAAGCTTAGTTTTCAGATGCTCCATATTCATGGACAATAGCCCAATGTTTCCATATATCTCCATATTTTGGCCTCTGTCCTCCCATTTCATCCTAAGGCGTGCTGCCTGCAGCACATCACAGAACAGCTTAATTCTACTACAATGCACAGTACTGCTGCATCAGCTGAGGAGAGGAAGATTTGCCTCTTAGACTGATGCTAGGCCAGCAACATTTTTATTTATCTGGACCCATTCTGAGCTCCATAAACCACCCGCTGTACCAACTGTAGTAAGTTTTAAGTTTCTATACACTTTCAGCCAATGGCTGAAAAAAAGTAATAGCACTACTACATAAGCCAAGTTCTTCCAGAGGAACACAGTCCTCATGTTTACACAAAGCTGTTGCTGCCATTAGCATAAAGAATATCTAAGAAGTGAAGTAAGATTTTGTGTTTATGTATATCCTCCACAAAGAGGGGAGAGATACTGTGCTCAAGATAGCCAGACTTGGAAACATGCTCATGTTTACTGGTTCAGCTGTCACTGATCAACAATTCATAAGTCGTTGCTAATCAAAACCATAACTCTGGGAGGGCTGTTTATGTCTAAAACAGCTCATGTCCCATAAGAAGGAGAATTTCCATGTCAAACAGAGGGAAGTGGAGCCTGGCTCACGGCCTGGAGAACGGATCTACACGGCACGTGTCAGGAGAGGGAATAAGTTGGGTATGGGACAAGCGCCTTCCTTCCCTTGGGAAGATCAGCACATGGCAAATGAACACAGGGTCTGTTCAACCCGTCAGCTTCAGGGCTAAGCCAGGAGACATCAGGTGCTAACCCTGGACTTGCCAGACTTCCTCCATATGAAAGACACCAGCAGAACAAGGTCTGAGAGCAGAACAGGGAGTGAGGCAGCAGTGATTTGCCCTTTTGCCCTCAACAGCTTTCCTTCATTTCATCTCACCAACTCCTGCTGCAACAGTCACTTTCTCAAGCTGGTGTAGGACAGATTTGTAAAGAGAGAACTGTAGTATTTAGAGCCAAATGCTTTCCTTCTACTCCAGAGGGAAAAACAGAGTATTTATTCTCTGATACAGGACAGGATTCAAGAGCCATTTGTAAACCTCCAGGATGGAAATACACTCACAACTGCAGACTCATCACCTCACAAGACAGAAAATGGCTATTCACTACGTTGTAAGTAGAGCTGAAATAGTTTGTGGGTTTCTTGGTCTGATGTTTGTCTCTTTAAAATGCTTTATTTCTGTACTCCTCCTGCACACCATGCACAGCGTGTTAGCAAGTGCGTATGTGTTTGCCTCTGATTGTGCCAGATACACTCTCACAGAACATTGTTCTCGCGGTCGGAAAGGACTTGCCTGAACGTCCTACCCTGAAAGTAGCTCAGAAGGGCTCCCTGTGGGCAGTAACCAAGCAATACCTGCTACAAGGATCTCACTAGGTGGCACAGCTCCTTCCCTCAGGTGCCCATGGCAGCAAGCTGCTGATGCAGACTGGTGGCAGAGCAGCCACCAAGAAGGGAGATGCATGTGTCTCACTGGGGCCAGCAGCCTGTCTCCGCAGCTTTCTAGCTAGTACTGCAGTGCGGCCATGGGAAATGGAGATTAGAGAGCTAATCTGATGGCACATGGAGCTTCAGCCTGGCAGCTCGGGCACCTCTAGGGTGAGTGACAGCTAAACCTCTCCAAGAGGTAATGCGAAGGCCTTTCTGTATGCTTGCTACTCTAATGAGTTTTCTTAATAGAACACAGGAAAGTATACTGGAATATAAATGTATTTAGTTACATAACTGCCAGCCTAGACTGAACTTGGAGATATTTATCTTAGGACATCTTGCTTTTTAAACCTCTTTAATTCCACCTAAACCATGGCACAGAGAGTTTACAGAGCTGGCCGCTGCTACTCTGGTCTGAAACCAGGGCGAGTTTCGCCCCTGCCGGGACCACAAGAGACTGTGCCCACTCCTACCACCACCGAGGCCTGTGCTCTATAGTTAGCACGATCAGCACAAATCACCGCGGATTATTGACAGCTCTGCTTAGACAGGCAGCCCACTGCTATTTCTGGACCTCTAGGTTTTGCCTAGTCAGTGTATAACACAAGGTACCAAAAGGAACTCTTTCTCCCAGCTTCAATGAATCGTAAAACATTCAAGCGAGGAGGAGGGAGGGGAAGACAGCCATCACCCCAGAGCTTCTGCTAGTTCAACACAAGAACAAGACATTTTATTATTTCTGAAGTAGAATTTACGGCTCTTACCTACTGGAGTTTAGAAAAAGGAAATAAAGATCTCCAACAGAACCAATGTAGCCAAAACAGACCAAGGAGTCTGCTGCACTGCGCACAAGGCATATCAGAGACTAAAGTCACATAGTTTCCTCCTGTATCTTCTGATCATTGTTTTATGCACTGTTCAGCTAAGATGCTTGGAAAAGATAGTTACGTGAGAATAGCTTCTGCTCAATAAGAGGATGCACATATACAAGCAGAAATAATTAGCTTGAAGTGGTTGGGTTTATGGTAATCCCACGTCAGTTATGTTGCTGTATGTTCATGTAACAAGACAAGAGTTTAAAGAAAAGCATAGCCTAGATGACAGTTTCCATCACTACGGTGATGAAGTCATTCAGCTCCATTCTATTGCTTGTACTCTGCCCCAGCCAGATTTTTCAACTACACAAGCAATATTCTAAATGATAGAAGCAGGGGAGAGAACAGAGAAAAAAAATATGATGAAACTAGCTCAGTCCCCAGGACAGAGGTGGATCCACTTTTCTCCTGCAATGGATTAGTCCTCACTCCTGCTGCCACCCACTCCCATGCATTTTCCACAGAGCAGCTCTAAACTGAGCTCTGGCAGGCTGGGACAGCAGGCGCCAGCTGTGACCAGACCCCCAGAACAGGCTGCTAGCGTTCCTGTAGTGCAGTGGAAAAATCCCAAACCTCCAGACAATAGGCCCGATGCCTTCACCAGCACAGTGACAGCACCTCTGCTCTGTGACTCAGAAAGCAAAGGTACGAGGAAGCTGGTTCAAACCCCTGATGGCAGAGATCCCAGGGCAATTTACGTAACTGACATTCCAGAAAAGTCTCCACCTTGCCCAGGAGAAGCTAAAACCTTCTCCCCAGACCCCTCTCTTCAGCAACTTCTACCTCACAAGGTGCAGATATCCCACTGAGCCCACGTCCCCCTATGTAGCCTGCAGATATGCTGCTAGAGCTAGAGGAACACGCCAGCAGCTGGCACAGGCAACGGCAGCCAGGTTTAGAGGCGAAGAACATCCATCTTGTATTTCCTTATTGGAAACAAGAGCATGTCCCCGCTCAGCTCAAACAATGGCAAGATAAACTGCTAACATCCCGCTCAACACAGAGACGCAGCCCTTCTAAGGCTTAAAGAAAGTGATTTTCTGAAATATCCCACGCAAACCGCTCCCAATCTTGGAGGTGACCTAGAGCTCTAGCCAAGGTGAAATGGGGGAAGGCAATACCCGGGAAGTGAGAGTCAGGCCCCGTGTTTCAGTTTACAATTAACACATGGGTTACTAGTGCAATGGGAAAAATAATCCTTGCTAACTACTATGATCTTCACAGCTGACTCCAGCTGACAAATATATGGGACCTCCCCCCCAGCCATTTCCGGTCAGAAGAGATCTTGTGATTTTGACACAGCCAGCTGACTGGCACCTGAAAGAGGTAGGATTAAGTAGTAAACTGATCTTGCCAATTGCATTTGTTGCCCTGGGCACTGGTATTACTTTTCTCCCATTATGAGTTTAGTTTCATTATTTAGCTTTTCAGGATATCTTCCTATTTAGGAAAAGAGAAACTGTCTTCTACCTCTAACCTATCCCAGTACCTCAGATGGGCTCTGAAGGCACAGTGCGGTTTCAGGAATCATGATCCAGTCGTTGCAGGCTGAGCAACCACCCCCCTCTCCCACCTTCGAGCACAGACATCCTCGTGACTCCAGCACTGCTTCCGAGCAAATGTCCGAGCCTGCTGCTGGCTGCGTCTGCACCTTCAACCTAGATGTTGTGAACCACATGCAGCACCTCTGGCACAGGGAAATCTCCAAGAGAAGTCTTGCCATATCTGGTTGATGAAAATTAGGCAACCTCACGTACTTTTGCTAGCAGACCTCTACCTGTTATTGCAGTGGGAGTTGAAATGCTGCCTCTGCTGAAGGCAAAGATCATTTAAGAGGCAATTTTAATCAGGAATGAGCAAATCTGACCACTCAACTGTCACCATATCTTTAGGCACGAGAGGAAGCAAAGGAGAATATGGCCAAAAGGATGGGAGACTGCTAGGGTCCAAGTAAAGGGTTTTGGGCAAAATCCACAACACCCATATCATTCGTTCAGGAAGGATGCCAGTTCTAATTTGGAGTAGAAGATGCTTAACTAAAGACTGCCAGAGCACACTGCCTTAGCTAGTTGCTTTGCAATGGGTGAAAACTCCTGAAAGCTGTGCCTTTGTTCTGAGACGGTTGTGACACAACCCTGCAGATGTGGGCAGATGAGGTGCAGTGTCCTGTGTATCTGGGTTTGAAGCCATAATTAGAAGAGAAAAAGCAAAGCATCTACCAAAGTAACAGGGAAGCATGATGAAGTACCAGGGAGTTTGAAACACAGGCAGGCCTGCCTGGGCAGCTGGTCTAGGAAGAACGATAGCAAGGGAGCCTTGAAGAGAAAGACCCGAGACGTGAGGTGTTTATTCCCCGGTCCTTCGGCAGGGACTGCGCCCCTCTACACCTGGGAAGAGGTTTAGGCGCACGCCACTCGCAGTCTCGGAACAAGCACAGCCTGAAAGGGCAACGACGGAGCCCCGAAGCCCCCGGCGCTCCCAGCTCCCATGGAGCAGGTTGCATGCACAGACCGCGCCAGCCCCTTGCCTGGGAGCAGCCGCCCGCACGGCGCCGCCTAACTCGCCCCTTCCCCAGCCCATCACCGTGCCTGGCCGGCAGCACTCCCCCACGCCAGGGAAACGGGGCGGCGGCACCCGCAGCACCCCCGGGAGCCGGCAGCAGGGCGGGGAAGCCTGGCCGGCCCGGCCGCTCCTTTGTTCAGCGCGGATCCCGGCGGGGCGGCCCGGCGCGGCCCGGTCCCCCCCGCCCCGTCCCGCGGTGCCCCGCTCACCTCCGTGTCCAGATGCACCAGCTCCATGTTGGGCCAGGGCTCGGCCAGCTGGGCGAGCGGCATGCTGGCGGCGAGCCGCCCCGCGGCGCCGGGCCGGGCCGGGCCGCGCTGCGCTGGGCTCGGTGCGGCGCGGCGCCCCGCGCTGGGCACCGGCTCCCCGGGCTGCCCGGGCCGGGCCGGCGGCGGCGGCGGGGCGGGCCGGGGCGGAGCGGGGCGGCGCGGCTCCGCCCGCAGCGGCCCCGCGGCCGCCGCCGCGCTGCTCCCCGGCCGCGGCTCCGCGAGGGGAAAAGGCCCGTGCGGGAGCCAGGAGGCCGAGAGGGAGCTTTGCCCTGGGCAGACCGAGCTGCTACCTCGAGCCGGAGGCGTCGAGCAAGCGGGTGTCCCAAGGGGTGGCAGATTCACCCCAGGGCAGAGACCACCAGCTCTACGTGGTGCCTGCACGCTCCTTTGCGAGCGGTGAGACTGCTCGGGGAAGAAATCTTCCCCGTTAGCTCTGGTGACAGCTGCAGACCTTGTGTGCTTTGCTGTGAAAAAATCTGGATGCGCCCATTAGCCAAGCAGATCTTAACGCTGCTGGTAAGCTACCACCCGCTCCGCATGAGCTGAGCAGGGTGGTCACTAGATGCTCTTGTCTAGCGAGGAAATCCTCACCAGCACCAAAAGCAGCCAGCGTCTACTGATCTGGGTCAGTCACTAGGTGCCTAACTCTTTGTGCCTTGGAAAGATTTTTTTTTCCTTCCTCCTGAGCTGGAGGAACTGTCTGCTGCTTCGCTATACACACAGTGCTACAAAACATTCCCTGAAGAGGGCTGTGAGGATAAACTCGGTGACAGATAATTCAGGCTGCTGCTTAAAACAGGAAACCACTCCGGGAAATCCGGATTCTAAGTTTGTGAGGCGCAGTGAGTCACTGCTCATCACTGTTAGCAGTGAGCCCCCTCCCCCCTTTTTCCTGTTCCCAACAAAACACCAATAAAAAAAATGTATCCACTTTTCTGAGGTGTTTAGAAGTCCTCAGAGGAAAGATGCCTTAAGGACAAGTATTCATAATTCATTGCTATTCTTACTTGCTAAGCTTCTAAAATAGAGAAATGTACTCTTTACTCATTTTTTTAAATCAAAAGCCAAAGCACAGCATTTTCATGTTTCTTTATAAAATTATTGCTAACAAAAGTTCTTTTTAAAAGGGTTCATCACTAAGCACTGACTTACCAAGGCATAGCTGAAAATATCACTTAATGAGTCCAAGTGAAAGTGCATACAGTTCTGGTTCAGCATTCTGTAGGGCACCTACCTCCAAAAAGCAGGACAACCTGTAGACCTGCAACTTGTTCAAGCTGAGCAGTGAACTTGTAAAAAGCTCAATTAGGGCAGAATGGAGCAAAGCACTTCTAAAAATTCCAGCTGATCTTCACAACACTTGAAGCTAATTTGTAAGTCATCCTCAGAACCTGCTTATGAGTTATGTTTGTGCTGTCATCTTTTTCACATGTGGGGGGAACTGAGTAGAAAAAATTCCCATAGGTCACAGTAACTCTGTGAGTCAAGTTTGGGAACTGCTCTCTCCCAGCCCTGTGCCATAAATGCTGGACTCCCACATGAAGGCATTAAATAACAACCAGAATGGTACTAGCAAGCTCCTGTTATAGCCAATTAAACTCATGTCACTCACTGCGAGAGCAAGCTGAAGCAGATCTTGCACGGAGTTATTCATTTAGCTCCAAAACTGTCCATAACTTCCCCTCTTGCCTGGTGCACAGTGTGCCGTCTGGTTACATTCATCCTCCAGCTGGTGCAGACTGAAACCTGCTTTAAATGGCATCAGTAACATGATGATGTCAATACTGGCATCCCGTTTACCTTCTTCATTTGTTTGCAAAATTCATCGCCCTTTTTGGATTTCCTTCTGCTCTGCGTGCGTCAGATGGGTCTGGAATAGGAATGCACAGACAAATGAGAAAGGATGACACTCTGCATGCTTTCTAGAAGGAGAACAAAATGAAACACTAATGTGACCTGCCATGCTTCTGTGCTAAGCCCCTTGAAGCTGACCTTTTACCACCACATCCCAGCACACTTGGGGATTCCCACCTGGGGAGGGGGGGTGAAGGGGGGAAACCACAGAATATTTAAATCATAACAAATGACAAGCACAAAGGCCATTTCCATCAGCTGGCCCACAGAGTACCTCTCAGCTTTGAAGAAGGGTTGTGCATGGGAGTCAAGTAAGATCAGGTGCCGAACAGTGACCTGAAGCAGCTGAGGAGGTAATCTTCGTCAAGTTGGTCATTAACCCCCTGAAAAATCTCTGCCCCCAAGGTCATGACTGTTACAGTAACAGTGAAAAAAAAATGTTAAAAAATAAAATAAATTCCTCTTGAAATGTTGAAAACTGGCAGGTATCTGGCCAGTTACAGGGTGGTATAGTGACCAGTAGAAAAGCAAGGCTTAATTTCCAAGGTCACAGTGAAAGCTTGATGGACAATATCCAGAGGAGCAGTCTGAAACACAGAACAAGGTCTATGAGAATTCAGTGAGGGAAAGGAGAAAGGAGTCCACTGCTGCTTCTGCCCCCCAGTAGGTCTGTTGAGATGCAGAAAGTCCTTCATATTTCATAGCAGGAAGACAGGCAGGCTGACCATGAGTTTGACAAGACAGAAATTGTAGAACTTTATGGAGCAATGATTTCTTTGGACTGGAAGAAACAGAACTGTACGTCCATAGGTGCATGCACCTAAACAAAAATATCAAATTATCCTGCCGAGTTGATAACCAAATATCAAATTAAAGATACTATGGAGACCAAAAATGTCTCATGTCTGACTACATCCTTCATTTATGAAGCTACTTCTATTAAAGGCTAGAAAAGAGTTTTGCTAAGCTAGCTCCACAGTATCTTCAAAATCATACCAACAACCTCACCCTTCTTCAGCAGCAGCATTGGACAGCACTCAAAGAGAAGCAATATTATCTATTATCAGATTGACCATCCTTCCTGATTCCTGCACTAGACAACACAATCACAATTGAATAACAGAATATTAATCTTTCCACTCCAGGCTGGTGGTAAGCCCAAAGCAGTAAGTTTAGGTGAGTGGAATGAAGTAGTGGTATCCCCCCAGTGTTTATTTCCTAATCAAAGAACAGCTATAAAAAGCAGTCTGTGCCACAAGCTGGGTGAAAAAAAGTGGTTTTTTTTGTTTTGTTTTGAGTTGAACAGCAAAGTCTGTTGTTTGAGTAACTGTTATGGTTAAATATAGTGATTAAAACACATATACTAGCATTTTTCTGACATGGCTGCAGGCTGGATTAAGGTTCACAACAGGATTTCTATATTTCCATTTAGACTGCTGCTGCTACAAGTAAACGGATTGGTTGGACAGGCCTTTCATCATTATTACATTTGCTAATGATTCAAAATGCTGCAGTTTTTCTTTATTAATTTTTTAAAATCAAATCCTCCTCAAAGAGATATTTTTGCCTCTACAGTTGCCTGGCTTTTGCTTTGTAACACTTTCCTCTTCAGGGAGGTTGACAACATTCACTAAGCCAGTTATCCCTAAAGAGCCACTTCCAAAGCGGAAGTATTGAGACTCATCCTTATCCACATTAACAAATCCAATCAGGCTTTGAAGGAGAGGTTTCATCATTATGTTAAAAGCTGCCTAAGTGATTCTCCACCTAACCATATAATAACAGAGTGTTCCCGTGGCTCACTGTATCCATTCTTTTCTTTTTACTGAAGCCAGGGAGCATCCTTCTTTAACCGCATGCTACACTGCTTTTACACATATAAGGAAACGCAAAAAGATTGCACGCACGAGAATTCACAAACTGAGTCCCAAATGCCTGCTACAGTTTACAGAGACAGACTGGGGTAATCTGCTTTGTGTATACGCTATGACAGTCGTTTAATTAGAGCTTATAGTAACCTTCTTTGTATTTTTAAGATTCGCTAATCAGTTCCTTAGCTCATTCTTATTGCACTAACAGAGAAACTGAGTCATTTTTTCACTAGGTCATCAGGCTAGAACTTGAACTCCATGTCCCATCTTCAAATCCCCAGCACTCAATTCAAGATCTCATTTCCTTGCATCTTCTGCTTTGTTTTTCCACCATGAAGGAAGGAATGATACATCACCTTGTTTTGATCCCAAGGAGATATTTTTCCTTAGTGTAGTGCAAATGTCACACTTAAGATATAAAGCAGTGGTCTTGTAAATGAAAAACTTTGGCTGCGTTTAATGGCTGATTGCTTTTTTCTTCTCTGACAGGTTTCTTTCCGTTCTTTACCACTGTGTGCAATTGCAGCTGCCTCAGATGCCAGTGTACTCTGAGGCAGGTCCAGGCAGCAGCTGGAATGCAGAAAATACACCAGAGCAGCCAGTGGGATGAAGAGCTCCTCAGGGATCACAGTCCAGGCAGCGCTCTCATCCTCCTGAAAGGGGTATTTGCAGAGTGAAGGCCTGTTAATAGAATAAATGCCTTTAACTTCTGTGCATGCTTCCCACAAAGAACAGCATCTTGTTGCCTCCTAAGGCTTGCTCAGCTGACCAGTTGTTGGATTCATTAAGGTACCTAGCATATCTGAAACTCCTTTTTAATTCTACACTATTTAATGCATTTGCCCTGCTGGTTCAGCAAACCAACTGCCAATCTGCTAAGCCCACCCTGCTACTTCTATGTGGCATCACAGTGAACCATGTGGTTCCTCTACAGACCAGTTTTTAAAACCAGGGCTCCCATAAGCACATGCAGCTCAAGTCAAGGAAGTTCTACTAACAGAGACAAGAATTAGTTAAGCTGATGCCTCCAAGAAACTCTTTGGGAATTTGTCACCTATGTCTCAGGAACACTGAACTGCAGCCAGGAGGTGGCTTAAGGAAATGGACCCACTAGAGCTCTGTGTGTGCCTCCGGAAGGCAGGGAGGCGATGGGGAACGTGCTTCTGAGGCAGCGAGACTGTATCTGCCAGTTGTCATGGATACAATCGCTCTGTCAGTCTTCCCCGATATCAGTTACCTTCCATTTCCGGGATGCAAATAAACGAGTGGTGGTCTGCTCTTGTTTCTACACAAGAATAGAACGCTTGATGCCCAAGCAGGAAGAAAAAATAATCTGTTTCAAACCAAGGCATCTCGAAGAGGAGAGTGGGAGGTGACTTGCTTTTTCGGTATTCAAACTATGTGAGCTTGATAAAGCTCTGACCAATTGCATTTGGTGGGGCCGTAACCTTAGGATATTTCCTAGGACTTCAGAGGAGCAGTTTTCACATCCAGTCAGCCTCTGCTCTTGCTTGGCCTTCTGGATTCGTGACAAGCTGCTGCAGAGTCAGACACTCTGCCTGCTGCACACACTTGCTGCTTCACTGCTGCCCTGTTCAACATAGGGTTCAAGGCAGTAGCACCAGCAAACATACACACATGGGTAGAGCTATTCAGGTCCCAGTGACTGCAGTTCTCTTCGAAAGCAAAAAATAGGAGGTCAAGTGTGCCCTCCAACTACACCTGAAAAAGGCTTTTACAAAACTCAGTGCCCTGTATAAATACAAACTTTTTTGGGTGCATTTTTAAAGCTTCTCCAGATTTGCAGTCCAGGTGGTGAGCTATTTTGAGTTATCTGGCAATTTTTGTTTTTATTAGCATGCAGATAATATGTTTGTAGTTTATTTCATTGTAGCACTATGCAAGGGAGTGATAACATGAAAGAGAAAACTATTAGAAACTGTAAACAAAAGTGAAACTGTCAGGCCTGTTTTCATTGTCCCCTAGCCAAGGAGAAAGCTGAGTAAACAGCTGTGGTAAGTACAGTCAGTTTTTATAGATCTTTTAGGTTTAAGATCTTGTAAACAAGTGATGGGTCTTTTAAGTATATACAAATAGATTTCCTCAGTTTTGTGCTACTTACAGAACAAACCCAGGCACACAGGTCCCAGCTTCCTTAGAGGAGGGAATCTGGCAGCAGAAAACAAGAACACACTTCAACAGAAACCCAGTTTCAGGTAGAAGAAAATGTCATTCCCCTGTTTGCAGTCTCAAGCCTACATGATGCAACTGAACAAGTCTCATCCTGCTTAATAGAGGGCACACATGAATACCCATTCCTAATTACCCCATTACACAGTTTGGAAAGCCGTCTTTCAAAGTAAAACGATTTCAAAATTGGAAGTGAATTTCAAAAGTCCTTACACTTAGCTGCTTGCTTTTGCCTAAAGTCCTCATGTCAAGAAAACTATTCAGTCCTTAGAAAAAGAAAAAAAAATATATAGTAATTTACTTTGTGATTTGCTCAAGACTGATATACTCATGACTAGCACTGTTTCACTTCAGACCTGTTACAAAACAAGGTGTGCTGCGCACATCCAGCCTGGAAAAGCCACATCACAAAATAAGCAGAAGAAATACTTCCCAAATAAAAGAAATGATTCTGTTTGGAAATTATTTTGGTATAATGACCAGCAGATATTGTATTATGTAGGAAGACATAATATAGGCAAGATTTTCTAAAGAGGTGTGGAAAAGAGGTGCATGACAGAGATGCCTTCCTCATTTAGGGAGAGAAAAGGTGGTCTCCAACTTTTATTTTAACAGCACTTGCTTTCTGTATTTTGCAGATGATTAAGAGAGCACAGCAGTACAGATATGACTCAGCTGGCTTGCACATACAGGTAGCAGATACATCTACACCATGCTCAATGGCTTCCTTGTTGGATAGCAAACAAAAGGCACAACAGGTCTAGGGATGTCAGAAATACAACTACCCGGCAAAGGAAATTCCATTCACCTTTACGATGAGAGGAAGGGAGGCTTTGGAGACTTTGCTCTTTAAACATTCTTTTTTCCAAAAGTTGGAACAGAAGTACTGTTTTTTGGGTTTGGGTTTTACATTAGAAATCTTTCAGCTAGGCCTTTTCTGGCACTCTCAGAGGAGCAAGCATGGTACATTTCTCAGCGTGTTTACCTGGAGTTCTTATACCTCCACTGATGTGGGAGGAACTACTTGATCTTTAATCAAAAAAAAATGTCTTTCAAAATTACTTTCTAGTGACCATGTAGGCACTAACAGGTTTAGCCCAAAAAGTTCTGTTAGCAAGCTAAAAGTCTGCCTGCCTGATTCCTGCGTGCTGTTGTCATTTCATTGTCATTCTCCAAAAATTGCTCAGAATAGACAATTTCAGAATTTCTATGATCAAAAGCAAGTTTACTTTCTCCTTTCTTTCTTCACACTTTGTGGACTTCTGGGTGATTGAAAGAAATCTCTTTATTACACACAGGCTGTATCTTTCCTCTCTGTCAGGACAGTAGGGCAGTGCTGCCCAAATGATAGTGTTTTACTACTAGGGCATTTAGTCAGCAGGGACTAAATATCTTCTTTTGCAGTAAAATGTGTCCCGAGATGCATATTAAAGAATTCACAAAATAAGCATAAATAATAAAAAAGACTGCATAATGCACAGAAAAATCTCAATCATCCAAAAGCAGCTGCAGCACAAATAGGGAGCCACCAGTCTAGGACTGCACCAAGTGCTGCAGATACAGTGGAGAGGGTCCAACCGTCACTGAGTACCTCCCCGTGCCCATGGGTGTTTCAGGCCCACAATGTGCTATTAGCTAACACTCTGTAACACCATGAGCGTGGTTTAGTTACCCTTTATGGTGTTGCAGGTCTTAGCACTAGTCACTGGAGAAATTTAGTATTTGCCTCCCAGTGTGAGATGGAGACTGTCTCAACTGCAGAACCAGAGTGTTTGTGAGGTGGCAATGCTGCGAGAATCCCTCTGGTGAGGGAAGCAGGGTATTGCATGAAGCCTTACATAACACTGCCGTGCGTGAGAGCTGCTGCTGGGTTAACTGCACAGAAGTGCAAAGAAGCCTCAGTCCTGTCTTCACATGTGTGTGGTTGTGTAGCGAGCTACCTGTTCAGTGTGAAGACACCATTACACATACGGAGCAGGAATCCAATGCCTTTGATTTCAGAAAATAAATCATTGTACTTTTCACCGCTCTGGTGCACATGGACAGCAAGTGAACAAACCCTGTGCTGAGCGTGCACAGCATGTGAGAAGGACCTTGGGATGACATTGGGGCATTCTATCTTAAAACAATCTGATTACTCATGTGTGCAAGCTAGGCACTGTATCTAATATAAGCTAGCTGGGCCAATACATTTGTGTCCAACTAGCATGCTCACTCAAAAGCTGTGAGGCTTCTGCTTGACCACCTCAGCACTTGATATGTAAAAAGGGTCTCTCAGCATTCCCCTGCTACAGTGCAGAGAAGTGGCTCTTGACCATTCTGAGCTGAGTTTGCTTTTTTTTTCCCCCTCCCAAATGCAAACTGTACATGCAACTTAAGGCTGTCTCATCCTTGCCTTCTCGGTATAAATTGTTCATTTACTGAGCTAATAAATAACCAAATTCCCATTTGCATTCTCATGCAAATGGATACAGACTCTGGTCTGCTCATTTGACTAATCACAGACTAATCACAGCAGATTTGTTATCGAGGATATAGCAGTAAATGGTGACTGGGCCTGTTTGTTGGAGACATCTGAATAAAATCTGTGTCATTTTTCATCATGGCACATAATCAGATGTCCCTAAAACTATTATTTTCAATGTTCAATCATAGCACTTGTATTTGTCAGCGATTGGGAATCTCTGCCTTCTCCCTGTAACCTAGGGTGGTATTTTGCCCACTTCTCCCAAAACGTGCATCTTTCCCAGTAATTCTTGCCCCAGTCAAGTATGGAGAATTGCAAAAAAGGAATAATGAATTTAGCTTACCAGGAGATCATCTTTCCGTTTCGCATCCTCTTCAAGGAAGTAGCATTAGGGTGTCAAGTGCTTCATATGCAATCTCCAGCTCTTGGAAGCAGCCACTTCCTTTCCAACTGTATGCACTACTACTCAGAGAAGGTAAACATCAAAAGCATGTGTGAGCAGATAACCCCATGGCTAAGGTGTTTCATAATGCACAAGCTGAAGGACAAACAGCTCTCTATAGATAATGATATTGCTTCAGCCCAGTACACATTACAGGATATCATTGTGTTGAAGTTGACAAGAATGTTAACATTAGGCCGGTAAAAGTTGCAGGCTAACAAACTGTAGTGCTGAGTTTTACAGCATCAGAAAAATAATTCAACTCATACTTCCTGTGAATTAGAACAGATATTAGATTTTATTTTCTAGATTGTATTTATGTTGTAGAAGAAAAACAAAATCACTTAAAATATTTGCATACAAATGTAAAGGGAGACATGACAAAAAGCATAGGAAGCTTTTCAGTAAAGTCAAGTATTATTTCTTTAAATAATAAAATTTGGTTTGGAATCTCAGCTTGAAGATTCAGCAAGTCTGATATAGTTTGTACCAGCAAAACTAAAGCTGACCAGGCTATTTAAATCTGGGTATAAAGCATCCCTTCCTCAGCTAAGGACAAATGAGATGGATAACAAGTCTAGTTTAGGCTTAGATTTTCAGGATACATGTCATAGCAGTTGTAATAAATGCTTGAAAGGAGGGGGGGAAATAAAAGGACCAGAGATTCTTAAAATATAAGTTGGGAGGCTTAAGTTCAAAGACCTGCTATACCACAGATTTCCTACGAGATATCTGGCATCCTGTAAATTGGTAAGTTGAGCACTCCATATGGATATTGAGCAAAAACATAACAAAAATGGGAAGTGCTTGTCCACTATGGTTATACAAGCACATTAGACAGGATCAAAAGGGAGACTCACATTGCTCAAGTGATTGTTTGTCTCATGCTGATCTTCAGAAGCTGGAAGAGCACCATGCCAATAGGGAATACAGGAGGAGCAGTTCTCCTGCTTTCTAAAAGTAAATAGCACCTATTAGATTGTAATAAAACAGGCTTCAACCCTCCAAGGTTTTTAACAGGCAGCTCGCGATGTATTTGGACACTGCCTGCCATTTGTCAGGGTCCAAGCAGCAATTCTGTGTTTCCTAGTACCACCGTGTGGTGGAGGGAGGAATAGGCTCTTAATCAAACCGTTAATGAAACAAACGGAACTATCCAAATCCCTGAATCCACTGAACTGTGGCAAACACACATTAAGAGATTGCCAAATATAGGGTTCCCTGCCAACACGCCTCAGTTTCAGTTTACTTCTGAAGCCATGGGTATTTTTGCAAGTGGGATAAATTCAGTATCAACGGAATTTTCCTTCCCTGATTTCTGTAGCACTTGCCAACAAGGAAGCTAATTTTGTTATGCTATGGCAGGGAAACCCAGGCATTAAGAAGCAGGCAACAATCCAGCAAAATCTATTCACCGAACAGAGTAACAATCTCTGGTATTATCTCCTGTAAGAAGGAAATTATGGCAAAAAGTAATTTAACTGCTTAAGTTTACAATTAGTCCTCATGCTAGACTTAGAACATCTAGTATATATTGTTTCAGATTTCATACTTAGATAACACTTATTTCCATCAACAATAAGCACAGAGATGCCACTTAGTTAGAATAAGGGCATACAAAAGTCAATCTCTTCCTGTCTGCGCAGTGCTGAAATAGTATTTCTTGTCTGGGGTAACTCCTCTCTTGCTTCTTCATTATCATATACACTAACTTCTACAGAGCAACTGCAACTAGAAAACTTGAGCAGAGAGTTATTGCCTGGGGGAAAATTTGTTAAAAATCCCAGAACACATTTAGTAGGGTTAATGGCACAAGATAAAGTGAAATTCACTGAAACAGAAATCCACTGTTTAGAAGACAAAACCTAGAAAGTTTGAGTTTTAAGTATCCAGCAGCAAAGACTTCTACTACCTTCAAGTGGGTCGGAAAATGGAGTGGAAAAAACGTGTTCCCATATCTAGGCTATTTGCAGCCACTGCAGGGACATCCTAACATATTTTCTTAGTAGTTTTCTAAAGCAAATGAATTGTGTTGTTTGGAGACCTTAACACATTTTAATGGATCTCATATTTAGAAAGTTTTCCTTGACATTGAGGTTTTCTATTGCTGTTTCTTCTAACACGCCACACATCTTCTGGCATCCTAAAAATTCCTTTTGCAAAAAGATGGTTAAAATCCAACAAGTTATTAATTAACAAAATACTAAACAGTCATTCATATCAGAATTCTTCCTAATATCATTTTACTGAAGCTATTTAATGGTCTGCATCTAATTCTCATTAGCCTCAAACTTTACTCAGAATTCAATCCCCCTTTGTCATCTCCTTTCTATCCTTTGCAATTGAGAGCAGGCATATATTGTAAATTGTCTGCTTGACAGCTCCATTTTATCTTTACCATATGCTGGATATGGACCCGTTTTTCACAAATTATAGTCAGCAACGTTCATCCCTGGATATACGTTACCACGCCTGGGATGATTTAAGGACAATGTAATCCATGTGCTACAGAGCCAGGTGATTTTTCCAACACAAACGATCTTACCACTCCATATTCACTGTGCGCACACTGAAATTTAGTCTTTTTTCCTTCCTTGCTCCTTTTCCTACCCACCCGAGTCAGGGCTTGGCTGAGGTAAGTATACCATCACTTTTGACACATACAACTGAGCTCTACAAAGGCAAGATAAAACTGTTGCAAGAGTAAATTATCCTGAAATCCCAAATTGTTAATCCAAAGACAGTACATTGGGAAGAGAGGGTTCACAGCCTCGTTATGCAGGGAAGACTCCGTAAGAATGATGTGGTTCAGTGGTTCCCAAGGGTTTTTTTGGCCTATTATTTGCTTTCACTTGAAAGTGAAAACGCAGTTGTGGTAAAGGTGGTTCTGTAAGAACACAGTAAGCGACTACCGGCCTGCAACTGTAGCTCACTTTAAATTCTAGTCTGAGTTTTAATCACTACCTAGTACACTGCTTTTGGGATGCCAGACTTTACTCTGTATTCCTCAGTAATCCAAATGCTCTTAAGACCCCAGCAAAAATCTAGGTATTAGGAAAACAAACAAAAAGTCATTCACAGGCTCTACTGGAAACATGCCAAAGGTTTCCACACCATTAAGAATTCAGTCATTCTTTGCCATCTTCCCTGTGAAATTAGTCATGAAAGCGATTTTAGATTCAAAATGTATAGTCAGTTCAGACAAACAGTATCAAACAAACAATAAAGGGAGTTTGAGTCTATTTACAGACACTTTCGATTGTTTATCAGATTATTTCAATTTACAACCTCTAATTTTACATGGATTTAAACCATACTGGTACACAACTATACTTCAAGACCTGGTGAGGAACACTGAACCTACTCATTTGCCTTTTTGCTGTCAATGATGACTTTCTGGATCCTAGATGTCATTGCTTCCTTTGCATAGAAGCAACTGCAGAAACAAGCAGCACATTAAAATCAAATTTCTTTTCTATTGCACATCACTTGTACAAATCAAGTTTTTCTGTAAGATGACTTGTCAAAATGAAGGTGGGAAAGGTATGTAGAGTAGCACCAAAGCAGAAAAGTTATCATGTAAATTGACAGTGAGTGTGTAGAACTGGAGTAATTTGCAGAAACACAAAAGGCTTTCATTTCTTGTGATAGAAACAGGATGTATCCAATGTACACCCTGCCTACCAACCTAGCACAGATTTGAGGATACACCTAAGCATCTAAAATGAAGTGATATAGCTGCTCGGTATGTGGTTGGGGTCACAGATTAGTTGAAAGTAAGTAAATAAATAGCTGGTTCCCTAAGATACTGAGAAGTCCTGAGGTGGACAAACCAACAGAAAAGCTGTTTTCTTCCACAGAAACAAATTGCCAGAAAGGGTACTTAAGCAAAACTCAATAATGCAACTGAGGTCAGACAGAACTATTTATCACTACACCTAGTACTTACTCTTTTTATCTGAAGTTGGTGCAATCCACGGTCTTTTTCTGTCATACACTGCATATGGGAACAGTTGTGTATTCTGAGGAAAGTTAACTTAATGCTCAACTCCTCAGTCTGATTCAAAACAGGATGCTCTCTGTCCTTAAGCTTAGGAAAAAAAAAATGCAAGAAAATGCACATTACTGCATAGTACTTTGGTATTATATTGCTGGAACATTGCAAGGTGCTGCCTTTCCATTATAGATCATCTTTCCATAGGCTAGCTTTGTTTCCTTGAAATGCTGGTGGTGTCCAATTTAGTAATTTGTAATTTCAAAATTCACAGGACAAAACACAATGCAAAGACAGCCCAATAGGCCAACTTGCTTAATGCATCTGATAGCTTAAATCACATTCCTAGATGATATACAGAGAAAAAAACTCCATGTAAAATGATTATGATTTAACAAAAAAAGTTTATTCTTTGCTTAAGGCATTCTGGCAGCCAGAGATGCAGATCTGCAGCTGTTCTAACCACTAAACGCATGGATTGCGGCACAGGGTTAGCCAATCTTTATGATTTAATTTACAGAACTAATTAGTTGGATTTACTGTCTTTAGCACACCTTACCCACTATTTGCTTAAGAAGAAATAAATGAGCCCTGCGTGTCACGTCACATCCAATAGGGAAAAAGTAACTCTAGTATCAAGGCATGTCCACTGGGATAACCTTATGAACCAGCAAGGTACTTAAATCTTGCAGTGCTTTATATGCACACTGCCATATATTAGAGAGGAAACATGCAGACATCCCTCCTGTAGCCAAGATGCAGATCATCAAGGAGATTTAAAAACTCCTCTAGTAAGTTTTATATATGGAAGATGGAGAACATACTCATCAGCAAGTAGATTTCAGCCCAGAATAAAGGAAAATACAGACTGAGTTTTGCAGCAAAAAGTATCAAGTACTTTCCAAAATACATCACGCTATGAGCACCGAGTCATATGTGTTACACAGACATTAGATTTTTTCCAAAGCATCTGTGACACGACACCTTGAAGCTCAGCTGTTAGCAGTCAGATAACATGGCTGAATTACCACAAATAAACTTACATGGTAGTTAACACACACAACAGAGAGAGTGGAGAGTGTTCTGCATCATAATGCACAACACAGCAGCACACAGTTCATACAATTAAGACTTTCAGGTACTGAAAAGATTAGTTAAGCATTAAGTTAAAAAGAAAGAAAACCTGTAATTATACTTTATTAACCACAGTGTATTGAAGGAATAGGGGATGAAAAGACCTCCCAACCATCATGGTACTACTACTGAGAACTTAGCACTACAGTTGTTATCCAGGAGCAATCCCATTAAAAGCCAATTCATTTGGAACTATTCATTCTCTTAGTAGAGGCCCAGACAACATGAGGTTCCATCAAGGCAGGTAGGATATTTCAGGATTTCAGTATTATATTTAAATTCTAACTTCAGAGTCCTGGAAGGCTTTATAGCACCATCACTATGGCAAGACCATTCCACAGCCTTGAGGCTCATCTCAGTCTGGCACTTGATAATTCAGACTCACTGGAAAATCCTGAGGACTTCAAACCTGCAGTCATCACCCTTTGTGACTAACTGCTCATCCTCTCTTGAGCAGATGGGACACAGCAACCGAGTCATCTTCTGGAGGACAAGAGAGAAAGACCTGACCTATCAAGGTGTCATACCTGTCTTAATGTCCCCCCCCCCCCCCCAAAAAAAAAAAAAAGCATCACTCACATGCTGACATTCCAAGGCTTTTCTTAAGCACCACCTATTAGAGAACACCTTGGAAGGTTAACCATTCTCTTCTCCCTGCTCCATCTCTGGGAAGCTGCAGCTTTCAAGTAGCTGTATCCTACATCTTTATCACCAAGCTTGGAGAACTAGTTGTACTTGCACTGACCTTTCCCAAAATGCTGCTTCTGCATAGGGGCATATGCAGGTTTATCATACCTCACCATTTTTCTTACTGGGCAAGTATTTTAAAAGATTGCCATCTGATGCATACTGTACTTTTACTAGATATGTAATACTTCTTGATGTGAAACACTTCCCTGTCAGTAGCTACTGGATTCTCCTGAAAAGTAGCACAGATTAGAACAAGTCCCTGAACTTAATGAAGGCCACCGAAGTCCCAGGAAATGCTAAGTAGAGATAGAAAAAAAAAAAAAAAAACTCCATCTGAAAAAGTTAGCTGAAGGAGACATTTACACATTAGTGTTTCTGTTTTGGCATCACTCTACAGTCAGAAGCAGCAACTACAAGAAATAGTGCACCTTTACTCAACAAATATTGTTTCCTGCCTAGTCACTACCACAGCAAAGTCTGCATTTGATCAGCAGAAGCAACAATGTTCAAGCTTAAGTGCAGAAGCCTAACATACAATCAGTTTTACAGAGCTATTATTGGTTTCACTACAGGAAGCTTAACAAAATTTTTCTCTGCAGCAACTGAAAAAAGTATTTTCCCCCTTTTCACATAGTACTAGTTCTTAGACAATGAAGACAGTTTATCTCTGTACATTCACTTACACATTGCATTTTCGGCCTTTTAGTGAGTCAAGAATTTTGAAACATCCTACAGAAAAGCTACCTTATCTAACTTTGAAGCAAGGAGAAACATTTGTGAATGAAGATTATCCTATGCATCTGAATTAAGGTGCTTCAACAAGTTCTTGACCATTAGTGAAACATTGCCTAAATATAAATGCATGCACGTACACAGCAACTATATTCTTGTAGCATACACCACATTAGAGATGAAACAAAGGCAAGAGAAATTAGAAAGGCATTAAGAACAGTCCAAGCCAAACCGTATCCAGCTTTATTAAAGGTACTTTTCATAAACAATCATGGTAATTTAGGCAGGACATGGGCTACAATCTGCAACATTTTACAACAACTGTCGAACTCCCCTCCCTTCATGGACTACCAAAACGTAAAAGTTGCTATAAAACAGAAGAATCCTCATTTCATACTTGTAGAGGGAAAAGTTTAGAGTGAGGGTGGACACTTTCACATTTAGTATGTTGTTTAACAACTTTTCACAAACCTACCCTGACTTTTAGAGGAAAAATTAAAACTGCAGGTTTCTTAATCTGAAAATCCACAATATAAAAGAGGGAATGCAGCTCCTTCTAGAGCCATTATATTCCAAATTGAACATGAGAAGTCTGAATCACCTGACAATGCATTTAGAGTAGTTAAGTCCCAATTGCCATCTCTGCCATATTTTGGAGTGATAAGCTCTCGGCAAGTAATGAAGACATGAAAGAAAATACAGATGGCATTACAAAACTGTGGTTTTGAAGCCGGCAACGGGCATCTTGGGAACTTGAACATTCACTCTGATGCACTTCACAGAACTTGACAGACGTGCAGCATGAAGGAATCCTTCTTCCTCTATTCAGGAAGAGCCTTTCTTCCAAAAAAAATGGGGGAGGGGGAAAAAAACTTTTGTTTTTTAAAATCCAGGTTCTGAGAATTAGACTAAGTGACATTTGTCCCCACTGCCTCCCCCCCAACACAACAACGAAGCGGTCTGTGTGCTAACAACATAGCTTAAAAAAAAGTAAAACAAAATTCTGCATTGTTATAAAACTTGATAAAAAATAGTATTTCAAACTGTACAGTCACCAGAAGTACACAGTTATCAAAAATTCACACATTTTACTTGGCATCACCAGCACCTTCAGCTTTCTGTGCCTGAAAGAAAAAGGGGAACCAGTCAATATACACCATATACTTGCATCAAACTGGAAATTCCTTTTCCTCATTAAGGATCTTCCCAACAGAAAAACAAAACAAACTTATTTGAGCTGCATCACTCTAATCTTTAAGCAAAAGAAAATCTAGAATTAGAAGCACCTTAAAAGCAGATCTGAAGTTGCTTTACTATGTGTTAACTTTACTGATTTGTAGAACAAGGCGCAACAGTAATTTCATTTAGTAACTTCAACTAGCAAACAGGCAATTTTCATTTTAACTCTTTATCAACCAACACAAACAATACTTTCTAACAACATGTCTACAGATTCTTTTAATGTCATAAGCAACAGGTCTAAATAACTGAGCAATAATTTCATTTCATTAGTACAGGTCTAGACCTGCCAATATTTGATATGGAGGAAAAAAGTTACTGATGTAACACAAGGTGCTAGTAATACTACTATACCTGGTCTGTTTTGGCATCTCCGTTTTCTGCAGGGTTGTTTCCCTCCTTGCCAGCATCAGTTTTCCCCTTTTTCCCCTTAGGCAACTTCTCGCTCTTCTGCTAAATGCAAGATGACATACACCATTAGAATTACCGATACCCATTCATTAAGCCACAAGACTCCAACAACTAGGATTCTAAAAGAAAGACTGTTGGCCTAAAAAGAATGTAGCAATACATGAGAAGAAACTCTACAGGAGTAGCGAATCTGATCCGTCTTAGATACTTTTTCATGGAACTTGCATAAGAGTTTTCAGTCCAACTTTATGGAAGCAATGATCCAACTAAATCCTCAAATGATTGCCGCCACTGACAAATGCACTGTTATTCTAAGTTTTCTTAATTATTACTAGACAAGCCTATAATTCATAACCCATCTGCCTTTCAGTAATAGGATTAACATAGCAACTTACCTTTGGAGCTGCCTTTTTAGGTTTAGGCTCTGGTTTTGGAGGGGCAGGTTTCTATAAGAAAAAAATCCTATTATACAAGCAGTTAAAAAAAATCATATTGGGTCTTAAGAAAAAAATGAAAAGATTCTCCCCCCCCACAAACACACACACACTCTCCAAATAGTTTACTTGCAGGAAAGCAGTATCTGAAATCGAAGCACTTAGTTGATTTGACAATTATTCTACCACTCCCATAACACTACACAATGGGGCAGTTTGTTAAGCTAACAACATTCTTTCAACTGAACAATGCATCCCTCCAGAATACCTATGGTTCTCACGCAGATGCAGTATTTAATACTCAAGACTAATACTATTAAACATTGTGACATCTCAACAAAATACTCACAGCAGATAACCTTGCCGATCTCCGTTGTGGCTATTTAAAAAGAAAAATGATTAAAATTAGTGTGACAGAATGCGAACTATCCAAAACTCTGAAATAAGTCTATTTCAAGGAGTACAATCCCAGAACACAAGCTTAACTTTTTACTTTTTTCTTATTATCAAGCAGCAAGATACCCCATTTAAAGTCACTACAAACAACACATAACAGCAGTCAAGTCGATTTCTGCACGGTTAAAATGCACAGTTAATACTTTAAAAGGATAGCATCAATTAAGAACAATTTACCCCACTCCAGCTATTTATTTCGACTAAGGTAAACCTAGCCTTCCAACACAAACACTTTATGCTTTAACTTTCTCAAAATATTTAACTTCTTACCTCATCCTTAACTTTGGCCTTATCGCCCTTGGTATCTCCTTCAGCCTAGAAGCATAAAATGTAAGTTGCAGCAACAAGTTAAGAGGAATGCTCAGCCCCGATACCCGCAGGAGCACAGTTATTTTTAACCCCAATACCTGTAAAGTAAACGTTTTCGGCGAGTTCCCGGAGGGCGCTAGGCCCTAACGGCGCCTCAGGTCTCCGGGGCTCCACCCCCACCTGCCTGTTTGGACCGCGAGGCCGGGCGTTCCGGCGCGGACAGAGATTCGGGGAGGGGCTGGAGGCATCAGCGGCGCCAAGGCTTTTGGCACGGGTCACGGCCCCTTCGCGGCGGGATCCGGAGGCAAACCTTCGGCCCAGCACCGACCCGCCCCACAGCGAAGCGGGAGCGGAGACGAGAGGCCCCTCTCCCCCGAGGAGGGGGGGGGGGGGGAAGCTGCCCCTTCAGGGAGGCCCCGCTCCCGCCCACGGCTGCCCCCATGGGGCGGCGGTTTTGGCGGCAAAGCAGCCCGGGCTCCAGGAGCGCGGCCGCTTCCCGCCCTTTCCCGCGCGTTGGAGGAAAGGGGCGAGCCCCACCGGCGCTCCCCTCCCCCCCTTCGCGCCGACCTCCCGCCAAAACCAGCCGGATCGGACCGGCTCCGTTCCGCGCGCGCCCCTCCCCTCCCCGTTAACCGCCTCGGCCCCGCGCCGCCGGTCCCCGCGGCCGTTAGCCCCAGCGCGCGCGCGGCCGCTAACGGTCCCCGCCGCCCCGCCCCCACCCCCGCGCCCGTTGGGGCCTCCGCTCGCGCGCCACCTCGCAACCGTTACCGCCCCGAAGGGGGGGGGGGGGAGAAAGGAGGGGGATGAGGCGCCTAGTCCCGCCCCCCCTTCCAGAGGCGCGGGCGGCCGTGCGGGGGGGGGGAGGTGGGGGCAGCGGGGAACGTAGGCCCTCCGGGCGGAGCGGGGCGCCGGGGGCGAGCTGGGGTGCCCCGCTCCCCCACCCGGCGGTGCCACGTACCTTTCTCTTCGGCATGTCTCCGGGCGGCGTGTGCGTGTGTTGTGCGTGTGTGAGCGAAGAGCTCGGCTGGGCGGCGTGAGAGGGGGCGGAGGGAGAAGGCGGAGGAAGGGGGGGGGGTGGGGGAGTCGAGCTCGCTAGGTCCGGGGCGGCGGCGAGAAGAGGGGGAGGGGGCGAAGTGGGGGGGGGGAGGAAGAGGAGGAAAAAAAAAAAAAAAAAAAAAAAAAGGCTGCGGCGCTGGCAGGCTGGCCGGCGCGGGGGCAGCGCGGCGGGGCTGGCTCCCGGCTCGCTCGGCTGGCTCCCGACCCCACTAATTTGAATCGGGTGTTTATAAAGTTTTATATAGAGCCGGACGCGGCCCAACCGGTTCCAGCCGGATCCCCACCGCCCCGCCCGCCCATTGGCCCGCGCGGGTCACGTGGGGTGGGGCCAAGCCAGGCAGCGCGGGAGGAGGGGGGAGGGTGGGAAGCAAGCTGAGGAGGCGGCGCGCGCGCAACCGGGCCTCGCGCCCCCTCCCTTCCCCCCCCCCCCCCTTTCCCGCGCGCGCCTGCCCACAGAGGAGCCGCGCGCGCGGGAAAGAGCCGTGAGGGGAAGGGAGGGAGGGAAGATGCGCAAGGCCATGGCGGCCCGCGGCGGGAGGGGAAAAAGGAAGCGCGGCCGCGCTGCTGCCTCCGCGCTGGGCCTGGGGCCGCCCCCCGTGACCGCCGGGGTTCCACAAAATGCCGGCGGCGGCGCGCAGGTGAGCGGAGCTGTTCTTTCAGCACCAGGCGCACCTCGGGCCGCCGCGGCCCCCACCGCCCCGGCGCCGGCCAGCCTGGGGGCCTCGCCCCGACCACAGAGAGGCAAGGGGGGGTGCTCAGGTAGTGGCGTAAGAGCAAAAACCAAGCCTCGTCAAAATGCGGGAAAGTTCACAGGTAAAGCGATTCTCCCCCCGGTGAAGTCTCACCACATACGCTACTTACGCTCGAGTGGCTTGCAAAGTTAGTCTCCTGCCAAAAGACGACATTGCTCACGCTTAAATACAAGCACAGCCTCTTTGAGGTGCCTCCGCTACAAAACGAACATCCAGTTAGATACACACCTCATTCTTGCACCAACCTTTTTGCCTTTAATTGAACCTTACCTGGAAAAATAACACAAGCACACATTCCCCCTCCCCTCACCAGGTGATCGTTCAGGCTTTTTCAGCTCTCAAATGCAAGTAAGAGAGCATTTTCCCCAGTCACGTGCTGATTATTCACATCTTCACAAGGTAAACATCCCTTCTAAATTAGGGAAGCTGGATTCTCACTCAGAGAGGTCCATAACTAAAATACTCCCTGGACAGATGGACTCCTGAGACACAGGAGTCTGTCTTTATAACTTATGTCCACCCTTTAAGGAAGCAAAGCTTACAGGTAAAGTCACTATTTTATTCAAATAACTAATGCAAGCGGAATAGGACAATTTGTCAGGTACCACAGAGCTCCCTCCACCATCACTTGAAGGACTTGTTCTGATACCTTTTATAAGAGCAGTTGTTACAGCTGGAAAATATCAAACCTGTAGGCTGACACTTCTGACAAACCTTGTGCAACTTTTATCCTTCATTTGCCACAGCTGCAACAGTACTACTACTTTGCAGAAAGTCACCAATATACTACTGATTGTACTATCAAACAACCAATTTACTGATTTCCACCCCCACCACCTCTTTTCGAGGCAAATATACATTCTTGGAGAGAAGACAATCTCCCTATCTGTCTACCAAAACAGACTGGAGAGAACTATTTCTATAGACAACTTTCTGAAACAGAAAGACAGATAAAATTAAAATAAAAATGTAAAGATAGACAAAATACCACAGAATAAGTTCAAATTGACAGCTTCCATCATCTCAGCATATTTTCATCCAAGCTACTGTTAGCTACTTACGCAAAAGGATGCATTTGCACAGTGCTTCATTCAGCCAAGTCTTGGGACAGCAGCAAATTGCTCAGACAATACTGTAAAAGAATACAGCTTTGAAATCCTTTCCATTTTAACGGGAATTAGATAAGGATTCTGTCACAGGTTAAACAACATTATATTAGACCTGGATGCCAACTTCATTAAAACTTAGAAAAGAAGCTGTGTATAGTTTTAAATGCTCAGCCTATTTTAAAAGTGTTTGGTATGAAAATGCTTTATTCATAGTTTGACAACTTAATTATCTTCTTCACAATCATATTCAGTGTGCTGAGTTTGCAGCACTTCATCTTTTAAATCTGCATTTTCTAGTTCTCATCTGGAGGTAAAAAGGAGCTCTTTAAAAACAGCAATGGCTGCAACTGCTGCACCTGTACGTACAGCAGAAACAAAAGCAAGACAACATTTTCTGTTGATTTTTTTTTCCTGTGGGACGGAAACAGGAGAAATTAGAGACGGAAATGATCTTGGAGATTAGCTAGTCCATCTCCCTGCTGATAGAGAATTGAGAACAGATACCACTTCCCAGATACTCCCACCACTTCCATTCAAATTGGCTATACAGTACTTTTAAACCATTTTGATTTGGAACAGATTGGTTTTGGCTAATGTATTGCTGAACTAAGCCTACTCTAATACACTGGGAACAGGATGGTAAGTCATATCTTTAGACAGGTCTCACGTAAATCTGGTATGCTGTAACCATCAGCTGGTTTTAGCTACCATGTTTTCCTCTTAAAGCCATTAACCTAGATCCATACCAATCCTTTTCTCTTGCCTCCTTGGAGCCTTCCCCAAAAATGTTTAGTCCATTCCAACATCAGCAACTATGATTTTGGTGCATTTGGGCCCTCCTTGCCCCCACTGCTTACATTTCACAGGACCTGACAGCAAGGTGAAGCTCTGTACCTTCTTTACAGTAAAGCTAACAGCACCTTCATTTAGTTCTTTGGAAGCTGAGAGCAGATATATCAAACCCAGCAGCCACGGGGTGGGGTGCGGGTAGGGGTAAGGGAACAGGGAATATCTCTGCCACTGCTAGGCATAGATCCCTTCTGGAATAATCCTCTGCATATAGAATGGAAGTTGGACACCATCATGGAAACAGCAAGGGAAATCTTACCAAAAGATTCTCCACTGCAAAGTCACAGAAAAATTCAAGTCCAGCCTGATTTAACAGTGCTGAATTGCTTTGCCTCAGCCAATTCATGAGCAGCCTAACAAGACTGGAAGCTCATTCTAGTAAGGTACTTGTCCCCAAAACATCTAGGCCTGTAAAGTACCAGTCAGTGGAGAAAAGGTAGGGTGCATGTATTTTCTCTCTATCATCAGGGGCACAGAGGCAAGACAGAAAGACGACATTTCTAGTTCTGTGACTGCCACTGAGGAAAGCAAGGTTGGCACATCCCCCATGGCACATGGGTAGTGCCACTGGGGATGTAAAGTCCTGTAGCAGCCCTGCATCCCCACTGCAGAACCACACCAACTCCTCTGGGCAACAGCTGTTATTTTTCCCATGGTTAAACTTGTCTTCCCAAGAACCACCCAGCACCTATGTCATGCAGACACTGTACACAATCTTTCAAAGAAGTCCGCTCTCTTGTGCTCTAGTGCCTGTAGGAAGCCCTGGATTCTCTCCTCCCGCATGGCGGTGCATTTCTGCAACAGTGTCCGTCGACGCCGGGAGTCTCCATGAGACGCAAACCCCTCCTGCTGCAGCTTCTTTGTCACATAAGCCTGATCCCTTTCCATCTGTTGTCGCCTCCTTTCCTCCATGTAGGAATCTCTGGCCTTCTAGAGTGAAAAGCAGTAGAGCATTAGCACTTCACCAGGCCTTTCAGCTTGCCTGTGGTACACATACAAGGCAGCAAAGAACACAGCAGAAATAGCCTCTGCCTGGCCATCAGTCTGCAGGTTAAATGAAGAGAGGGTCTGTGTGCACTTCCTCCACTTTAAGGCAGCTGCTTGATTGGTTAGAGAAAAATATAGGGATATTGTTCAGGACCTTCTCCTTGAGACACAAGTCCGCTCACAGCATTAACTCCTAGTTAAAATAAAGGTCATGACAGACTGTGGAAAAAGCCTTATATTTGAATCAGAGAGGAACAGTGTCGAAAAGCACTTTCAAATCACAGACTAGTGCACTATCCTTGCCAGTATCATCACAGAATCTTTGAACTTATTCACATGGCAGTAGAAAGGTTTGGGGGGGATTCAGAACAACAATTTATGGAACAATTCTTTGAGTTGATGATCAGGTACTGAGCTAATTAGCTGCAGCAAAAAAAGCAAGAGTGGGCTCAGCTTTGCCAAATGCCTGTGATCTAATAATGTACCAGCTCAAGACACAGCATGATGGGCAGCAGAAAGGAAAAGGTAGTAGCTAGCTTTCTGTCTACCCTCAAGTATTTGAAATATATTGCACAGCAACGCTTTTGGGTTTCTCCTCATTGCACACATCCTACTCTGCAGTCATAGAGCCTCTAACAGAAGAACTGTGTCTGCATGTGGGTAGATTAAGCCTTCATTAAAAAGAAACAAGACTATGACCACTGACATGCACACACAAGGGAATACTGGCCTTTCAAACAAGCAAAATGTAGACTCAGTAGTCTATGCTCTGGCACTGTAAATTAACTTTTGTTGTTCTGGGAGTGAGGGTAGAAACATCCCTAGCTACAGAAAGCCCACTGAACTGACAGCGTACCATTGCTATAGCTCTGCTGATTTGAAATATACAGCTAATCAGCCTGTTCAGCGTAACACTTCCACCTTGAATAAAGTAAAATTCTGCTCATGCAACCTGAAAAGACTCAGTGTGACCACCTTCAAATAGGTGGCTTGCCAGTCAGCGTTTGCATTTTTTTCCCCAGGACTCCCACGCAGGAAAAGCGGGTACAACCAACCCTGGGACAGAATGGTGAGGAACAACCAGCTAGTAGCCTCTCTTGGGAAGTAAACTCACTATGGAAAACAAAGATGGCGATTAAGTCTGATGCCATATGAGTTAGAAATAGATTAGGCAAGAGACTACAGTGCATGACCTGTCTGGAAGACAGGAGATAGAACAGTAGCACCATCAGAACAAAGGGGAGGGAGGTTATCTTCTTGGTCCAGTGTTTCCAAGCAAGAACCCCCACATTCTTTCTGCGCCTTGTCAAACCTTCCAGCTTCCATCCAGCTGCCGCTCTGTATCTTTACTGCCTTTGGTGTCCTGAACACAGCAGTACCCTCCGTAATAGACACAGCTGCTGTAAAACATTCTGACTTCTCAGAAAGGCAGCATCTTTAACCCTGCCATTCTCACTGACAAGAATCACTTCTGTCAAGGCAATTTGTTTCTGAGCTCCAAATATCTTTGGCTTTCAACAGAATCTATTTCAAATGCAACCCCTCCCCAGTTCACTGAGAAGTCTGTCCTTCTGCAAGACTCAGCTGCATCCCTAGAAGCAAGGGCAGCCTCCATACACTGTGGACAAGTGAGTCTTGCAGCAAAAACCTGACCAAAGAACAAATTTGGCAAATAAGGAACCTTGCTAACAGCGTAACATGAACACGTAGAGACAAAAACAAGAACTGAAAGAGACCAGACTAGCTAGAACAGAAGGAGCATTTTTTACCTCATCAGAACTTAGCACTACAAGCAAAAACACAACAGTGACCTTACTAGAGGGAGGTAAAACTAACGTCAATGCCAAAAAATATTGCTTTTCGTCTTTCTTCTTCACTCAAAGTGAATTGTCATTACATGTATTAGAACAACAAATTGCTGGTAGCAGAAGGGCAGACGCAGGACAGAGAGAAGTAAAAGAAAGGTTAAGGACTCAGAGAATTTAAATGCTTCCAAACTAGTTGAACCTTACTAAATTCACCTGCAACCACTGCAATTTATAATCTATTTGATAACTCTCAGAAGTGAGCAAGGTTCCTGAAGGTTGAAGACTAGTATAATGCCTCTCAAACAGAGGACCCAAATAATTGAGCAAGAGGCACTCAGCAGCTCGACTGGTGGAGGTAGGAGTCACTATGCCAAACTGCTGCTCCTGCTGCCAGCTACTGCTGTTCCTGTGGCACAGGCCACTGCTGCCCAGGCTTCCCTATCAACCTGCTCATTAGGGCACTCCAGCTGCTAAACTACTTCTGCTTAAAAATAGCCAGATTAGCAAGTCATTACTAAATTGGCTGGATTTACCTGAACCAGGTGAGAAAGATCTAGGAGGAAAGGAGCAACAGCATTTGTTCCAGCACATTTCCCAGCAATGAGAATAACCTCCTCAACAACCACATCAAGATTTAGAAGACACCTGTCCAGTCTCATGGTCTAGGCATCCCCACATCAGTTCCCAGAAAGGAGATCGTAAATCTACTTGTTACAACTCTAAACACAACAGAGCTATCAGAAGAGCATGTGAAATCTCCCTGGCCACTCCACAGTGAATTCAGCAGTCTTTGCTTAAACCACTGATGGATTGGATTGAGTTAGACTCATTGCCTTTGCCCTGTAGCAAATCAGTTCTTATTTGTTCTGTCTTGCCAGCTGAGGAGTGGGGACAAATCCTTCCAGCTGGTGGAATGATAATGATCAGTGGAGATATTGATGACTTCAGATACCTTAGTTACTCCAGAAAGGAGTTTGTCCACATCCTAAGATGCTGTAACAAGACACAGGGATACAGGAGAACCCACACATCTGGTATAGGCCGCTACAGAAACAAGATCTTAACGAAATGCATAATTCCTCTGTCCACACTTCATGCACTCTCACTTGATCTCTGGCGTGTTACAGAGCTGTTGTTCAGACAACATACTGCGTTGGGCTCTCTAGCTCCCTAAGGCTCCCTTACCTGTAAGGCACTGTAGTTCATCTGGAACCGAAGGATAGCCTCACACAGGTTCCAAAAGGAATACTCTGGCCACAACACTGACTGAAACACCAGGCATGAATGGGATGTCTGCAGAAAGCAAGATCACCAAAAATTTAGTCATCTAGTGAAGGAAGAGTCATCAAGATGCAGCTCAGTCAATCAAACTATGCCAGTTTCTCCACAAAGACTTTCCTTAGGCTATGTTATCAGATTCTATTCAAAATGAAATAAAAACAGCTAAGATACTTTGAAATTGTACAACATAGAGTCTTTTATATAATTCGTTTTTAATTCTGTGATGAGAGTCATCCATTCGGGTATAAGTATCCCGCAGAACTCTTTCAAAAACTATGCTGGTCTTCATAGAAGTATTTCTAATAGCTTAGACATAACAGTCATACAACAAAACTAAAACAGCAATCTTGGACTATCAAAGGTTGAGTTTGGGGACCAAGAGATGAACTGAGGATCAGGACATGACATTTGAGACACTCCCCAAATGACATCTTTGATATTCCTCACTGCCCACTCACAGCATTTAAACTGCATAATGAATATAGGAGTTGTGCTGCACTGATAATATCCCAGAGCTGCAAGATGGAAGCTTCTAAGTAAAAAACCTACTTTTGCCATCAATTCTCTTAAAGTTTCAGGTAAGTGGATAACCTTTCAGCAAACATTACTATAAAACGTAACACTTAAAGGACCCTGCACGTTCTTTCTAAAAATCACAGTGCTACAGAAAAAAAAAATCTCAGTGCCAATTCTACACAAGAAAACACTGCAAGGACATTTTGATGCTATGGCATCTCCTTGAATAGCACAATTTTCCTGCTTGGGGGTTGTCAGGACTCTGATCACTGCCCATGAAGGAAAATTTGCACTAGTGCTTTGTAACATGACCTGGTAGGGTGGGAGCACAGTCACACATTCTCTTCTACTACTTCTGTTGAAGAAGCTGTAATCAGTGGCATGGGAGAGGGGCCTCTTGCCAACCAGATTCACAAAGCATTCAGTTGCTCAGTAATGGTTCATCAGTTACATACAAGCTCAGTCTCAAAGGCATCCCTGCCAGGACTACCACCACAAGAGGAGCAAGAGAAATGCTAGTTTGCAGCACTGACACTTGTCCAGGGTGTACATGTGCCAAAAAATATGGGGAGGAGAGAAGGACATCTTGCTGGGCAATCACAATTCAGGCCAGGCAACTTCTGCGAACTTGCACATCAAATGACTCGGAACAGGAATATTTTGTGTGGTTGCTTAAAGGCAATTGGTTCTTGGCTCCAAACTACACGTAAAAGAAATTACATTAAGTAAAGCAGTTAGACTCAGATGTTCTCTGCAGATCCTAGGTTACAAGCAATTCAATATTACCTAGGACATGAAAGAGAAATAGAAATGGAATTGTAGGTACATGAATTGCACAGGTTAAGAACTTGTTATGTCTTAGCTCTGTGGCCTAACACATTTTAATTAGACTTTGCCATCCTCAGAACAGGTTTGTGGGTCTTGTTTCATCACCATTTCGGAACTCTGGTAGTCAGTCAGTCAGTCATGCACCTTATATATACATTTCAGGGTAAAGTCTTCAGTACCTACAACTGACATGCTCCTCTCCTAGGAATCTAGAAAACCTTCCTGGGATTTCCTCATTGGGAAGTGGTTCAAATGGGTTCACTGTCAGATTAATCTATCCGAAGCCAACCAATTACCTAACAAATGAGGAATTACTGAAACATGAGAAGAGGCGTAAAGGAGGACTGCTTCAAGATCTAAGTGTTGTAAACTAGACTAAGTTATGATTTCTTAGTAAGCATTTTCAAGATGATACAGTTTCAAGCTTGTTGTGATGGGAGGTATTTCAGGTGACCACAAAACTGCAAGAACAGATTCCTCAGAGGTGTTTGGCCCAACACTCAGTCCATTCAACAAGTTACCTACAACCTAACAGTGTTTAAGAGCCCTCACATCAGCTCACATTTGGACCCAGCGGAACTCTCCTATGCAAAGATAGCAAATTTTAAGGAAAAAGCCGAAGACTTTACCTGCCAGAGTAGGAAGTCACTCAGTCGGACCTCTCCAGAGGTTCGTATCAGGAGATCTGGGTCAGGGGAGTTGTTGGTGTACAGACACTTATCAAGCAATGATTCTGACACATCGCTAAAGAAGACAGATGCATTCCATTAAGATTAAGCTCACAACCTGACGGAGGTGGCACTAAATCAGAATTACTGAAGGTCTTTATGAAGATGAGATTGCAGATTAAAATTAGGTAGCTGGAGCTGCACCACAGCCTGTCATCGGCTTCCTTTGGATGGACACTGCTGTCTGCTCCACAGACTATTTCAAATGCTGTTTTAGCCCTCAGAGCATCTCCCTGACGGTCTTTGAAACATTCTGCACTGGCAGAACCAGACTGTGAAAATTTCCATCTGGAGCAGAGAGCAGAGTGCTAACTGCTCCATCTCCTGCAGGGCGGAGGAACAGTTCAATATTCATGATTCATCTGTTGTTTGACCTCATAGCTAAAACTGCCAGCCAACAAGCCAATTATTGTGGCACAAAATCTGCCTTCACATTTAAACTAACTTAAGACACAGACCTAATTTCTCTTCTGTCTTGATTGTGAACCCATCACCATGGTAATTGAAATAATAAAAACCAAACAATCACATAGTAACTTAAATCATTTGTTCCAGTCAGACTGGTTTAATAGAATCTATTTAAAAGCCATTTGGTTTCCGGGAGGTTATTAGTAAGTGTAGGAGGTAAGACAGGCAGCCTTGCTCTGCGAAACCTCACATAGAAAGACAAGAGTTACCTGGGTTCAAGCAGTCCTTGTTCCACCCCCCAGGCCATCTCCCTCACAGCATTGCTGATTTCATGTCTCGATGTATATGCAAAGCAGACATTTAGAAAGCATCTGAAAAGAGAAAGATGTTAAAGGAACTAACCTAGAGAAGGACCCAACAGACGGCAGAGAGAAGAATCTATCTAGAATGATATGTGCTGGTGTAGGGGTGGTGGGGAGCCTGCGCTGTGTCTGCCAAGTCTCAACCTTCAGGTACATGAGGAAGACATCAAATATCAGCCACTTTGAACTGTGCATTACTCATTACTTACTTGTTGTAGTTCCTGGTTGCCAGCACAGCTTGGGCAATCAGTTCCTGAATATCCAATGGCAGAAGTGGCAGATCCCCAAGGACACGGATACACACACCATGCTTCTTCAAGTTCTCCCTACACCCAACAACAAGAATAAGAACTGCAGAAAACAGATCAGTCCCTATTGTATGAGTGCCAGGTTTGCCTTGCATAACATCCACCAAATGAAAACAGCAGGCATGCAGGAGGTATAACTATAACAAAATTAAGAATTAGAAAAAGGTAAAACAACCAAGTATTTTTCAGATGCTTGCAGCTGTCTCAGATTTTGTGATCCCAAACCATTCCCTAAAGGAAAACTGATCTCCTACACACAGATTTCTGATTTACAGACTTAATCAAAGGACTTGATAATGATCACAGATCAGGTGCTCCTACTTGCAGTTACGAAATCCATATTTGGAAAACAAAGTACAACCATAGACAGTTAACTAATAAAAAAATTAACGGCACAGAAAACTAGTAATGGTCATCACACAACAGTACAAATACTTTCTGGTCTAAGGAAAGATTAAAGAATCAACAAGGGGATGGCGAAATGGAAATGAGCTGAGATGAAACCATCCATGCCTGCTATAGCATTACTCCAAGCAGACAGCACAAGCATGGGATTTCACAGGTTCTGCTGCTGTCTGACTAGTGCTACAAGCTCCTTAGTGATTAAGGGCCACATCAGGTAGAAAACAGGGTAAACAGCACAGATTGTAAGTTCTTGGCCTCCTTGAGTCATAATGTACTGCAGTGCTCAGGTATTCCTGATCTTCTTGAGTTCTGCCAATGAACACAAATTATCCTCTCCCTCCCATTATTCCAGCTGCATTCCCTCACTGCCTTATTAATTTATTTCAGCTGGATAAGCACCTCCTCCCTATACGCATGTTCTTCTTACCCATCAGCCATAGGGATACAAATACATGCACCAAGTTGATGAGCAAAAGGTCACTAAACTCTTTGGTCACTCAAAAGCTATCCCAGTTCTGCCTACACAGACCACATGAACTAGTTCTCCAACTCCAAAGAGTGACTTCACACACCATATGCCCATATGTACAAGTCTCAAGTTCCCTAAAAGGCAAGTCTGCAGAGTTAAAACTCTGGTCCCCTAAGAATGCTGGGGCAGAAATCAAGATAAAGCTTCGATATTTCATGGAAACAAGGCACCTAGGACTCAATCCTAAGCAGAAATGTTTAATTGTGCTGCGTTCACCTGAAAGCTGTACTGCTTCTAACAAATGTATGGTTTACAATGCAATGATGCTATCCATTGCAGGCAAGTTTGGTGTGCTTGGAGATGTACAGCTCCTGAGCATGCTCTATCACATCCAGGTCAACACAGACCTTGAACATACATCTCCAGATGGAGGTGGAGAAATGCTTCATTTAAGCCACTTTCAAAGTTGCAACATTCCTTTAGCATCTCTTATGTATGTTCTGCCTTTGTTTCACCCTGTGAGAAATCAAAATTAGAGGATTCTTACTGTTCTTCCAATAGGCGGCTAAATTTCTGTCTTGCCAGATCCATTAGTCCATCCACCTCCTCCTTGGAGCGTTTAAAGTTCTCAATACTAAATGCATAAACAGTGACCTCCCGGATACCCAGATTTAAACACCACCGCAGTGTCTGTAAGGAAAAAATAATAATAATAAAAAAAAAAATCAGACAAGCAGAGTCAGATAATCAGACAGGCCAGCAAGACCCACCTGCTCAGCTGCTAGAACTTACCTGTAATTCCCCAACTACAGTAAGCTTGGGCAGTTCTAATCCATTATTAATTTCTATCAGAACAGACTCTAAATAGAACATAACCATAGGACTAGCCCATTTCACAAACCGAAGCAGAATTAGCTCTGCACAAGGCCGGATTTCAGTGTAGAAGAACAAACCGTATTAGTAAAGTGGTAAATAGAGTCAACCAGTAAACACAGCTCAGACTTTCAAAACCCAGCTCAGAGGCAGCAAACATCCTTCCCACCTGTGCCAGTTTATCAAAGCCTTGTGAATGTCCCTGCTGTCTCTCCACATGACACTTCTGGGCATAACGGCGATTGCCGTCCATGATGAAGGCAACATGCTTGGGCATGGGACCTGCCTAGAAAATAAGGAAAGTCAACACAGAGAAGACTAATGATCAAGCTGGAATCTTGCCTCATAAACAGTTTAGCCCTACTGTTCTTGGCAGCTAGGAGTGCAATAGGTAAGTCCCACCTTAAATCCTGGAGCTGGAAAGACAGTAGGACATTAATTACCTTTTCAGTAAACCTAGCTTAGGCCCTCCCTAAAACTTTTCAATGCTGACAATTGCCTCACATGAAGAACAGCTCTGCTCTTCCCTATTTATCAGGTGACAGAGACTCAGCAGAGAGAGCAGCACTGACACAGCTACCTCTCTGCAGCCACAGGGGAGTTTCACGCTACTGTCATCCTAAGTATTTTTCCTCTTTCAAAGGTCAAGAGTATTGCTGTAGACACAGTTAACTTAAGTAAAGATAAAGTCACCAGATTTCCTCCCCCCACCCCCCTATAAGGCAGCATTTCCTTCTGCTGACCTCACTAAACCTGCACAAATCGTTTTGAGAGAAGGACAGCAATACTATTTTCAAGACCATTAAGCACAGAATTTTCCTGGAATTGGTTGAGTGTTATTTCACTCAGCAGAAATCCAGCTTCATTTCTTAGAATCATATTCTGGCCATCTTGCTTCTTTCCCTCCTCCAATGCCCTGCCTTGATCAGCACGGGCACAAAACACTGGAAGCCCGGGAATCTCAGCTCATTACTGGCAAGCACTGCCTACAGCCCTGCTCATTCACAAGACCAAGCCTAAGTAATTTTCCAGCCCTGAATACTGCTTAGGTATGTACATTCAGTGCCAACACTCATAAGCAACCTTGCTTGCGACACTATCTTTCCAAAGCAGAGCTGTCGCAGAGGCTACCACAAGTAACAACCGTTAAGGTTCCTTCCTTACCTTAATAACGTTGGCGCAAAATCTCTCTATGATGGTCAGCTCGCCTTCTCTGATCCACGACATGTCTTATTCCGAGAGCTTCTTCTCTTTTTCATTGGGGAGATGAATATAAAGGGATTAGGGATACAGAAGATTCTGTCAGAGCCCAAAGTAACACTACAAGCGATCACCTTGGAAAAATAAGCTTTGATTACCTGCTTTGGAGCTCTTTTTAATCACATTGATAAGCAGACAATGAGGGAGCTGAACACCTCAGAAATGAGTTATGAAATTTTCTAGATACATGTTACCACACTTGTTTTGTACTAGCTAGTAGTCAGGAAAAAAAAAAAGTTACTGCTTCTTCCAATAAAAGTAGCTGGTGACTTAGCACAGACCCACGACAGCAAGCACTCACATTGCATAGGGCTGCCAGCAGGCTAATCACAAGGAGGGGCAAGTACAAGTTAACCTTCAATATTTTTGTATGTTCAAATTGCTGGAAATCCTTAAAACAAAGCAATCGTCCATACCATCACTGCACTACTGTCACCACAGGTATTTCTTGTTCTTCTCAAGTAGAGGAAAGCCGCAAGACATTAAGGCAAGGAAACGCTAAACCTCGGGCTCTGCTGCTAAAGCCTCTGACCCTCCCCTGGAGCAGCTGAGCCTGAAGACACCTCTTCTAACACCACCGCTGGCTACCGACAACACTTATTTTTTACGCAGCTTCCCAGACAGGAAGATAAAACGAACTTCACCCAGAAGCCGCTTCCTCCACAAGCGGGGGAAAACAAAAAGCACGGAGCAGAACCGCCGCGGCCGGCCGGTGCGCGGCCAGCAGGCCGCCGAGTGCGGGCGGGCGGCTGCCGCGGGGGCCCGCGCCGAGCTCCGCCGCCGCTCTCCGCCGCGCCGCACCGCGCGGCGACGCGGCCGCCGCGGCCCTGCCCGCCGCGGCGAGGAGGCGCCTCCCGGCCCCCACCCGCTGCAGGGCGGCGGCGGCTGCCGGCCCGGCCCCCGGCCCCCCGCTCCCGCCGCCGCCGCTACCTCGCCCGGCGGCGCCGCCTCAACCTCCACAGGAGGATGACGCGCCCTTCCGCTTACGTCACCCGCCGGCGCCGGTCGAGGGGGGAGCGGGGGGGGGGGGGGGGGGTTACGCGCGTGCGCAGCGGGGCGCAGGGCCGGGGCGGGCAGAGCGCGTGCGCCAGGCCGGATGGGCGGGGACAGGGCGCATGCGCCTGGGGCAGGGCGGGGGTGTCATGGCGGCCGTCTAGTGACAGCGGGGTTGGGGGGGGTTTGGGGCGGGCTGGAGGGTGACAACAAGGCCGGGACGTTTTGGGGGGGGGGGGCGGAGGGTGACAGTGGGACCAGAGCGGGGTTTTTTTTTTGGGGGGGAGGGCTGGAGGGTGACAGTAGGGCTGGGGAGGTTTGGGGGGGGGCTGGAGGGTGACAGTAGGGCTGGGGAGGTTTGGGGAGGGCTGGAGGGTGACAGTAGGGCTGGGGAGGTTTGGGGGGGGGCTGGAGGGTGTCAGTGGGACCAGGGCAGTTTGAGGGGGCTGGAGAGTGACCGTAGGGCCGGGGAGGTTTGGGGGGGGGCTGGAGGGTGTCAGTGGGACCAGGGCAGTTTGAGGGGGCTGGAGAGTGACCGTAGGGCCGGGGAGGTTTTGGGGGGGGGTCTGGAGGGTGACAGTAGGGCTGGGGAGGTTTGGGGGGGGCTGGAGGGTGTCAGTGGGACCAGAGCAGTTTGAGGGGGCTGGAGGGTGACAGCAGGGCCAGAGCATTTTTTTTGGGGGGGGGAGGGAGCTGGAGGGTGACCACAGGGCCAAGGCAGCACTGCAGGCTGATCACACATTCCCCCCTACACCCGTGTTTGCAGCAGGAGGCAAGCAGCGAGCGGCGCCGTCGCAGCAGTTTCCCGTCTCGGGTCGGGGCTGTGCTGCCGAAGGTTTAGGGTGAGCTAGAGCAGCCCACTCGGCCCCCCACCCCGCGTGCCCAACTCCTGGCGCTCCCTGCCGCTCGCCGCCTCTGCCCAGCACGCTGGCAGCCCCTGGGTCTGGGTTTCTCAGCCTCACAGACCCAGGGGAGGAAAACAAACAAACCATACCCAAAACATCACCAGCAGCCATTGCCCATGGTCTTTATTTTTATTTTTCCAGAAAAGAAAAAAACACGTTTTACATAGTTGGTACAAAACTTAAAAAAAAATGAAAGGAGGGGGAAATAAACCCTGCGGCAACAGGAATATTGGATCTTGCTGCAGGGACTCCAGCAGGAAATCTGCTCTTTGGAAAGCCCAGCTTGGGTGTAACCCCTGAGCGGTGCACAGCCACCACTTTTATTTCCCCCCCACACCCTCTTCATAAAAATTCAAGAGTTTGACACAAATAAGCTTTGGTTGCTAGCAGTAAACATGGAGTTACATTCTTCCGTCTCCTAGTAGACAATCTTATGGCTCAAGGCTTTTGCACCAGGGGAGAAAACATCTCTTGAGGGACATTTTTTCCTTATACATTCAAATGCTCCTGTATTACACCTTGACCCTGAGTGTGCAGCCTCATTCACCTGCAGTTCACACTGTCCTGTAATGCATAGTGCCCAGCGCCTGCAACCCTTGCATGGGCAGAGTAGGTGATGATGCAACAGTTAGTTAATTATTGACAAGATACAGGAAGAACCACAAGAGCAAATGCAATGGGAAGATGCAAATCAAGAAATTTCATCTGCTCCAGTGTGGCTTCCCTTTACAGATAAAAATCCCTGTTTTTTTTTTTTTTTTTTTTTTTTTTTTGAATCCTGGTACCTTACTAGCCCTGAGAAAAACCTGAGCGATTCACTAAGTCATTTACTGTTTTGCTTTAATCTAGGACAGGGATGGTTACAGAAGTCGTCTCCCCACACAGGCCGAGTTACAAGGCAGAGTACACAGAGAAGATCCTGTCTCCCTGGTCCAAAACCTATTAGATGCTTTGGCTTTTTTTTTTTTTTTTCCTTTTTTTCCCTCTTACTTTTGTAAACAATAATCGAGAATACTGAGAGAAAATTGAGAGATTTACAGAGGTATTTACATATACTAGACACCTAGCAGAAAGTCACCAAACCATTAATTGGAGGGGGAGGGAAAAGGTTCTACATGATTCTTCAAGACAGAAACAAGAATTAGGGGGGCAGCAGTTTACCCGGCACAACCAAGGTGACACGGGAAGGCCAGCGGTCCCCTCGCCACACGGCGGCGGGACCCGAAGCCCAGGCTTAGACACGCAACCCAGTGCGCTCTATTGCATTTACCCCGTTCAGACAAAAGCGGTTATCCCAAAGCAGGTTCGTACAGATCCCACAGCTATTCAAGAACTAAAAGGCCTTCCCCCACCCTCCCAAAAAAGAGACCACCACCTCACCATAAAAACTACCATAGCAGAGCAGGGAAGCAGCTAGGGGAGCGACTCTGCGCCCCAGGCACGGGTAGGGTTTGGGACGGCACGAGACGGCCTCAGCCCGCCCCGTGGTGGGTCCTGTTGGCGAGGATGGAGCGGGTGCTCCCTACCTGTCCCTGTCTGACCTACATCTAAACATATCGCTACCTAAAAAACAGCAGAAACGGTGCCCACGTTCTGGCACACCAGCCCAGCGAGGCGTCCTCCCCGGGGAAGGGCCCAGCCAGCCCCCGGGACTGCAAGGTTTAACGCAGTGTTGCCGTCTGCGGCCCCAAACCAGGAACGCAGAGTTTCCCCCAGCCGTTGTGAACAGACGTGTGTGCCTGACCATGAACATGAGAGAGGAGCAGAGGAGAGTCCTCAAAGACACCAGGCTGGGAGAAAATCTGGGGTTGAGGAGCCAACGCGGGCTCTAGCAGCTGTGCCCTTCCCCACGGCACCGCTTGGCTCCTCCTTCCCCTCGCGCAGAGCAACAGCCCCAAATTCCTCCTCGGTCCAGTGAGGGAAGGAAAGAGACTATTAAGATACAGTTCAAAAGAAAACAAAACCCAAACATACCAAAAAACAACCAAAAAGCTCAACAACCACCTAGCGAACATCCAGTGAGGTAGATCTACGCTTCCCGTACAAACTTTGTCATGTCTTTGTGCTGTTAGAAAAAACCCTCCTCTCTGTCCAGCGCTGGGCTACAGAGGCATTTTATCCCTGAGATTGCTCGAATACCTGAGAATAAGCTGCAGGAGTTAGGTCCTTTCTCTCGCTCTCTCTCTTTTTTTTTTTCCTTAAAGATTAAAATATACAAAAATACAAAAACAGAATATTTATATTAAAAAAAAAAAAAACAAAGACGACAGACAAACCCAAAGATACGTCATTCACGCACATCCTAGTGCAGGTTTCACTCGGGTTGGCTTCGGCACGGACGGGGAGGCTGGAGGAGAGCGGTCCGCCGGAGCCAATAAATAAAGGCAAGGCTAGCGGGGCTGCCGGGGAGGGACGGCAGCGGCCACTAACGAGCTGGGTCACCCTTTTCCTCCACCCGCGGCAGAGGCTCGGGCTGGGAGTGTCCAGAGCCCAGTTTAAACACCCAGGCAGGAGGAGCAGAGGCACATTTGTATCCCACATGGATTTGATCCAGACCTGGGCAATGTGGTGTCTAGATCAAGGCATGTTTCGGTAAGCAGAGACCCTGGATGCATTTCAGATGCAGCATCCAAGGAAACTCCACCAGCAACATCCCGGGGAGCAGGCGCTGCCCCGCGCCCGGGACCCGAGCAGGGCTCGATGTTTCCCACGTGGTTTCCTTCCGGACGCAACCCAAACCCGGGCCCTGCCGGTTACAGCAATGGGGGCGACCAGAGGAAACCGCGCTGCGCTGCACTGCCCGCACTGCACCCGCCACCCCGTCGCTCCCTCCGTCCCGGGGACGCGGGGACGGACAGAGCGGGGGGACGCAGCAGCGGTCCCCGTGCAGCTCGCCTTCGCCGGGGACGCTCTTCCAGGCTGGAAGAGCCTGTGGGAGGCCGGTGGGAGGCTTGGGAGAAAAGGTGCTGCCAGCGGCTCCCAGGGATGTTGCTTCCCTGCTGCTCCTCCTCCGGTGATGCTACTCACCGGCTTCGTTTAGGAAAGGAATAAACGTGAATCGCGTGCAGCTTTTTTTAAGCTGGAGGAGGTGCGTGGGGCACCACCTCCCCTGAGTTTTGGAGCCATCCCAATTAAAGCAGGGCTTTTCCCGGGCCGGGCCTGGGAGGCAGAGGGCTGTGCAGGGAGGCAGCAGCAGGGCCCCTCCGCCGGGGCCGCCGCGGGGGACCCTGCCGCCAGAGCCGCCGTCCTCCCTGCCCAGTCCGTCCGTCCTGCCCTCCCTCCCCCGCGCTGCCCGCTGCCTCCTCAAAGCCGTCTCGTCCTGCTGGAAGCCCCCCCCCGGTGCCCACCATCATTCCCGGGTCTCGGGGAGGAGGGCCGGGCTGTGCATCTCCTCCTCCTCGCGGAAGTAGGCAGGCTTGCCCTGCGAGCTGGGGGACTGCTGCGCTTTCGCCGGGCAGTTGGCCACCATGTGGGTGATGCTCTGGCAGAAGTGGCATTTCTTGGGCTGCGGTGGGAGCTTGCACTCTTTGGCGTGGTGGTCCAGCCCGCCGCAGTTGTAGCATCTGGGGGTAGGGGCGGGGAAGAGAATTGAGGAAGAAAAACCCAAGGAGGCCGCGTGGGGCTGGCTGAGGCGCTCGTGCGTGTCCCCACGCAGGGCTGCGGCACGCAGGCGGGTCCGGCCTGGCAGCACCCGGGGACCTGGCTGGGGCACCCGTCAAATTTGGCATGCATGAAGCAGCCCTGCCAGGGACACGTCCCCTGCCCCACGCTGCCACCCTGAAGTCACCTCTTCTCTGTCTGGTGACCCATCCCCGTCGCGGGAGGTCGCGCGCCCAGGGAGGACGCTGGTGGCACCCACCCAACCGTCCGTCCGTCCACCCTTCGGGGACGGCCCGTTTTCCTGGCGCGTGGAGCGCCGTGTGCCCCCCGGGATGCCGCTGCGGGAGCCGAGCGGCTTGGCCGGCGCCAGGCTCTGCCGCGGGGGCCGGGGGGCTCCGGCTTCTCCGGGCAGCCCCGTTCCCAGCGGGGCTCCCGGTCTGGCGGCCGTGGGAGCAGCTTGCTCGTTGGGAGAGGACGGCAGCTCTCCCAGCGCAGCCCCCACAGATCCCAGTCCCCATCCAGCATGGCCAGTTTGGCCCTGGCCCAGTGGTGCTGCTGGTACCCAGGAGATGGCAGCAAACCCACATGCCGAACCCAGGGACATTGGGGACAAAATCGGGGACATCGGGGGCACGGAGCCCTCCGGCTCCGCTGCGGCTGCGGACCCCGCGTCCGCGGTCCCCGCACGGCGCAAACCGCCTCCGCAGAGCGGGCGCAGCCGGGGGGCCGGGCGGCGACTCCGGCCGGAGCACCAACGCCCCGAGCCGGGCGCTGGGCGCGGGGCGGCCCCGCACCGGCCTCGTGCGCCCGCGCAGGCTCCGCGTTCGCGTCGGAGCGCTCTGCGGAGAGGAGGCCGGCTCAGCTCCATTTTAAATCCTGCCTGGGTCTAGGACGGCCACAACCATTTGCTTTCCCTTTCCTTCCCCGGACCCTTCCATGCCCTTGGAAAACCTGCCTGCGGGGATGGCCGGGGGCAAGCGCAGCTCCCCGCGGGGGCACAGGGCGTCCGGCCATTTCCTGACCCCCAACGAGGGGGTTCTCCTGGAGAAAATCCCCCCCCGGCCGGCTGCCCGGCCGCGGCTCGCGTGCGCGGCGGGAGCGTCGGCCTGGCGCGTCCCCGACCTCTGCCCTCTCGCTGCCGCTTTTGTGCCCTTTCCCCAAAACGCTGCACCCACCGCGCGTTAAAGGCTGAGGGAAGCGTCTTTCCGCGAGGAAGGGCCAGCGCCCGCCACGCGCCCCGGCCCAGCGCCGCCGGGGACGCGCTCTGCCCCGCAGGGCACGCAGGCGAGACGGGGGCGGACAGGGGACGGGGACACCGAGCGCTTCGCCCCCGCCGGCTCCCCCGGGCCCCGCTCGCCCCTTACCGGTCTCCCTTCGATCTGCGTTTCTGCAGGTTCTTGCCCTTGGGTCTCCTCTCGCTGCCGATGCAGAAGACGCCGCCCGGGCCGGTCACCCGGATGGACTCCAGGCCTTTGGAGGACTTCTTGAAGGTAAATTCGACAGCTTCGCCCTCCTTGAGGCTGCGGAAACCCTCCATGTGGAGCTTGCTCTGGGGGAGGCGAGGGACGGAGGGGCTCAGCGCCGTGGCCGCTGCCGCGCGGACCCTCCGGGGAGCCCCCAAACGCCAACGCGCCCCTGAGGCCCTGGTTTTGCAGACAGACGCTGCCGAGGGGCGTAGAGGTCCCGAGCGCGTCACTTCTGCGCCCGCCCTGAGCCACAGCGGGCCCGTGGCAAGCCCCAGCCCCGCGAGCGCTGCCCCGTGCCAGGAGGGACGTTAATGCCCCCCCTGCCCCCCCCTGCCCAGGCTGGCCCCTCTCGGGCAGTGCTCAGCGCCCAACCTGCTTCTGCCCCAGCGAAACGGCCGCCCCGTCTCTTCGCTGCTCTCCGCGCGCTTCGTGCTCCCCTGCGGAGAGGCAGCGCCCGGGGGACACGGAGCGACCCCCCCCCCCCCCCCCCCGCACACACACACACGGGCACCAGCAAATCCAGGAGGTTTTGCTGCAAGCCACGGCCAAAAAACAGCGGGGATGGTACGCCGGAGCAGATCCGGGGCCCCACGGGAGGCGTTTGCTCGTCCCTCCCCGCTCGGCTTCCCGGAACAACGAGGAGCTTTTCTCGGGGCCCGAAGGCTGCAGTTTCCCGATGCGACGTGGCACGGCCGTTACCAAAAACGAGAGCCCCTTCTGGCCTTAGCTCGCCCGGGTCTGCAGCCTTAAAAAGCGGCTCTGCTGGAGCCCGGCGCCGCTGGCCCCCGGGGCCCAGCTAAACCGGACCGACGCGTCGCTTTTGCTGCAGCCCCGCTCGGTTAAAGCCCTTTAAACGCTACCCCGATAAAGCAGCCGTTGGGCCCTGGCTCATGTGCGCTGGGTGCAGCTCCTTTCCCTCCCGGGATCGCCACATCACCGCCCCCAAAATCAAAGTCGGGAGTTCGAAAAGACCCAGGCCGCGGGGTGGGGACGGAGGGGTGCTGGGGCGAAGGAGCACGAGCGAAGAGGGCTTTGCCGGCGGAGGGGGAGCCGCCGCAGGGCGCCGGGCCCGGCTCGGGCGGCTCCGCTTCCCGGCGGGGCCCGGCGCGGGACCCGGCTTTTTATGAATGGAGCCGCTCGCCCATTCACGGCTCCTGAGTCAGCGTCACGTGGCGCCGCTGCCCCTTCTGCCCGCGGAGCCGGCGGGGCGCGCGCGGCCCCCTCCCTCCGCCCGCGGCCCCCCGAGCCAGGGCAAACACCCGGAAAAAAATCGGGGAGGGGGGAAGTAGAGCCGCTTGGTCGGTGTAGCGGCAGCGGCGGCGGCGTTTTGGGGCTGTTTGTTTGTTTTTCTGTGGGCTCTTCCAGGACGTGCCCGTGTCCAGGGGCAGGGGAGGGGAGCGGGAAGGCGGCACGGCTGGAGAAAGGACCCTCAAGCCCCCTTTTCTGCAGCTTTTCTCCCCTTTCCTTTCCCAGGATTTCCCCACCCCGGTCCCTGGCGCCTGGCTCTGGGACCCGGACCGCCGGGGAAGGAGAACCGCTCGCTGGGCCAAGTCACCCATCCGCGAGCGGGGCGCCCTCGGTCGGGATCGCACGGACACCTTTGCTCTCGGACCCGCTCCTGCTCCTAAAGCGGTGCCGAGACACGAGCTCCGAGGTCCCCAACGAAGACGCGCCAGGGTCCCGGGCGGCAGCGCCGAGCTCTGCCCAGCCGGGCCGACGGGCTAACGCCCGGGCCCACCGCCGCGCCGCGGCCGGGCGCCGCTCGGCTCTGCCCCGGTGCCAAGCGCCCCGGCGGCAAGAGAGCGTTCGTCCCTCCCGGCGGCGGGAGCTTCGCGTCCGGAGCAGCCGCCCAGCCGAGAGTGGCAGCCGGGAGCAGGGCACGAGCCCTGGTTACCCCCGACGGCCCCCGCGGGGGACGCGGGGCGGCAAACGCGCTGCGCCCCGGGGCGGCCGCGGGCCGGAGGCGAGGTGGAGCCGCGCTGCACCGCGCTCCCCGGCCCGGGAGGCACCTCCGCAGGGCGAGGGACGGGGGCGAGAGCCAGCAGCCTCCCGGAGATCTTTATCGGGGGTGTTTACAGCCGCAGCCGGCCCAGCTGTGTTTACACTAGCGGAGATGAAAACTCCCAGGCGCTGGCCCCGCGCTCGGGACAAAGCCGCGCCGCGGCAGGGGGCAGGAAGGACCCCGGCGGCCACCACCGCCGCCGCGCGCGGCCCACGCTCCGGCCGCCATCTCCCGTGGGTGGCCGGGATGCTGCCATCCCGGGGACCAGCTCATCCCCCCCGGGAACATCCCAGCCCAAAACGCCCAGCACCGCGAGGTGGGAGCCTTCGCCGGCCCGGGGGCACCCTGCTCTCGCCCCCGGCCGTCGTCCCCCCTCTTCAGCAGGGCTGGCGAGGAAGAGGAGGGCCGAGGCAGGAGCTGCCGCAACGTGACGGGGAGGCTATTTATTTTCCCGGAGCGGGCGAGGATGACAACGGCCTCCGCGGCCCCCCTCCGCCAAAAGGCCAAAGGAAACGCCCTCTCGCCGGGCAGGGAGGGGGGCAGCGGCCGGGGCGCCCTGGCTCTCCCCCCGCCGCGGCCTTTTGAAGTGAGCTGCGAGTGGCTGGTGGTCCTCGCGCATCCCCCCTGCCCCCTGCCCAAAACACACACATTGCTGGCATTCCTCTGTTATCAGATAGGTAATCAAACTGCAGCCCATTGAATTAGCTGCATACCTCCTGCATCTGAAAGGAAGGGGCCCCGCGCCCCCGGCCCGCACCACACACAAAGCGGGAGCCTTCCCAGGCCCCCGCGGCCCCCTCCCCAAAAAAGGGACGGAGGAAGGGGCGGGGGGGGGGCGCTCGGAGCGGGAGCCCGGCGCTGCCGGCGAGGGGGGCGCGCAGGGGAGGCCCCCGCCGAGCCACCGCGGCCGGCAGCCAGAACAAAGGGTTGTCCCTGTCCGCTGCGCGCGCCGGGGAAAATTCCAGGAGTTCCAGGCTCCCGGCGGGGGGAGGAAGGGCGGCCGGCGTGGCCGCGGCCTCGCCGCCCCCCGCGCTGCGCCGAGCCGGCCGGCGGCGCCTCCGCGAGCCCCCGGCGCGTTGGCGGTTAAACCCCGGGACTGGGCACAGGGACCCCCACCACCACCACCTCCCCGAGGGATCTTGCTCTTGGGAGCCATCGACTCCCGGGAAAGATCCTGCTAGTGGGAGCAATCCTGCCCCTGGGAACGATCCTGCCTCGGCCCTGCTCCCGCTCTCACCCAGCTGGAGCTGCGGGCGACGCAGGAGGGAGCAGAGCAAGGAGCACGCCGGGACCTGCCCCCCTGCCGTGGCGGCCACGTCCCCCGCAGCCCTGGGGCAGCCGCGGCGGCTGGATCAGTCCCGAGGGGCACGGTTTGGGCGACGGGCGGCGTAGCAGCACCCCAGCCTCCCTCCAGGGTTGGCGTTGCAAAGCCCTGGCATCCTCACAACAAAACAGTGTTTTAAAGCATAGTCTAACTCAAGGATTTCCCTTGCCATCATTAGGATCCAGAGTCAACCAACGGGACGAGGAACGGCAGCAGAGGCTGCACCGCTCGCTCCAGCTCCCCGCAGCCCCTTTGCCGGGCCGCCGGCGCATCCCCGCTCGCCCCGGACCCCGGCGACTCCGCGGTCGTTGACCGCAGACAAAGACCCAGCACGTGACCGGCCGGCCGCTACCGGCCACCCTCACCCGCGCGCCGGCCACCCTCACCCGCTCCGCTCCCCCCCAGCCGCCGCGGCCCCAGGGTCCCCGCGCGGGTGGAGGGGTGAGGTGGGGGCAGCGTGGAAAAAACCCACCCAAGAGGCGCCTCGCTGCCCGCGCCGCCCGGCCGAGGCGGCCCCGAGGCGTCCCGCGGGCGCCGGAGGGGCTCGGCCGGCCCCGGGGTCAGCGCCGGCCCCGCGGCCGCCCCGGGGCAGCGCCGCACAAGGACACATTATTCCCGCTCCGGCCGGTTAATCAAACCATCTTTGTGCGCGGAGGGGCCCGGCGCAGAGCAGCCGCTGCACCTCCAGCCTTATCCATGCACGAAAACGGCGTCGCTCGCTGCTCGAGTCTCTCGGGAAAACGCGCTGGATTGGGACGCGGAGTTAACGGCGGCCCCCGGGGGGAAGGCCGGGCTGCCTGGCCCGGCGGCCCCGCGAGCCCGGCTCGGACCCGTCCTCCCCTCCGCTCCGCGCCGGGGAACCGGCCCCCCGGCCCCGGCGGCGAGGAGGGCGCAGCTCTGCCGTGGCCACGGGGAGACCCGGAGCGGCTCTTAGCTAGCGTGGGATTTTCCAGCGCGCCGGGCGCGGAGCGACTGCCTGGTGCCGCAAGCTCGCCCGCGCCGAGCGCCCGGCCCCGCAGCGCCCGGCCCCGCAGCGCCCGGCCCGCTTTCCACACGTCTCCCGCGGCCCGGAGCCGAGGGCAGGCGGCCGCGGGGCTGCGGCATCCTTCACCGCCTCCGAGGGCCCGGAGCGGGGCCGGCGGAGACGCGCTCCCAGCTAGGTACCGCTTCGGAAGAGCAGCATCCGTCGCGGGGATTACGTTTTGTTTTTAAACGCCCCTGACGTAGCCAAGGCCTCGCTCAGTCGCTTCCCGGGCAGGAGCCCGGCTCCGGGCCGAGGCCGGGAGCACCGGAGCCCGCGTGGGAGCTGGCTGGGATCAGCCGCTGCGTAGTAGTTTCACACTCTCACGTTAACTAGCCAAGCGAAGCAGGTTTGCGCGTCCCGGAGCGGCCGCGCGCCGTCCCGGCGGCACCCGGCTCGCGAGCCCCGGCCCGGGCGGTTATTTGGGCTTCGAACGCGGTTTATTCTTAAGAGGAGGCCGAGGGGAGCGAGGAAACGCGGGAGCGGGGAGCGGAGGCGGCCGGTCGGCCCAGGCCTCCGGGCTGCCCCAGCCCTCCCCAGCCTCGCGCCCGGCGCCTCGGGGGGCGGCAGAAATCCCGTTCCCCCGGGGCACGGCAGCGCGGGGAGCGCGTACGGGGGTTTCCCGGCCGGCGGGCGCCGTGGCTGGGGGAGGGACGTGCCTGCAGCCCGCAGTTAATCTTCAGACCGAGGCAGGAGCCTCTTTCCGTGCGCGCGGCGAGGGGGCTCGGGGCGGGATCGGGCCGCGCTCTCGCCCTGTTCCGCGTCGGCCGCCGCGGCCGGGTTCCCAGGACGCGGCACAGTTTTACGCCAGCAGCACTTTTAAAAACATCCCCCCCCCCCAAAAAAAAAAATTGCTGCTGCCTCCCCTCACCCGTGAAAACAGAGACGTGAGAGCGCCTTTCGCCCCCGCTGAGGGCCCTGCCGGGGGGCGCGCCGAGCCCGAGGCGCCCCCCACCCCGGAGACAGGGCCGGCAGCACCCGCGGGGCACCCGGCGGCACCCACCGCGCCGTGCCGCGGAGCAGAGCCCGGCCTCGAGCCCTCACGGGGGGCCGACAGAGGCAGAGCGCGCAGGCAAGGGGGGGAGGGAAGAAAACACCCCCACCAAAAAAAGGTACCAACAGTCTCCCCTGCGCAGCGCAGCGGGGATGAAGCCGCCGCTGCCGCCGCCTCCCGCGGCTCCGCGTGGAGCCCGGCGCCCGCCGGCACGGCACAGCACGGCGCCTCCGCCGCGGCGCCTCGCCTTCCGTCTGGCCGTTACGGACCGGGAAGGTTTTCACGGCAGAGCGGCCGCGCTGCGCCGCGCCGGCCAAGGGGAGAGGACGCGCCGGCGCGCGGCGGGAGGCCGCGTCCCACCGGGGCAGGTCCGAGCGCGTCCGCCCCTCGCGTGCGCTGCACGGCGCCGGGCCGCCGTGACGCCGGGCCGCCCGCGGACGGATGGCAGCATCGCCCGGGCGCTCCCCGCGGCGAGGGCACGGGGAAGGGGCAAAGGAACCAGCTGAAGTTGCTGCTTGCGAGAATTCAGACCCGTCGGGGCGGAGAGATGCCCCGAGGTGCCGAGCTGAGGCGCAGGACTGCGCGCGGCTCCGGCCCGGCTCCCGCCGGCTCCCCCAGGCCCGGGAGCAGCGCGGGCCCCGGGGACGGGCGGCCCCGTGCCCGCCGGGCTCAGCCGGGGCCCGTTTTGGGTGCCGGAAGGGGCTGCGGCACCCGGCGGCCGCCCCGGGACGAGGGCCGCCTGCCGGGCCGCGCTCGAGGCGCGTGGGAAGAGCGGCGCCGGATTTCCGCCCTCTCCCTCTTTCCAGGTTCGTCTTCCCCCAGCGCTGCCGTCCGCTCCCGTAACCAGGCGCCCGGAGCGGAGCTGTGAACCCAGGGGCCACGTCCCCTGCGGTAAAACACCGCAGTTTGGGGGTTTCCCACCAGCACTGGCTGGATTTATCCCGGCTCAAGACACCTAACCCCTTCGCGGGGGCTCCTCGCGCAGCCCCGGGGCGACCCGCTCCCCCGGCTTCGTCGCCTCGGCTTCCTCGCAGCCCCCAAACGAATCCATCTCCCGTGTCCAGGGGGGCATTTTAACCCCGGCGCCTCCTTTTGGGCTCCCAACGAGGGGGGAAGGCAGCCCCGGAGGAGCCCTGTTAGTCTCCCGTCCTGCCGAGATTTTAATCTCTTTGTGATCAGATAAAGGCGAGAGAGATGGAGACGCGCTCCCCGCCGAGCGGGGCCATTCAGGCCCGGTTCCTGTAATAAAGTGATTTAATAGATCTAAAGAGGCCAATTCCCTTCTTTCTCCCACAATTACTTCCTGTGGGTCATCACTCACGTATGGAAATGAAGAGGGGAAGGAACGGGAACGGCCGGTTCGGGGCGCGCGGGGTGGGCGCCCGCGGGCACCCTCAGCCCGGCGCCCCACGGCCGGGCTCGGCTTTCGCCCTCCGTGGTCGGACTCGCTCCGCGGGGAGCGGAGCCGGGCGCCAGCCCCCGCGCAGAGCCCGGGTGCCCGAGCCGGGGCGCATGGGCAGAGCTGCCCGCCCGCCCCGCGAGGCTCCCGACTCTGCGCTGGGTCTGCGGGGAGCCGAAAGGCTCTGGGGCCCGTTCGGCAGCTCGGGGCCGACGGCTCCTCGCGAGGGCAGATCCGCGGGAAAGCGTCCTGCCCCTCGTCACCGCTCGGACAGCGCCGCTGCCTCCCCTGCTCCTCCCTCTAAAACATCCCACACGGTCCCGGGCGCCCGCTGCGGTTCCCGAATGCGCCGAGCCCCCGGCGCGGGGGGACGTCGCACGCCGCCGGTCACCGCGGCCGGGGGCTCCCCAGGTCCTGTCCGGGGAAGCTGCGAGTTTGCAGCCTTCCCCTGGGCTCCGAGACGCGACACCTCGGCTAATTCCCTTTTCCTACAGGAACGCGAGCAAGAGCAATCAGCAAACCCGACTGTCTGGGGGCAATAAACCGGGGGAGCCCCCTCCGGTTGGCTCCGGGTCACACCGAATTGCACCGAAACGCCAAGCCCCGTTTGCTCCCCGCAGCGAGAGCCTGGGGCTGCTGCGACTGCCTGGAGGGCCAGCGGGGCTGCGAGGGCTCCCCCGGGCGATTTGGGGCCCTTGCTGGCAAATTGAGCCACACTTAAGGCCCGGGACAGTAGCTGCTCCAAACGGCATTTCCTTGCCGCAGCTCGCCGGGCTGCATCCCAAGGAACGGGGACGTAGCGCTCCCACATTCGTTCACTTGCTAAATTACCCAGGCAGGACAAATCCTGCGCCGAGGAAAGCACCCATGTTTGCTCGAGACAGCCGTGCCGCCCTCCGCCAGCGCCCGCGGTGCTGCCCGGCCCCGACGGGCGCTGCTTCCCCGCGGGGTCCACGCGGACCCCAGTGGCGCCGAGGCTCCGGCAGCAGGGAGGCGGCGCGCACCCGGCGCGGCCACGTTTCCGAGCAAGCCCCGCGCCTCCCTCCCGCGCTGCCCGGCGCTCGGCCGTCGGCCCCCGATTTGGGTGCCGTCCTCGAGCCCGTTTCCCCAGCTCCCCCCTCCCCAGCTCGGGCCCCGGCTGCCGCCGGCAGCGTCTTCGCCCACCGGCGAGGGCGGCTCGAGCAGCCGCAGCCCTGATGCCCCTTCGCGCAGGGGCAGGATCGCAGACCGGACGCACGCGGTGCCTCCCTGCTCGGAACGGTGCTCGCGGCTCAGATCCGGCCACCCGAGCGGACACTACGATCTGCTGTTATACACCGTACGCGTCACGCAGGATCTATAGGGGCACGCACGCGACGGCGCGGGCCTCTGCGCCAGCCGCGGCTGGGGCGACCGCGGCTGGAAAGCGCCTCTCCATCCCCGCGCCGGGGAGCGGGGCGAGCTTCAGGCAGGACGTTTGTCCCCCAGGAGCACAGCACGGGGACGCCCCACCGCGCGGGAAGACCGTTCTGTTCCTCTAATTCCCAGGGACAGAGTCCCAGGGCCCTGAGCAGAGCTAAATCCTCCTGCGAGGACAAACCACCAGCTGGGGAAAGCGCCATCTCCCCTCCCTGCCCAGCTCTGGGCTCCCGGGACCTTGCACCCGGACGAGCGAGGGGGTCAGACAGCGCTTTCCCCTTGCCCCCATGGGGCAAGCAGCACCCCCCTGCAGCGGATGCCGCTCACCCTCTTCCCAAGCGCGCGGGCACCTGCTCCCCCCCGGATCGAGGCCCCTAGTCCGGCTCTGAAGGGCTCCCCAGTGAGCCATGATGAGAAAATGAAATCGCTCCGGGATCGGTTTACAGGGCCGGTCCCCAGAGACGAGACCCGGGCTGCGGAGGGGCGAGCGGCTCTCCCTGCCCTCCCTCCGGCTGAGGGAGGGGGAAAAGCCCTGAGCCAGGGTGGGGGGTCCCCGGCTTCCCCAGGAGAGCCAGGACAGGGGGGAGCAGTTGTCCCCTGCGGAGGTGGTGCGGGGGTCCCATCCCGAGCAGCGATCCCCCGGGGTGCCTGGGGCTGCACCCCCTTTCCTCCCCCCAGGCAGGGACCATCCCCGGGGCCACGTACCTGGTGCACGAAGACATCGACGGGCGAGTCCAGCGTTGCGCCGCCCTTGGCGGTCATGGAGAGGAACCCGAAGCCCATGCGGACGTTGAACCACTTACAGATGCCGGAGCCGTGCAGCAGCTGGGGCTCGTTCTCATTCTCGGCCTCGGGCGAGTCTCCGGCCGGCTCCTCGCCCGTCTTCGCACCTGGGGACAGACCCACGAATGGCTGAGCTGAGGGGCCGGGGGGGGTCCCACCGGGTGCCCCCGGCACCCCAGAGCCTCCCCTCGCAGAGCCCCAGGCCCCCAGGGAGCTGGCAACAGGGGGGAGCGAGCACCTCCAGGGGGGCCAAATCCTGCTCAGGTCCTGTCCGCTAGCACGCGGGGAAAAGGCAACTTCCCCCCCCCCCCAAACACAGGGGTCGGCTCCATGTCCGTGTGCGTGCAGGGATCGCTCCGGGAGCCAGAGGAAATGAAGGCAGCTCCTCCCGGCACGACCCAGGCAGCGCCGGGGTGGGAACCCCTGCGTCCGTCCCTCCCTCCCCCAAAAGAAGCTGAGCTCCCTCCTAAAAATCTCCCACAAACAAACAAAAACCCTAAACACGCACAAAAAAGGAAAATCTCCTGCAAAATACCAACCCCAAATTGCCCTGTCCCCAGCAAGCCACGCTGGAGAAAGTGGCTCTATTCCCCCCTCCCAAGTCAGCAGCCACCCGGTTGCACCAGGAGCCCCCAGTTCAAAAACAACCCCGACCTCCAGCGACAGCCCCAAACTTCTGGGCTCATCCTGGGACAGCGAGGAAGGAAAAAAAAAATAAAACAAAATAAAATCCAAAAAAATCCCAAACCCAAGCGGCAGAGCCGAGGCAGCGGGGCGCAGGGCGCCGGCCTCGCCAGCGGGGCGCAGCGGGCCGAAGGGGGCCGGGGCGCAGCGGGGGCCCTGTGCCCGGGCCGCGACGGGGTTATTAATAATCGCGAAGCCGAGGCGGGCTGCAGCAATAATATAACTTAACCTGCAAACTGCTGGTTGGAAACAGACCCCATCCCGACACTCGCTTGCAAATTCCGAGCTGTGGCTGTTACCGCCTCCTCCCTCCTCCTCCTCGGCCAGCTTTGAGGGTATCAGCCCAGCCAAAAAAAAAAAAAAAAAAAAAAAGGAAAAAAAAAAAAAAAGAAACCAACAAAAACCCCCTCAGCTTAGACCCCGACAGGAGGGAGCCGGGAGAGGTTTGACTCCATCTTCAGTCCAACAATAGGGGTGGGAGGGAGCGGGAGGGTTTTTTCAAAGGCTCCCAAATTCTCGGAGACAATAGCGGCCCCCGCGGCCCCCGCCCGCCTCGCAACACCCCGGCACCCACCCGCGGGGCCGGGGGGCGCGGGGCCCCGCTCCGCCATCCCGCCGCGCCGCGCCGCGCCGGCCCTGCGCCGCCCGCCCCGCCGCGCCGCGGGTTCGAGCCCGCCCGGGGGGCGTCCGCCCTCCCCCCCCCACGTGACCCTAATTAACCCCCCGCCCCCCCCCTCCCCGCGTTAATAGCGATACATTCCGGGAGGGATTTGGGGAGGGGGAGGTTTGTGGCCCCCTCCGTGCTGCTCCAATCAGGGTGAGGCCACCTGTCAAGGCGAAGAAATGACCCCCCCCGGTGCATTAAGGCTGTGGGACCCCCCCCCCACTGCCCGACGGGGGGGACGGAGTTTCCCCCTCTTTTCTCCGCGCTTCCCCCTGTCCCCGGCGAACGAAGCCACCTGCCCCCCGCGGCCGGTGCCCGCGGCCACGGCTCGGGGCCAGCCCTGCCGAACCGGGCCGGTCCCGCCCGGCAGCCGGGCACCCGCGGGCCCTCGCCCCCGGCGAAAAACACAAGCGGGTGGGAAAAACTCTCGGGGAAGCGGGGTGCTGCTGCGGCCCGGGCCGCGGCCCGTCTCCCGGGAGCGGGGCCGTGCGTTCCCCCGGGGACCTGGGCTCCCCCGGGGCCGTGCACCCCGCTCCTGCGCCCCCGACCCTTCCCTTCCCGGCCCGGGCAGCCCGGCGGGGCGCGGTGCAGCCGCCGGGAGTAGGTCCGGGGCTGGGCTCCCCCCGCCGGGGCCGGGGCCGGGCCCGGGCCCGGTGCCCCCCGGGCAGGGCGAGGACAAAGGGCGAGTGACCAGCGCCTCCATTTCCGGTGGCCGGCGCGGAGCGGACAAGGCCCCGCTCGCCATCCGGCCGGGCCCGGCAGCGGGGGGACAGCGCCGCCCGCCGCCGCCCCCGGCCCGGCCCGGCCCGGCCCGGCCTGGCCCCGCGCCGCCGCGCCCCGGGGCCCGCTGCAGCCCCTGAGCTCGCCTTACGCCCCCCCCCCCCCCGCGACCGCGGGCGGGTGCGTGGGGTGCCCCCACGGGGAACCAACCCAGCACCGTCCCCCAAATCAAGCAGGGGCGAACTGCAAAAGCGCCCCGCCCGCCCCCGCTCCCCGAGGAGAGCCGTATCTGCGCTGCCCCGGGCGTGCCCCACGAGGGACTCCCACGTGCGTGGACCCCGTTCCCCCGCCAGGAGAGGAGGCAGACGCTGCCTGCCAGGCCGGTGGGCACTCTGGGGGGAGGTGAGGCCACCCGGGTGGGGGTGAGGGGACTACCCTGCCCTGCTCTGCCCGCCCCCTCCCCCGGCACCGTCGCGCGTGGGCCCCCCCGCGCGGCGTGGGGACGCCGCCCGCCGCGGCCGCCGCGCCGGCGGCCCTGGCCATGGTGCTGAAGCGCCGCCGCTCCCTGTCCAGGGTTCTGGGGGCTCCCGCCCTTCCTCCTCCTCCTCCTCCTCCTCCCGCCCCGCACAGCCGTCGGGTGCAGGATGGACCCGCCGGGCCCCCCCGGGGCTCCGCGTCGCCCCTTCCCTTCCCCGCAGAGCTGAGAGGCTTCGCCGAGCTCCGACGAGTGGAGTTTAGGGCAAAAGTGGAGCAGCCGCATTTTTATTTTTGTTCCTGCGTTTTTCCTTCCCCCGCACCGCCAGCCCCGGGAGAGCCCCGGGGGAGCCCGTGAGCTCCCGCAGCGGAGAGGAGCCGGCGAGAGAGCTACGCGGGGGACGGGCAGGAGGAGCAGGAGCTGCCCGTCGGCAGCGCTCCGCGGGGCTCACGGTCCGGCGGGGCTCGTGGGTTGTCCCTCGGCTTTGCACCAACGCCACGGGGACAGGCGGGCCGGGGCCGGGGTGGGGGGAGCTCCACGAACGAGTCTCCTCATTCACAGCATCAGTCCTGATGCCCCACGAGTGCGCGTGGAACCGACAGAGACGCAACCGCCGGGCACCGCGCGGAGCCCCCAGCCCGCTCCGCGCAGGCCGGACTCCCACGGCGCTGGGTTACTCCCAGCAGTGACTGTGGCAGCGGCTTCTCCCGAGCCTGCTCGGCACGACCGGGCCCGACCCGGCCCGGCCCGGCCCGGCTCGGGCAGCGCAGGGAGCCGCGCTGCGTCTGGCACCCTCTCCCGGCCACGCAGCGACAGGCCAGGCTCTCGGATGCATTCTCCTTTTGCTTGCTTGGGATAATCTGGAGGAAAGAAGAAAGAAACGAGAGGGAAAAAGTAATAATAATAACGGAGACGCTTCCCTGTCTGTTCCTTCCCTCTCTCCTTCTGGCCCATCTCTGCGTTCCTGCTTCCTCCTTTTCGCTCTCTCCTGCCAGCCGAGTGCAGCTGTGCCACGCAGGAGGCCGCCTGCGTGATTTGTTCCGCGCTTTGCTGCCATATCACCGCTGGAAAAGGCAAAGCGGAAAAGCCCACGAGCAACCCCAGCGCGCTTGGGGGAGAACAGGCACCTCCAGTGCACACGTGTGCCCCGGGCATGACAGTTCGCAGGGCTGTGACCAAGGTTTTCTGAGCAACCCTGAGAAATGTCCCGCACAGCTCCGCACCTTCTGCCACCGGCGGAGGCGACACCCGAGCGCCGGTGGTGCAGGAAGCCTGGCGGGGGACGGACCCCTTCGTGGACGGAGGGTGTCCTGGGGCGGGCAGGACATCCTGTAACGCAGAGGGGAGGCAGCGGGTGGGCAGAGCTGCGGAGCAGCCTGCCGGCTCGCTTGGGAAGGATGTGGCGAGGAATCAGTCCTCGCTTTCTGTGCAACGAATCCTTCGGAAAATAATCCATCATTGTGCATCAACTTCCTCCCTCCAGCCACTTCCCGTCTCGCAGCTGATCAGTCGGAGGGCCCGGTGGCCCCAGATGACTCTTTCCTGCAATTCTGTTTAAACTCCGCAGCAAGTTTCTCAACAGCCCCTGATTTCTACCCGCTCGCTGTGACCGCCTCCTTCCGTAACGGCGCTGCAGCCCTGAGCACGGCAGCCGTCCCCTCCACAGCCGAACCTCGCGACGGCAGGCCCCCGCGACGCAGCCCGCAGCAGGGCTGGCCCAGCCCTGCGTAATACTTCTGTGTGGGGCGTATTTGTTTTTTTGGGGGCCTGTTGAATGGTGAACGCGAAAGGGAAGGGGAGTCCTTCCTGTTCTTTCAGAGCCCGGCGCCGTGTTCCGCTCTGCTTCAAGGGAATAGCCAGCAAAGCGGGCGCTTTCACGAATAATGGCTTCATTAGACTGAAAGAAGTGGACAGTGACCTCTCCGAAATGGACTTTCTGACCCCTGCTGACCTCCCGCCCTCGCTCTGACAGCCTGTAAATCTTCCCCCCTCGCGGCAAGGCCGGGCCGAGGGGAACGAGCGCCCCGCCGGAGCGCGGCTCGCCCCGGCGAGAGCCCCGGCGCGCTGCAGGGCTCCCCGGCCCGCTCCCGGCTGCGGGACGGGTCTCCCGGCGCCCCGCAAAGCCCCCCGCACGCGGCCTGGCCAAGATGGGGAGCGGCGTCCTCTTTTCGCTGCAAGCCAGATCTGGGGCCGGCTCAGGGCGGGCAGGAGGGACCTGGGCGCCGGGGTGGGCAGCGAGCTGCAGGCCCAGGGGGTCCCTCGGCGGCAGTGTCGCCCCGGACATCACCGGCTCTGCACCCCTCGGAGGTGCCAAGCTGCTCTCCGCGCTGCTCACCCACCCACCCGCCAGCCGCGGTGCTCCATACCCTCGCAGCTCCAAGCGCTGCTGCGCAGGGCAGATGCGGCCCCATCTGCAGGTGGGGAAACTGAGGCACGCTGAGGTTGCATGGCTGCACGCTGGCAACCCAGAGCGTAATGCAAACTGGCCAACACGTGGGGCTGGGAGAGGGGCCAGTGCCCGCGCCGGGCTCCCTGCTCTGGCCCAGCTCCCCTTGCCCCCCCATTCCCGAGCCTGGCATCCATCCCCCGGGGCTCTGCTCCCCGGCAGTGCGCCCCGCGTTTCCCAGCGCCTCCCTCCTCCCCGATCCGTGCAGAGACGCCGCTGACCTTTGGCTACGGAGTAATCAATAACGGACGCCTCGGTGCCGCTCCTCCCCCCTGCCCTTCCCCCTGCCCCCCCCCGGTGCCCGCTGCACCGGTCAGCGCCTCTAATGAGCCCCGGCCGTGATTGAGAAACTGTCAGGTACCCCCGTCCGTGGGGAAAGGGGGCCGGGGGCTGCATCGACCCGCCGGAGACACAGGTGTGTTCGCAGGGACACCGACGGGACCCCCGTTCCCGGAGCTGCCCTGCGCACCCTCCCCAGCGCCCCGCGGCTGCTCGGAGCCCCGGCCTCCGCGTTTAGGACCCGCAGCTCGTCCCTGCCGCGGGCAGCAGCGCGCATCCGCCCCGTGCCGCGACCGCGCGATCGTCCCTCCGTGAGCGAGGGGCGCAAGGAGCGGGGGTTGCCTGCCGCCATCCGCCCTCCAGCGCCCTTCCCCTCTTCTCTGCCTTTTCACTGCATTTTGGATACGTTGGGAAGATGAGAAATGCAATCGGGGGGGACGGTCCCAGCTGGGAGGGATGGGACGTGCCCAAACTCAGCACCTCCCCTTCGCATTCCCAGCTCCCTCCGATGAAAGCCAGCAGCGGCTGATTGATCGGCTGGGGAGCAGGGATTGATCAGGATTTCGGCCCCATACATATTCCTGCTATCTGATAAAGGGAAATCGATAGCTGAAAGAGCTATTCCTCCGAGGCCGGCCTCTCTGGAGGCAGCAGCCTCGAGCAGATCAAGGCTTGCAAACCTTTCCTTGCCGCCTAGGTCTCCCCCAGCCCCCTTCAAGCTCTGCTCCCCCCAACAGCAAACCCAGGCAGCAGGAGGGAAAACGGCCAAGGGGCAGGCGAGGGGGCCGGGGCCGGGCAAGAGGTAAAACCGCTGCTCTGGGTCTCACCTCCCACAGCATCGGCCATCCCGCGTCCTGGGCAAAGGGTTTTTTTTTTCCTCCTCCTTAGAGCATTACGGAGACGCCCCAAGGGCTTTTCCTTCTCCACGTCCCAGGGAAGCAGGGCGGCTTGCCAGAGCCTGGCAAACCGCCCCTGCCCGCCTGAGGGAGGGCGACCCGGTGAGCCGAGCCAGAGCCCGCAGCGCCTCGCCGGGCCGCGCTGCCGTCCCCGGCCGGTCCTGCGAGAGGACACAGCGCCCTGGCGAGCCCAAGGCAGAGGAGCACGAGCGGGGTCGGCCTCACCTCGCCCACGCACCGAGTCCCCTGGCCCTGCCAGCGGGGCCTCGGCGCCCGTCTTTCCTCCACGCTCGACCGGTTGCCTTCTCGGGTCCCTAACGGGTCTCACCTCCGTGGCCCGGCCAGCCGGCAAAGCCCTCGCGCCCGCTGCCCCAGCTTTCCCTCTCGCGCGCCGGCCCCGGGGACCGGTTTGGTGCTGCAGGGGTTTCAGGCCTGGTCCCCCATCGCCAGCCCATTTTGGTCAAGGGGGGAGCTGGGAGGGGGGCTGGACCTTGGCTTTCGGCAGTGCCGCAGCCCCAGCGAAGAGGGCTTTCCTTCAGGCATTCGCATTTTGCAGCCCGTCACCTCCGAACGCCGGCGTCCTGCGGAGACATCGCCCCGTGGCCCGTCCCTCCACCAGCACTGAGAGCCGGGACCTCGCCGCAAGCCTGGCAGGAGCCGCCCGCACGGGGGGCACGGCTGGTGCAGCGCCCTCTCCCACCCCGGGGTGCACCAGCTGCCCCCCCGTCGCCTCTTGACGTTTTGGCAGGCGTTTCCATGTGCTAGATGGAAGAAACCCAGCAAAAAGAGATGGCTGGAGCAGTCAGGCTGCAAATCGCTTGCTCCTCCAACTCCCAGCCCGTGTTTCGCTCTGCGTGTGGTTTCTGAAGCCGACTAGTTCTCCTGGCGCGGATGCGGGGTGGGCGGCTCCGACAAAACCAGCGGAGAAGAAAACGGGGCTTTTTCCAGGCTCCTTCATAGCTTTGGGAATAGCTGGATAAAGCAAGGGACGGAGCATGTCGTTTGGATCCGGCGTCTAGCTTAAATCCGTGCTGGCACCGAGGGGTGCTGTGGCCGCAGCGGGAGCCCCGGGAGCGGGTAGGAGCCACCCGAGGCGGCGCTGCTCCCTGCAGCCCCGCGAGCGCCGCACGGGCGTTGGGCCAGATCCTGCCCTTGGCCGCGCCGGCTCCGGGAAGGATGCGATGGGAGGGAGGTGGGAAGGGTCGCAGCCCCGTGCTGCCATGGAAAGGCCCGTTCGGGTGCTGGCATCCCACGAAACGGAGGGCTGTGTCACGCACGGCCCCACCAAAGAGCCCAGCACCCCTCCTGCTGCCGGCCGGGAATGTTTCAACGCCTCCGCGTGGGGCTCAGCGCCCCTGCCTCATGCTCACCTCGACCCGGCGCTGACACCTCGAACCACAGCTGAAGCCCCAGCAGGGGTTCCCCGTTGAAGTTGAAGCCGGTGGGGCAGGGACGCGGCTGGAGGGTGCTGGCACAGCCCCGTGTCGCCCTGGGGGCTCTCTGGCTGAGGCGGTGGTTAGCGGAGGAAGGTGGAGGTGGAGGTGGAGCTGGCTAGAAAGCGGCTGGGACCTTTGGGTGCAAATGGATGCGCCTGTGCGGTGGGGGTTGATGGATGCATTTGCTAAGGAGGTCTGGCCAAACCTGTGACTGTGCTGGACACCAGTAGGTTTCAGAGTTAACACCTCTGTCAGGGGGACCCAGTCACGTGGTCTCAGGTTGTTAACCAGCTCCAGCAGAGGCTGCTGCCTCTCGCCACACTTTAGGGCTCCCTGCTCCGGCTCCGGCTGGCGACGTTGGCTCTTCCCAGCTGGAGACGGCCTCCACGAGGCCAAACTGCACCAGGTTGGCGGTGGCCGCGGAGGCATCCCCGCCCCGGGGGCCCTGGTGGCCCCAGCCTGGCTGCCGCGCGGGCGAGCGGCTGGGCCGGGGCCGCGGGCGAGTGGCCGCCGGGAGCGATGTCCCGTGGCGGCACCGGCGTGGCTCGGCGGGGTGCCCGCGGGTGCTGGGGAGGTGCCAGGGCAGGGCACTGATACCGGGCGGGTGCCGGCTCCGAAGCCGCTCGGAGCCTTTCCGGGAAGAAGGCCCGCACCCAGGCCCCAGGGCAAGGCTGAAGCAAGAAGCTGAGGCTCTCCTGGTGGCCCGGGACCACCATGAGCCCCTTGCTGTCCCCCGGCCACCGTGTCACCCCGACTCAGCAGCCAGCCGGAGAGGGAGAGCCGCGGGGAGCGCGGCGGGCGAGCCGGGCGCCAGGATCTGCTCCCGCGTGACCATCACCCTGTGCAAGGCGGGCGAGGATGAGGAGGGCAGAGGGGAGGAGGTGGCCATGCTCGGGGCAGGGGGGAGCGGGTAGGGGCGCGCGGGGGCCCGCGGGCCGCCCCGGCAGGCAGGCACTCCTCCCGGCCGCGCTGAGCCGCAGGAAACACAGGCGCCGGCTCCGGCCTCCCCGGGGAACCAGCCCGACCGGCTCCCCGGCTGTCAGCACCTGAGGAATGCCAAACCTCCGCGCGGCGAGGGCCGGGTGCTCGGCGAGGGCTGGGTGCTCGGCGAGGGCTGGGTGCTCGGCGGGTGACCGTGCCGGTCCGCCCAGCTGCGGCGTGCCTGGAGCTGGGAGCAGCAGCCGGCGGCCAGCGCAGCGCAGCGCCGCGTGCTCGGCACGGCACCCGCCTCGCCGCCCGGCCGGGACAGCCGTCAGCCCGGCGGGAGCCTCGGCCGGCAGGTACGCGGGGAGGTGGGCGGGGGGGGGGGGGGGCCCGAGACGGCCGGCTGCTGCCTGGGAGCCGGGGGGGAGGCAGGGCTTCGTGCGGATGGGAGCCAGCGAACACCCAGCGGGCGAATCCGGGCTGCCAGCGTCTCGGTCCCGGACACATCTCGGCCCTGGCCACCCCCGCAGGCATCACCAGCCGCCCGGGGGGGCCGCTGGGCTGGGAGGCAGCGGGGCGGCTCAACCGGCTTGGCCGCAGCGTCGCAGCAGAGGAGGGGATGGGGATTCGGGGCCGAGCCCGGCTCCGGGGCTCCCAGGCTTGGTCCCGAGGGGCTGCTCTGGTTTAAACCCTGCTCTGAGCATCAGACCCCCCAAGGGCAGCCAGGCTCCCCGCACCCTCGTGGCCCCGGGTGGTGGCCGCGGGGCTCCCCGTGCCCCCCAGCCCCGCGTGCCGCCCGGGATGCGCGTCCCGGGCGACAGCGAAGCAGCGACAGCTCCGCTCGGCGGGAGGAAGCGCCAGGCAGCAAGGGGAAATGCACATCGCCCTGCCCTAATTATTAACCCCAAAGCGAGCAGCAGACGCCCAAACCAAACGCCTGAGTTTCCTGGAGGTGGCAGGTCTGCTTTCACCCCCCAGCTATTGAACATGTCCTCGTGTGTCCAGAGGCCCAGTTTTCTCCCCGGCCACCGGTTCACAGCCCACTACCGCTGGGACGCGGCAGCCTCTGCCCTTGGCAGCCAGTGGCCAGCTTAAAGCACGGCCCCTCTGTCGCTGCCTAACATTAAAAGGCATTTTTCGCCTTTTAATTGGATGCTTAAAGCCCTGAATAGGGTGCTTAGAGACCCTTCTGAACGGCAAATCATTCCCTCGTGGCAGAAGGCAACAAATTAGCCGACTGGGTTCGCTCTGCCTGGACACGGGGTGATTGATTAGCCGTGCCGGGCGCCCCGTGGCGCCAGCGGCACTCGGTGTTAGCGCAGCGCGTCCCGGCAGGCCGCCGTGGCCGAGCGGCTCCTCGGGAGCTGTTTCATGGCAAAAGGACCTGTCCCCGTGGCGTCTTTGCCTCCGCCGCAGCCTCGCCGGTGCTTTATACTCATGGGCTGTACCGAGGCTTAATGCTAAAACCAGAGGGGAACGTGGAAAATGGCTTGCGACATCCTGGATAAAGCCGGGCACCAAGGGTCGCGGCTGGCAGAGCAGGGCCGCCTCCGCGCGAGCCCCGTTCCCCCGCCGGGGAGCCGGGCTGGCTGGGACCCAGTACGGCCCAGGGAGGCACAGGGCGCAAGAGGCAGCTTCGGGCTGTGGGGTGCCGAGGGACAGGGAGGATAGGCCTGGGGATGGCTTGGAAATCCGGCTCCGGGCGCAAGTCAGCCCAGCCAGCTGAGTCACCGGCACGGCAGCGGGACACCCGCGGGGCCGGCAAGCAAGGCGCTGCGCTTGCGGCAGGGGAAGCCCTTTGGAGGTGGCACAGAGCAGCAGGCAGCACTGCAGAGTGGCAGTGTCGTAATTCAGGATGCAACCTAAACCTAATTGCAGCAGAAAATCCAGCTGCTCTGGCCGTGCAGGGCCGGGCTCCCGCTCTCCTCCGGCCTCCCGCCTGCCCGAGCGGAGCCGGGCGCTGCAGGCAGCGCTGAATCAGGCCCGTGATGAAAAAGGGGTGCCAGACAGCGTCGCCGCTCGGGTTTCGTCAGAAAGGGAAGATTGCATGGCAGAGAGCGGTGATTGCTTTGCTGAATTTGCTTAGAGCAAGCCACCCCCTCTGCAAGCCACGCTGGCCTCGCTGGCTCGGCGGCGACTTGTGTCGTTTGGGCTGGGGCTGTTGCTCGAACGCCGCGGGCAGCTGTGGCCCTGCATGGGGGTCCCTGCACGACACCGCGGCTCTGGAGCCCCATCTCATCCGCTTTCCAGCCTAAACCTAGTCTTGGCTTTTTGTTCTTGTGCCCAGCTTGCCCCCTACTACTCTCGCTTAAAATAGCCAGGGCTCATCCCGGCCTCGGGCTGTGCCCCCACACGAGAACTCATCGCCTCTTGTAAAATGACACTAATCCTTCCTATCTGTACTGGAGAGGCCTGCGAGGCCAGGGGACGCGAGACACAGCGGGCGCGTGCGGGGACGGCGACAGGGACAGGCAGCCGCCTGCCCGGCGCTGCCCAGCCCTGGGGATGCGAGCTCTGAGCAGGAAGGTTTTGCTCTGATTCCCAGCCGGGAAAGCCCCAGGCTCGGTCCCTCTGCGGGACGTGCCCCAGACCCCTTTCCCTTCCGCTCTCGCTGGGTCGGTGACACCAAATAACTTAATTGGGAGATGCCAAGGCCAAGATGCTGCTGCGCTTCCGGCCCTGTCACCAGCAGGTGCTTCGTCAGCTGCTTTCCATAACCCAAACACAGCAATAAAACTGTTCCGGGGCAGTTACGCAGCCTAATCACAGCGTCGCCTCCACGCGAGCCCGAGCAGCTCGGCTTGGGCAGCTCGCAGCAGGGCTCCGGGTGCCCCCGGCCTCCTGCCCCGCAGTCCCGGCGTGCCCGGGCCGAGCAGGACGGGGTGGCGATGCTGATGCCGATGCTGAAGCGAAGCGGCATTGCCACAAGCAGGAGGGCTGTTGGAGCAGGGTGCTGAGCACCACGCTGGTCGGGGGAGCCGCACTGGCGTGGTGCAAGAGCCAGGTAATTAGTGTGGCTTGTTTGCTCACGCCAGTCGGGCCCCGGAGCTAGAGGGAGTGATGCCGTCTTTGCCGAGTAGCAATAGGCACGGTCACGGGGGCGATGCTGCGAGGACAAGCCGAGCCTGGGGCTTGACTGGCGCCTCCTCCCACGAAACGATGGCCCTAGCGAGGCCGCTTCGCTCACGCTCCCTCCCGGCACGGCAGCCTCCCTGCTGCTTTTTGGGCTGGTTTGTTTGCAGTGTTTGCCGAGCCGGCGCAGCCCCGCCGCCCGCCTGACTCATCCCACGGCTCAGGGCAGCACCAGTTTGGGCTCCCCGCACGCTCACCAGCACCGTGCCAGCCTGCAAGGTGCGGCCGGGACCCCACTGCCCCTCCGGGCTGCTACCAGCGGGCAGCATGGCCTTGCCCTGTCGGGGACCGAGGATGGAGGCAGCCTTGCGGTGGTGGCACATTCACCTCCTGTCCTCAACACCAATGCCAAGATCCCCCAAACGCGTATTAAGAAGCACAGAGATGTCCAGAGGGTTTTAAGCCCCAGTCTCTGGGCCGCCCCAGGCTCCGGGTCAGGGCTGGTTCCCATGGAGAGGGATGTTTCCGCTCGGCCCGGCACTGCAAGGGGGACGCACGGTGTTGAGAGATTCGAGGGCGTTCAGTAGCACGGAGAGTTGGATTTCTTGTGTCCGTTCTCTGCAGCTCCGCCAGGCCCTGCACGGCATCGCTGGGGAGGCCGAGGCCGTCAGAAACGTGCCGCAGCGGTGGGCCGGAGCAGGCTCCCTGCCAGGCCGCCATGGATTCACCTTTCCGCCACGCCAAGGCGAGAGGTTTCCCCTCCAGCACAGAGCTGAGCACGAAGCAAGCGGCACCCGGCGTGCCGGGGCCCGAGGCCCGGTCCCGCTTCCAGAAGGTCTCGCTGGCATCACGGAGGCTCGAGAGCGCCGCAGCCTCCCGGGAACAGGACGGCAGCCAGTCCCGCGTGTCCGTGCTGCTGCAGGCCTGGGAGCGGGAGATCGTGGAGAAGACAGCAGCGGGGCCGTCGGGCCAGGCGCGCCGGCAGCACTCCTCCTCCGTCGACCTCCTCAGGGACTTCACCCCGCACGGCCCCGTCTTCTCGCAGGTTTATTCCCCCGTTCAGAAGCCGAGGAGGCAGGACGAGAGGGGAAAGTCCGTGGCTGGGAGCGCCCGCAGTGCCGGCTCGCCTGGGGCTGACAGCCCGCCGCCCGCGGGGTCCCCCCTGGAAGTCCCCGTGCACCGGGAGAGCTACCTGCACGGCGCCCTCAGCCCTCCCAGACTCCCCGAATCGTCCACGGCAGCGTTTCTCCGCAGCTCCTCACCCACCGGGTCCCCCCGCGACGGCCCCGGGCCCGCGGCAGCCGGCATTGCTCTGGTCCCCGGCCCCCGGTGCAGGTCTGACCCTGGCTATCGCCCTGCCGTGCCCAGGGCCAGGCATGTCACCGTGCTGCGGACGGGCAAGGAAGCAGCCGGGTCTGATCCAGGGCTCGCGGAGGAAAGGGAAACACCAAGTGGCACGCGGGAGGCTGCCAGCGCTGCGGCTGCAGCGGCTCCGGGGGGAAGCCCGGGGCAGCGGGACAGCAACGTGCCCGATACCGCCGGCACCAGTGATGGCTCCGCGGCCGCCTCGGAGGCAGCGAGGCTCTCGGCTGAGGGATCCCAGGGGGAGAAGCGTTCGACGCAAGCTGAAAACACGAAGGCGAACGACTGCCAGAGAGACGGCGACAGGCCCGGAGACCTGCAAGCCGGTACTACCAGGTGCCAGCGGTGCCCCTCAGAGGCAGCCGCCGGCCGGGCAGCGGGGGCCGCCACGGAGCAGGAGAGCACGGAGGATGGGGACGGCTCCACTTCAGCCACACCGCCGAGGACAGAGAGCTCCGCGGGAGCTGGCGGCACCCCTGAAATCCCCTCTGTGGAGGAGAGCATTGGCCCAGAGCCATCACCTGAATCCCAGGGGCCTCCGAAGGACACGGAGGCCGAGCAGGAGGTTGGAGAGACGATGACAGACCCCCAGGGAACGGCCCAAGAGCCGGAGAGCAGGACGGAGCTGCCCCTGGCCTCCGGCCAGCTCGCGGAGAGCCCCGCGGACGCAGCCGAGGAGGACCCCGAGCTGGTGGTGGACATGGAGCTCTTTGTGGACACGCTGCGCAACATGGAGCCCTCGGAGATGCGGAAGGCGCCCAAGGGGCCGCGCCAGCCGCGGCCCTCGGCGCTGGGCCGCTGCGCCGCCCTGCCTCCCATCCACGAGGACCGCGTGGCGCCGCGGGCGCAGCGCTCGCTGCCCACCGCCCTGCGGGAGCTGCTGGAGAAGGGCGACGCCGCGGCCCGGGAGGAGAGCCCCGAGGAGGAGATCGAGAACCCCTACCTGAGCCGGGACGAGAAGCCGCCGGCGCCGGCAGCGCCCCGGCGGGGCGTCCCCGGGGAAGGCAGGCCAGAGGTGGACTCGCTCCTGGGGACGCTGAGGCAGGCCGGGACGGAGGAGAAAGCCAAAGTCGCCATCCCCAGGGCCTCCCTTGACCACAGCGTGCTCTTCCGAGGCAACGTCCTCAAAGGCACGGTGCTGCTCTCCGACTTCCTGGAGCACCGGGCGGCCGCGGCGGACGAGGCCAAGCCCTACTCGCGCCTGGACAACAGCGTGCTCTACAGCCGCCTCGTGTGCCCCGCCGCGGCCCCGCTCGAGGCGCCCGAGAGCGACGGCTCGAGTCCGCAGGGCCGGGCACCAGCCAACGGGCCGTGTCCCGGCAGCCGCCGTGGCCCCGGGCCCTGCCTGGACGTGGCTCAGGAGATGGCCTTGCCAGAAGCCCCAAGTCCCAGCCACGTCCCTCCTGCTGCCAAAGAGCCGGCGCCAAAAAGCACCCTGTGCCCTGCTGACACGGTGGTGAGTAAAATGCCGGCACGCGCTCGCCGGGGCGGGCAGCCGCAGAGCAGCGCAGTGCCTGGGGAGACGTTTGCATCTCGCAGGCGTGCGCGGAGGAGCAGGGAGCAGGCCCCACCTCGGGTCTGATGCAAATCCCCAGGGCATCCGTCGCCTGGCTCCCAGTCTGCCTACAGAGAGGACAGAGTGGGGCCAGGACTCCGTACGGTGATCCCCATCGGGATGTCCCTCCTATTGGGGACATCCAGTACGGGCCAGGACGCAGTCAGATGTGGCATGGCCCTGAGCAGGGACTAACACATGGCTGGAGAGCCAGCACGGGGCAGTGGGAGGGCACGGCCAGGCGGACGGTCCGCTGTGCAGGAATGCTCGAGGTGTGGCTGCTGCGGGCGATGGGAGGGATCCACGGATGCGAGACATGGCTGCAGCCTCCCCGGCTGCGGGAGATGGCTGGGGCTGCCGACGTCCCTGCACGCTCCTCACGCAACTCTGCTCTCGGGTGTTTGCAGCAGGAGGACAAGGAGATCTTCAAGAAGATCAACACGAGACCCGGCAAGGTACGGGGCACGTGGCTGGGGCCAGGGCTGGGGCTGCCACCCCCGCAGCGGTGCTGCGGTACCACCTCTCTGCTGTGTCGCTCCTTCGCAGATCATCCTCTTCTCTGAGTCGGGCTTCGCGGGCCAGAAACGAGAGATCTGGGGTGACGTTCCTGATGCCACATCCTGGGAGCTCTCGCACACCATCTCCATCCGCGTCGTCCGAGGAGGGTAAGCGAGCGGAGGTGGCGCAGGGAGCGTGAAGGGAGAGAGTCACCCTGACACGCCGCACTCCCCGGGGCTGGAGCCGAGCTCCCCAGCCCAGGGTTTGGGAGTCATCGTCCCACCGGTGCTAGTTATCGTGGCTCTTGGGCAGTGTCTGGCGGTCAGCAGTGGCAGGGGAGTCCCCACCGCCGGCATCTCCTTATGGCCGGGCATGGGGCTTGGGGCCACGTCCTGCACCTCTCCTGCTGCCGTTACCTGAGCCTGGCCACCCACTCCTCGGCGTGCCTGTCCCTGCGTGCAGACCCAGCCTGTCCCCTGTATCCCTTGCGACAGGGTCTCTGCGAGGTGGCTAGCAGTGGGTAAAAGCAGGATTTTCTCCCTTTGCTCTCGCCCGGCTCCCAGGTGGGTGATGTACGAAAAGCCACGGTTTCACGGGCGCAAATGCGTGCTGGTGGAGGGGGATGTGGAGATCGACAACCCCTGGACGACCTACGGGCAGAGCCAGCCGCCTGGCGAGAGCGGGCCCTTCCGCATCGGCTCCTTCAAGAGGGTGGTGCAGGTGAGCAGCCTGCGTGGGCCCTGGCACGCTCACGCTGGCAACGGCGGGCAGAGCGCAAGGCGCTGGAGCTGCTGCTGGGTGCCCAAAACCCCGCAGCCACCGGCTCTGCCAGCCTGGCCGCCCCTCACGCTTGTTTTCCGTGCCAGGATTACCGCGTCCCTGAGATCAGCCTGTTCACGGAGGAGAATGGTGAAGGCACCAGGCTGAAGTTCACCGACTCGGCGGAGGACACCCGCACACGGGGCCAGGCCCTGACAGCCTCTTCCATCATCGTCCACTCTGGCCTGTGAGCCGGGGGTGAGGGAGTGGGGTCAGACCACGAACAACGCCTGGGAGCGGGGCTCGGACATTTAGAAGAGATTTTCCTCCTTTCTCCAGGTGGCTGGTTTACTCCAAGCCGTTCTTCGATGATGACCCCTACGTTTTGGAGCCAGGCGGGTACCCCAACTTAAAGGCATGGGGAGCAAAGGACCCATCCATCTGCTCCATGCACCCCATCCGGCTGGTGAGTGTCCAAAATGAAGCCAAAAAGATCTTTTCTTCAATGAAAATGGTGTTTGGCCCCATCAGTGCTGGCTAGGCTGGAAACAGCCTCGCAGCAGTGTCCAGCGCTGTCCCCTCCTGCTGCGGCCTCACTGGCCTCACTGGGGCTGTTCTCATTGCAGGGCTGCCCCGTCGTGGAGCGAGCCGGGGAGCCGCAGGTGAGCGCGGCGGCAGAGCGGCGTGTGCCCCGGGAGCCTGCAGGACCAAGCACCACCGCCAGTCCTCACCCCTCTTGTGTCCCTAGGCGGTCATCTACGAGGACGTGGGCTTCCAGGGCCGCAGCTTCTCCATGAGCCGAGACATCTATGACCTGAGATGCCTGCCCGGGCTGCCGCTGCCCACCGTGGGCTCCCTGCACATCCTGGGTGGCTGGTGAGCAGCTCACAGCGGGCATGCAGCAGGGAGAGGACGGATTTGGAGCGGTGCAGCCGACTTCTCCACATCGCCGTGTGCGCTGCGAATAGCTCTGCTCTGCTCCAGAGACCCCGGCGGCCTCATCACCTGTGTCTGTCTCTGTATCCAGCTGGGTTGGCTACGAGAAGGAAGGCTTTCGGGGCCACCAGTACCTGCTGGAGGAAGGGGAGTACCACGACTGGACACAGTGGGGCGGCTACAACAAGGAGCTGGTGTCCCTACGCCTCATACGGACGGTGAGGGCAGGGCCGGTGGCAGCAGGGGCTGCCAGCAGCAGTCAGGGCTGGACCTGCTATGGGCAGGGTGAGCTGTCCCCTTACAGTCCTGCCCTCACCCCCCAAAGTGAGCCCTCCCTGGCCGCATCAGGCACCCGGACGTGGCCTGAGATCCCCCAAACTCATCACACAGAAGGAATTAGGTGCCTAGTGCTGTTCCCACAGTCCCCAGGGTCCCCGCAGGAATGAGCCCGGCCCGCAGCCCTGGCCCCCACGCAGGCTCAGGGGCTCAGAGGGGCTCCCCTCTTCCGCAGGACTTTTCTGACCCGGCGCTGGTGCTCTTTGAAGCCATGGACTTCGAGGAGGGCCCCAGCGTGGAGCTGAGCGAGGCGCTCCCCGACACGCGGCTGGCCGGCTACGGCCCCATCACCCAGTCCATCCACGTGCTGAGTGGCGTGTGAGTGCGGGGGGGGCCCAGGGGATGGCCGCAAGCTGGTCCCTGCGGGGGTGAGGGTGGAGCCGAGTGAGTCCACGTCTTTCCCTGGCAGGTGGGTGGTCTACGAGGGCACCAACTTCTCGGGCGAGCAGTATGTCCTGGAGAAAGGTGTGTACCGCAACTGCGAAGACTGGGGTGCTGCTGACTGCCGCATCGCCTCGGCACAGCCCATCCTGCAGGTGAGAGCACCCGTCCGCCTCGGGGCCGCGGGACCCAGGCACAGGCACCAGGGACCCATCGCGGCAAGGGCTGCTTGGCAGCGCCGAGCCTGAGTGAGATGCCAACCAGCCGCGCTCTGTCTGCTTCCAGGTCGGGGAACACAACCTGCACTTCGTCTCCAAGGTGCGATGGCGCCGTGCCGGCGGACGCGGGCGGGAGGGGGAACCCGCCACTCGCTGCAGTGCCCGTTGCGGGATGGCAGTGGTGGCTTTGCCCCCATCTCACCCATCCCCTTTGCTCCCTTTCTCCAGATCCAGCTATTCTCAGAGCCTGACTTCTTCGGGGACCACGTCTCCTTCGAGGATGACCAGAGCGCCCTGCCGCCCGCCTTCGTGCCGCGCTCCTGCAGAGTCCGCGGGGGCAGGTACGACACCCCGGGGGGCAGCCAGGCCAGGGCTGCCACAGAGGCTCCCCGGGGAGTGGGATAGGCATCCTCCCTGCCACCCTCTGGCACCCACGCGGCTTCGAGAGAGCCGGGCATCACGCCCGCAGGGTGCGCCAGCGGCTCCGGCAGCACAGGGAGGCTGCAAGGTGGCCAGGACGGGCGGGGGCGGCCCTGATGTTCACGGGGGGCTGCAGGGCCTAGACACCCACCGTGACAGCCGTGTCACCCCCGGGAATGCTCCTTTCTGCCAGCTGGACCCTGTTCGACGGACAGGCGTTCGCAGGGGAGCAGCATGTGCTGTCCGAGGGCGAGTACCCCACACTCAGTGCCATGGGCTGCCTCTCCTCTACGGTCATCCGCTCCTTGAAGAAGGTCCCAGTGGTGAGTACGGGCCCTCCCTTCCCTCCACCAGCACCACCGTCTGCCCCAGGGCCGGGATAGGGGAGAAACCCTGCAGCAACCTCCGCCACGGGTACCCTAGACCCCACATGAGCTCTCTTCCCTGGGAGCCCTTCTGCCCCCAAGGCTAGTAGCGCCTCCTGGCCTGCCCCTCACACCTCTGTCTCTTCACCCCATTCCCAGTTTTTCTCGGAGCCCTCCATCTTCCTGCACGGGCTGGAGTGTTTTGAAGGGAAGGAGATTGAGCTGAACAACGAAGTGCGGAGCCTCCAGGCCGAGGGGTTCAACAACCACGTGCTGTCAGTGCGCGTCAAAGGAGGGATGTAAGTGAGGCCAGGGCCCTGCCGGCTCCCCAGCCCCTCTCTGCCTGCTGCTCCCGGCTGCCCTGCAGCCGATGGGCAGCACCTCGCGGTGCGCCGAGGCGACCGCACTCTGCCCATCTCTCCTTAGCTGGGTGCTGTGCGAACACGGAGACTTCCGAGGCCGCCAGTGGCTGCTCGACCGCACCGAAATCACCAACTGGCTGACGTACAGTGGGCTCCAGCACGTGGGCTCCCTCTACCCCATCCGCCAGGTGAGCGCTGCCAGCTCCCTGCCCGGCCCGCCAAGATGCAGCACTGCCCGGGATGGCACCCAAGGGAGCAGGTGGTGACGATGAGCCCCAAAGCAAGCCCAGGGCAGGCAGGCTGGTGCAAAGAGGATGGAGATGAGGCTTCTCCCCAACAGAGCTCTGCACGTGAGGGAAAGAGGAACCAAGCTGGCTGTCAGATGAGGCTCGATGGACAAGGAGGGGGCTGTCCAGGGCCTGTGAAACAGGAAGTCCCTGAGGATAAATTGGGATGTGCTGGGGATGCTCAGGGAGAGCTCACAGGGAGTGAAGAGCACCAAACCTGCAGGCTGATGGAGAGAGGCCTGAAGGCAGACACGATAGCGGCCGGCTCCGGGTGACCCGGAGGAGGCAGGGAGGGCAGGGCCTTGGAAAGCGGCACACCGTTGACAGCTCTCACCCATGAAAGGCGTTGCCAACCCAGCATTAGCACCCCTCTAATCCCTGCACCCCTGCGCTGCGCTCCCACCCCGGGAGTGGCTGCGTTTGTGGTGAAACACTCCCCGTGGGCAGGCGGCTTGCAAAACGCGCTGGCATCCGGGAAGGAAAAGCCCTGACTGTGCCAGCTGCAAAGGAGATGGGCAGAGCTACGGCCATCGCCTCAGCGCTGCTGGGGGACGCAGGGTGGTGGAGCACCCCTGGCCAGGGCTGTTCAGACTGTCCCAGCAGGAGCTACAGAGTCCAGGTCCTCCCCTCCCAAAGCCACTGAGCTGGGAGATGCCCTTCATCAGCCACTAGCAACGAATGAACGGTGCAGGACACGCACACAGCAGCGCTTTCCAGTGCTGCAGAGACCAGCAGACTGATTTAAAAAGGGCTGTAACATGAGGGAGACCCCAGCACAGAACCAGGAAACAGAGCCCAAGTGAAAGGGGCAAGCAAAAACCTCTCTCCTTCCAGAGACGGATATATTTCCGGATCAGGAGCAAGGAGCTGGAGCGCTTCCTGTCCGTCCCTGATGACGCTGAGGACATGAAAGCAGGGCGTGTGGTGGTCTCGAGCCTGAGCGACCAGAGCAGCTCCGTCTGGTACTACGAGGAGGGGCTGATCAAAAACCAGGTCAGGGCTCGTGTGCAATTCCAGCAGCTCAAGAGGGGTGCACGGGAGCCGGAGGGGACCAGGAGACACCGGCAGGACCTGCTCTGCCTGTCTGCTCTCTGTCCTGTCTGGGTATTTCCCACCCTGGAGCGAACTTTCAAGGCTTACAGCACAGAGCTTTTCCTAGCTCTCACCTCAGCCTCCCTCTCTGCTGCATGAGCCCAGGGTTTCTTATCTGGTCTCCAAGGCACAGAAAGATCAGTTGATTCTCTCTTCCCCAAGTCTCCCCTGGAGATCTGAAGGTTCTGTCTCCTCAGAGGACTTCTACTGCCCTGATCATGCCCACCTCTCACTGAGAGGTTTTCCTGCTTTTCCCACATTATATCCCACCCCCAAACCAGCTGCATTTGATCATCAGGAAAACCCTTCAGGGTGAAAGCCTTTGAGACGTGCTAGCACCCATGGCAGGGAGAGCATCAGATAAAGAGGAGAGAGGGGAACAGGCTGACCTGGTGACTGTGGTTCATTTTAGGTTGCCCCCAACATGAGCCTACAGGTCATCGGGCCTGCTGGGAAGGGTGCGAAGGCTGTGCTGTGGTCTGAGAATCGGATGCCGCGGCAGACCTGGAGCATTGATTCTTTGGGACGGATTCACAGTCAGATGTTTGAGGACATGATCTTGGATATAAAGGGTAAGGCCCCAACTGTGGCACAGGGGCTGATTTTCCAGGGACCCCCTGAAATGGGTGTTTGGCTGTGAGATGGATTATGTACCCCTTTCCCACTCTTGGCAGTGGGGGGGGGGGGAGGCAGAGAACAGAGACCAGTCTGCTCACAACGTATTTTCAGTACTCCTCAAACCCTCATCTCTCTCTGCAGGCGGCCGATCGTATGACCGGGATCACGCAATCATTTGGGACATGGCTGAGGAAAGACCCACACAGATCTGGGACATACAAGTGCTATGAGGGAATGTGTGACCCTGGCTCCGAGAAGTGCCGCAGGACAGGATCCTCCATTCTGGGGTGGGCTGTCTCCTTCCCTGCGCACACTGCACCCCAAGCCCTCCTCTTCCCTGGCTGCTGGCATGAAGGATGCCCAAATAATCATCAGTCTACTGTGCTGCCTCCACCACCAAGGGGAAACCAACCGCATCACCCTTCCGGGGCATGGAGGAACGAGAAGCCCCAGCAAGCCACTTGTGAAGGGCCCCATGAACGCACAGGGGACATGCGGTGCAGGACCTGCGCAGCACTGCCTGGCAAGGCTCCTTTCCCACCCGGCTTTCCTCTCCAAACTGTATTTATGTACGTGTGTAAGATACAGCCCCTCTCGTGCCGGGCCAGCTCTGCACGTGTGGTTTGTTTTCTTGCATGCTGGCCATCGTGTACCCCTTTGCTATGGGCTGAGATACCCCAGGCCAGGGCCTGGCGCCCCCGTGAGCCCTGCAACAGCCAGGCAGAGGCCCAATCCTGCTCCCTGGATGGGAGCCCAGTGCCCTCTAGTGTCCAAAGACCATATGCAGCGTCGCAGACCTGGATTTTAAAAGGCAAGACAATGTGACATCCCAGACAGGAGCATGTCTGGCTCCAGTCACGCCGTGCCAGCCTGCAGCGGTGTACCGTCACACATGGTCTCAGCCCAGCCGCAGCTGAGCACGGGCTGAGCAGCTCCATCCCAGAGCAGCATCACCGCTAAATAAAAGGGGCTCTGGGTATATGTCACCTCCTACTTCTGAAGAGATGTAGACAAGAAAGGTCCCAAACCCACAGGCGAGACTATCTGGCCCACCCCAGGGGTGCCTTGCCCTAGCATTGCCAGTAGGCCACCCAGCCCCTCAAGAAACACCTCTGCTGGGATGGGAGAGGTGGCTCTGAGCAGTCTGCACAAGCACCGGACTCTGCAGCAGGGCATCTGCCAGGCTCTCCTCAGGCCTGGAGACCCCCCCAGCCCGGGGCAGGGATCCCACTCTAGTAGGAGCCCAGCCTGCTGGTACCTTGCTCTCCAGACCCTGCTTGGTGTTTTTCTTCAACAGCATTTTGCATCCTGCCTCTGAGCCTGGCCCACCCCTGGGCAGAGAGGATAGATGGAGGAGAGCAGAGCACCTGGGCTCTGCAGGTGGGGGCATTTATCTAGGTAATTCTCTACCAGGAACTGAGAGGGGTAAAGAGTGTAGCGAAATAAGAGAGGAAAGAGGACTTTGAATCAAGAGTCATCCAGCATTGCAGGAGATAGCATGCAGGAGGTGGTGACAGTGGCAGTCCTGGGACAGCGGCTCAGCCCCGGACTGCGGGCTCTCCTGCAGCCAGCACTGGGGAAGGTCTTAGGAACACACAGCCCAAGTGGGGCAGCAAGCGCCTTAGGTCAGAGCCCTGCTCTGTTGTGAGCTCTCTGCTATGGGACCAGGACTGCTTTAATCCCATCAGCTGGAGGGCTACAGAGGGAGCAGGGCAGCCTGTATCACTGCCAGGACAAGCTCTGTCCCAGCAGCATTTAGCTGCAGTCCACACTGGGGGCCCCAAGGATGGGGCCATGCAGTGGCAGGAGCAATAGCAAGCCAGGACTACCAGGCTGTGAGCAAATGCCCCACGCCAAGGCACAGCCTGGGACTAGCTGCACAGTGTACTGTCCGATGCAGTTGTCCTCAGGCTCACTGGGACAGAGGATTCCTCCACTGCAGCAGACAGTTGGAGTACAGCAGGAGCTCCTCAGGGACATGACTGAGAACAGATCTAGGGGCAGAAGACAAAGCACTGAGACAGAAACTGTTCCGGTCCTCTCTGCTGGAGAGCAGCCTGCTCTTGACAAGCTCCTGGTTTGCTAAACTGGTTGGGACAGCCCCAGGTACAGACAGCCCAGCTGGGAAGACTCAGTTCATTGAGGCAGTATCAGTTACCAACCCTGTAACGCAACCTAGCCATTCTGGCAGTGACAGTGCACTCCCTGGAGGTTTCTCTGGCAGGCTCAGGTAGGCTGAAGTTCACACAAGAGGTGTCTTCAGATGGCCAGTGATTACTCTGGCTTTCAGGGATAGCTGTCATCAAATGTCCACCTTTATGCTGAAGCATGTCCAGAGAAGTGTTCACGCACTGAGGACACATAACCACATCACAGGAGAGCGAAGCATGCTGCACCAAAGAGCTGAGGTCAGATGTGTTCACATCACTTCAGCAGCGCCAAGCCAGGCAGACTTCTGCTGGCCAGGGTCCAAACCACCACACAGAGGCAGCAGCAACAGACAGGCCTGCATTTTCACCTGCTACTCCAGGAGTTACCAGTTCAGGGTAATGCTGGGCCTGGAAGACAAGGCTTCAGGGTAGCACCACAGCACAAAGGGTAACACTAGCAGCTCTAGGAGGCCTTCCCAGGTCACAGTATTTACAAGATGGGCTCCAGGCGGCTGAGCTTGCTTTGGCAGGCAATGCAGCAAGACAGCTAACGTACTGAGAGCAGGAGGCTTCAGTCCTGGCCCACAAGCATGCACACTCAGTGCAGGCAGAGGTGGTATCCCTTCAGGCAGCCACAAGGCCTGTGTCTCCTCTGAGTCCACAGTGAAGCAAACATGTAAAGCTTGATGTTCCCATATTAAGGAGAGCCAGGTAGATACGCAGATGCAACACAACTGGATTTTCAAGGTATTTAAGCATCACAGCAAAGGCCCACAGACTGACCTCCAGCCAACAAATACTGAAGGTAGCTGGAGCACAGAGGAGACCAACAGAGGGTTCTGCCTTGAGGCTAAACATCTGCCAGCCAGACAGGAGACCCTCAGGGGAGGTCTCCATCCTCACAAACTTTGGGCCAGAGCCAGCAGAGGATCACTGAAGCACACACTCAGTTCTCAGGGCAGCAAGCACAGGTGCTGCCCATAAGCTCCAGGGACAGCAGGCCAGCCACTCTGTTCCTGCCCTTCTAATGTGAACCTGTGGTCTTCAGTTTCCCCAAGGCGAGCAGGGAGCCAGAATTAGCCACCTGGTGCTCACCTGCTGCCACAAGCTGATCCCCATGCTGGCATCAGCCCCAAAACATCCTTTATACCACGCCACCAAGCACAGCTCCAGCACCATCTTTTCAGGATGGAGGAGGGACCTCACTGGGGCTCAGCACAGCTCAGGATGGGATGGACCAGCCTCCAGCCATGCTGCAGCTGCAACCAGAAGTAGCCAACCCCCAACAAGACACCTGCGGGGAAGCCCCATGCCTGGCCTTATATACCCCGCCCCGCGGAGCGGCTGGCCAGGATAGGCCGGGAGCAGCCAGGTGGCAATGCCGGATTGGTGGGGAGCACGAGACCTGCCCCGCCATTGGCCCGCAGCGGCGCGCGGGGGAGGGGGCGGGTGCGGCCGGCCGCCGGGGGCGCTGCGCAGGGCGCGGCGGGGCCGCCGGCCCGGCCCAGGCGCCTCGGTGCCGCGTCCTGCGGCTGCTCCCCGCGGGCAGGCGGCCCCTGGCTCCCTCTGGCACTGGAGGTGTCCGCCGGGAAGCCCGCAACCACCCCCGGCCGTTTGGCTCCGAGGCCAGGAGGGCGCAGCGGGTCCCTTGTCCCCAGCCAGGGCTGGTGCTGCAGTGAGGATGGCACCAGACACTTCCTGACAGGAAACCCCAGCCCGGTTATGTGGCCTGGGCCTCTCGCACGCCACCGGCCCCTTCGAGCGCCGACGGGTTGCACTGTGCCTGGCGTGGGTCGGGGCCTGTGCAGTGCTGAAGGGAGCGATGCGGTTGCAGCCGCCTCCCCGTGTCCGGTGACACAAGGGGATGTTCCAGCCCCCGCCGCCCTCCGCCACCGGCGTGGTGGGGGCACGCAGGTGTTCCTTGTCACCTGGATTAAGTTTAGCATCCTCGGCAGAGATCAGGCAGACCCACAGCCACTTTGCCAATGTTTTATTTCTCAAAGCCTCGGCAGCACGCCCGCTCCGGAGCCAGGGTGGGCTGCCCTGCTCCCAGCCGGAGCGTGCTGAGCCGGAGCAGCTTCGCCATTGCATTGCAAAGTGTCGCTGTGGCGTCAGTCTGTGCCGCCGGGGCTGCTGCCTTTGGCCAGCGTGCTGGGGTGAGAGGAGCTGGAGCATGGCACGATGGGCTGGAGGGCCTGTGTGGGGCTGGGAGAGTGAGCACGGAGTAGGCAGCTGGCTGGGGAGAGGGACTTGCAGGATGGAGCGGTGGCGTCATGCTAGCTGGTCCTTGCTGTGAGTGTCCAGGGAGGGTCCAGGGCCACAGTCCTGAGGATCTCTCCATGGGGTGGACCAGGAGGCCAGGGCTCTTGGGTGCCGTCAGCCCTGAGGCTCAGCACATCCGGAGCAGGAAAGCTGCAACCAGGCCCAGCGCAAGGGAGACAAAGGCTGGGCCACAGCACGGGGCAGCCAGGCTGACGGGTTGGCCGCGAGTGCTGGTCGCAGGCTTCGTAGTCACAGCATCCGCCCAGCTGAGGGGCTGCAAGAGCAAACGAGAGTCAGGCACTGCTCAAAGCCGAGCTGGAGGGCAGCGCCAGGTGGAAGCAGGACCCCTTGCCTGGCCTCTACTCAGCCCAGGGACTTTATGCCACCACAACAACCCCTCTTTGGGAACAAGGACTTGGCCCAGCACCTCATGGGGCCCTAGGAGGTCCGATCTTGGTGCTACATCTCTCCAGCTCCTGCCAAGATGCTGGCGCAGGGAGCACAAACCATGCCAGCCCCAAAATGTCTTTTTACTCCTGCCTAGCCTCACTCTGCAGGCATCCTGAGGAGCAAATCAGGCAGAAATGACTGCTCAAAGGAGCCTGGGGGCATCCCTGAGCCAATGCTGCCCCCTTCCCTGCAAGGAGATGAGGCATCCTCCTCTCCCCTGGCTGTTTCTCCTTTGCATCACACAGAAATCACCAGCTGCTTCTGGATTTTCCCCAAAGAGAGCAACAAAACGGCTGAGGTTGGAGGGGACCTCTGGAGATCATCAGAGGACACAAAACAAGCTCTCTCCTTGGCGTTGTTTCCCTGTTTCTAGCCAGGTGCCTGTAGAATTTGTCGGGGGCAGAAGGAAAGCAAACATCTCCGCCCCTCCAGACTGCTCTGAGGAAGCAGATGGGGATGTGGGGGTTGCGAACCCCACAACGGAAGATGTGGGATGGAGACACAGGGCTGGTAAGCGCCTTGTGCTAGAAATGAAAGAAGGAGGAGAGACAGCCCCCGTTCCTGGGCGCAGTGGCAGTCAGAGCAGCTCTCCGTGCTGGCAGGGAAGTGGTTGAGGCCAGCCCAGAGAGACCCAACGGTTACCACAAGCAGAAACATTGCAGTCATCCAGACATGATCTGGCAAGATAGCCTAGATGGGAATTTCAGGGTGGCTTCCTTCCCTCTCTAAAGACTTCTCCTTCCAAATTAAGGCATTTACTTAAATCCCTCCTGGCCTAGCTGTGCATGAACTTTTCTCTAGGCGTCTGGATCTTCCTGGAGATCAATGAAATTTTGACGAAGGCAGCAATTAGTTTACATCTGTGAATGGGGCACCACAGTGACAAATGCTGCCTCATCTGCTGGCAGTGGGATGCCAAATCTGCCTGTGCACCTGCACTTGTTCGCCCTGCTCCTTAGCCTGCCGAGTCCCCCAGGGCTGGGCCAGGGAATATGACAGGGTTGCTGCATGCTGTTCTGCCTGATCACAGGCACTCTATCACTACAAGCATTTCTGACTGCAGCTGATGGATTTGCCCAGAGACACAGTGAGACTCACAACATGTAAATGCATCCAGTAGAGCCGGCAACAGATCACATCGCCTGTCGCGTCTGTGACCGACACAAGTCCTAAATGATTTGGGAAAAAACTGTAGAAAATAGTCGCAGGAGCTGCTCTGAATAGCATCACCCTGCCTGAAAATGCAAATTCAAACGTAACCAACTCCCACAGAATGGTCCTCATCCAGGAGAGAGCTGACTTCAACCAGCATAGTGCTGGGGCTTCAAATCAAGCCACCATCAAGTCTCCCAGTAGGAAAAGAAAAATAACCTTCAGCACATAGAGGCAGGAGGAAGCATGCAGCTCCCACAGCCATCTCTGCACTTTGCATGGGCCAGAGGGGCTGCAAGATCGGGTAGCAAGCGGGGAAGCATAGAGGTTACAGATAGGCATTCTGCTGGCAGATCCAAAAAAAAAAAAAAAACATATGGAACTATTTAAAATTTAAAGATCACAGTGCAGAGCTTCTTATAAGCCAACCATGGTTAAAGTCAAAAATAGCTAGTAAGATGCTCTGCTTTCTGGCTGTGGGCAGAAATTCTCCTACTCACTGAACCTTGCAGTCCTCTGACTGCAGGTGCACCCAAGGAAAGAATCCGGCTGGCCTCCCCCACTTTTGGGGGTCTCAGGGCTTCCCTGAGCCATGGGTTTCTCTTACCAAGCAGAGGGTGAGCAGAGCAAGCAGGAGGAGCAGGTGGGCACGCTGGAGGGGCTGCATCATCGGGGCTCGGCGTCCTGGGCGTGTAGCGTGTTGCAATGCTTCCTCATCTGCTTGTGGCAATTGCAGTCAAGGCTTTAAGCACCGGAGCCGCAACTCTGTCTCACCAATCACACCGCTGTGCAGCCCTTCCTGCCCCACATCGTCACCTCCAAGCACGCCTGCCAGCCCTCCACCCTCGCTCCCACCTTTGCCAAGGGGCCTCCAGATCCGAACCCAGGGACCATGTCCTGCAGCAGCTCTTACCCACTGGGGCAATCTCCCCCAGCTAAGCCAAGGGGCTGGTGCAAAGGGTTGCATGGGGATGCCGGTGACTGCAGAGCTGCACCAGAGACCTTCTGGGTGTCTCTTATCTGGAGCCATCAATCTCCATCACCTGGCACAAGACCAGCTTCTGCTTCCCAGTCTGTTCCCAGGATAGTTTCCCTCCCTAGGCATTTGGCATGCCGGAGTGGAGTGGGAGGCCCCAGGGCAGCGGCGCCAGGCAAACGCTGCAAGCCCAGCACCCTGCCTTTGCCGCATCACATATTGCCACCACTGCTCCGCAGCACAAATCCCCACAGGTTGCTTCTCGCTGCGGGGCTTGCAGTCCTGTCCCTCGTGCCCATGTAGGACTAACAGTGCTTACAGGTGGAAAAAAGGGTCACGGTCCACAGGAAAGGTTTGCAAATCAGTTGACATTTCAGTGACGGCCCTGTCTTGCCCTCATAGTGAGTCTCTTTCCCTGCAACTTGGGACAAAACATGGACCCAAGCTGCCAGCTCAAACTGAGGTTACAAGCCTGCGTGACCAGGTGGTCTCATCCAGGTCTTGTTCAACCTCCCCTCTAATTAAAACAACTACAAAACATTTACATGCCGCCTGCTTTTGACTGAAAAGATTTAGCACCTCGTGAACTGCTGGTGTTCAGCTGAGGTGCTGTTATCACCCCGAGGGTGGCATATGTAAAACGCGATGGGGAAATACTGCCAGGAGATAGGGCTAATGCTTCCTTCCCAAGCCCCAGGCAGCTCCTTCCTCACAGAGGCCCTCCGAGCTCCTTCACCCACACAGCCGGAAACAAAAGGGATGCAACTGTATACTTTTTAAGATAGTTCAAAGTAAGTAAATCTACTAAAACATTCTGTATGCAGGCATGAAGCACACCTGTTGCCTTTTTGTTTCTGTGAAGTGCTTCATGTCACAGAGAGCCCGCCACCAGCCTCTGCAGAACCTGAAGGCTCTTCCAGAAGCGGCAGCCAAGCTTCACCTAATTTAGCTCAGTTTTGCAGCTCACGGAAGTGTCAAAACAGACATCTCAGTGCCATAAAAGGTACTAAAAAAAAAGGACACGCTCAGCTCCTCTCAAACTAACGTGGCAGCACCAGGTATCACCCTGGAAAACATTTAAAAACATCGTTAAATGAAAAGAGGTTGAAAAACACAGCGCCAGAGCTTGCTCGGGGGGCCAGAGAGAGGGAAAGGCGGCCCGTGGGGCCCAGCCAGCGTGAGGGCCCGCGGCCGTCCCCGCTCCCGCCCCTCGCGGCGGCCCAACGGCCATTTCCTAACGGTCCCGCCGGGCGGCCTCGCGCCCCGCGCGGCCGCGGCTGAGCCAATCGCGGCGGCTCGCGTCGCCGCGGCAACCGCCTGTAAACAAGATGGCGCCGCCGTGCCGGAGAGTGTGTGTGGGGGGGTGAGTGCTGCGCGAAGGGCGGTGGGGGGGGCCCTCCACCGTGTGCCTCCCACGCGCGGTGTGGGGTCCCCTCCCTCACCGGACACTCTCCCTGTGCCACCCAGTGGGGTGACCCCCAGTAATGCCCCCCTCCATAGACAGGACCCCCCACACACATCCACAGCGTGCCCCTTGCATACACACGGTGACCCCCAGTAACACACACACGGTTTGATCCCCTCTTCTTGCACACAAGGGACCCGCCTATAGCACACCCGCAGTGATCCCCCGCATCCACCCGACCCCCTCCCGCCATGACACGTACACAGTGGTGCCCCCACGCCCTGGTGCTGGCCCCGCTGGGCCTGAGGGCTGTGCCCGGTTCCCGGCTTTGGGCAGGATGGAAGGACATGCTCTGAGCCGCCCCAACGGGACCCTCGCGGCCGGGCGGCAGCCAGCTATGCCAAGCTGTACCTGTCCCGCTATGTTCTGCCCCCCCCCCCCCGACACAGCACCCTCCATCCCTTGCACATCTTGGGAACGTAACTCTGTCTTTGTTCCCCAGACTCTGAAGCTGTCTAATATTTAAAGCATGACTTCTCTTCCCTCTCTGGGAAAGCACCCTAAAGTTCTGCTGCAGCTGTGCACTTCAAGGTAAATCAAGTTAACACTTCTCCTTCACTCTTGAGTCTTGTTTTAGTTTATTTGATACCAGCTGGTTCTTCTAGTGCAATAATCAAAGAACCAATGATAATTATGGTGAGACCAGCAGACTGTCACCCCACTTGCTGTATTGCATATACTGTACAATATAAATTATGGCCATTAATTTGAGTCCCTCTTTGTCTATGATCCTTCGAAAAGTTGATTACTATCAGCTTTCCATGAACTGAATCAATATAGAGGTATTTATTCTTAATTGGAAGTCATTCTGGTTTTGAAAAATAGGGTACTGTGGTTTAATACTACGCCTAACAGTAACAGTCTCAGCAACAATACTGGCTAGAATAAAATTCCCCAAATATCTAATTCTGTTGCCTTCTGGCCCACAGTGGTGCCCAGTTGGTACCAGGAATATTAGACAGTCATGTTTAGCACATGTCTGTATCATGTTTTCCATTTTCCTCGTCTTAAGCAGGGCTTAATGCAACTGCAAGTGCTATCACTTTCACCTTTCCTATACTGAAGCAGTTAGCACTGGCTACATAGCACGGGTATATTGTTTTCACCTTTCTCTGATCTCAGACAATTAACACATATTGCAACTCAAGGATTTTAAGTGCTGCTACAAGGCACAGATTTATTTGTTTGTGTATGAACCCACTCAGCGTAGAAAGCAGGCCATATGGACTGGGAAAACAGATCAATGAGAAAATGTACAGTTTGGGCTTTTTTGGACAGTCTGCAATTACATTTTGAAAATTTGCCCATCAAGCAAATCCCCCAACAGTTACTTAACTAATCTGCCCATTGATTTTATATATTCTCTTCTCTTTTAGAAAAAGGACAGAGGTACCTAAGGACATTGCTTCCACTGGTAAGGCTTTTCTTACATCCTACATGTTTTGCACATGTTGGCAATTGTAGCTCTCTTCCTGTCCTCTGTTTTTCTCTCTCCTACATGTGTCCAAAATCAGATAAGTTACAAATGGTTTCCACATCCTCAGCAAGTCCTAGAACACTTCATCTAGTTTCATCTAGCTTCATCTAGTTTTATAGTTCCATTTTAAGCCATATCCTTCCTATTTCTTGATCTTAAAGCAAAAACTCTTTCCCTTCTTGGTGAAATTCGCTGCTTCTGTGAGATCCACAAGAGTTAATCTCAGACTGTTGTACTGTTTTGTTGAAACAGCTCAAACTTAACACTAGTCTTCCTCACTGTGCAATGCAGGATGCTCTAAACTAGCATCATCACCTCTTTTTGACAGCCCTATTTTGTATTCACTCTTCCCAACTGCTTATATTGCACCTTTTCTTGAGTCCTGTTGGTTAAACGAGCACCCTCATCTGCTTTTTATTTTGAGAGTTGGATTATTTTGAGAGGGACTTCTCTATTTTCCCCTGCCTTCTGTTTTCCACACCATAACCCCTACATGTTCTTTACCTGATATCAGTGAGGTTGTATCCAAAATGCTCACCTTTTTCTTTCTTTCATGCTTTTTGTGTCTCTTCTCAGAAGATGACAGCCTCTCTTCTAGGATAAAGAATCCAGTACAAGGCAGTCTACCTTCTAGTTCAACAGAGACAACACTGAAAAAGAATATGCAGGGTAATATCTCTCAAAGATTAGGGGAAGCTGAGCCATCACAGTTTCTCAGTGACAGTGGGTGGCCTCAACACTCCAGGCCAGGACTCTTTTAGGTGGTCCTGCTCTTATGTACAACAGCATTTTACACAGTGTACTGTTGGTGACACAGCCATCCTCCTTATCAGTCAGGAGCCAAGGGATTTATACAGAGTACCAAGAAAGGACCCCTTGCCCTACCCGCTGTGGCAGAATACAAGTTCTTGTGTGGGGTCTTCCACTCAGAAAATACTGTAACACATTGAGCATAAGATGCCCTATAATGAAAATAAGCCTGTGATACTGATTGCTGTTTTAGAAGGTAGCACATTGTATTTGTGCTTTCAGGTACAGTTCCCACTGACATGGAGCTCATGTCCTCCATGATGCAAAAAATTGCTCTGCTGGAACAAAAAGTAAAGAAACAAGCACAAGAAATCCAACTGAAGGTAAAAATCCTGGCCCATTCGGGGCCTGTTCTGTGCCCTACTTTAACAGTTCAAGCCGCAGTAGCAGTATATCTATTCAGACCTAGTTTGGATGAAGACAAGTTAATCTGTAGTCTACTCTGTTAACTATAGAAATGACCCATTGCAAAGCAACAGAGCAATCGTTACCTGTCCTTGGGGTGGGGAACATGACAGGCCCCATTATCTTGGGCCTGTTACGGTTTTAAGAAATTAATCTCAGGACTCATTCCCTAATATCATTAGCTGTTTGGCTTCAGACTTTTTTTGCTTTTGCTTTCTGAAACAGTAGCTGCTCAGATGACAAGGTCATCCCACAACAGGCCTCTTCACCTAACTGAGTTTTAGAATAAATAGTGTTTTTTTAAGTTACGACTATAGAGATGATAGTTCAGTTTCTAGATTTGTCACTTACTGTAGATCAGACTGAACTGTGCCTGAGCAGGGAGTGTAAGGGCACGAGCCCATATATTCTACAGATCTTGCACACATAGACGAGAAAGGGGTAGCTAGGTCAGCGTGTCCCTTACCTATTATTATATCCCACCCCTCATTCAAGTCTAATTATGGTATTTCTGAGGAGGTAACAGTCTTTATGACCCATCTCTGAGTGTGGTGAGAGTATGTACACCACTGACTCAGTCAGGACCAATTATGCAGACTGTACCTTAATGTTCTGCAAGTAGAAGAGCTAAACATGGTCATTATTTGTTTTGGTCCTGAAGGACAGGAAGATTGCTGAACTTGAGGGGAAGATGAAGACCCTTCAGAAAGAAGAAGGTAAACATTGCTTTGTCTTTAGCACCCTACACCTACCAGTGGGAGAGCCACAGAGCTCCAAACCTGTTCTCTTGCAGTACCAGGAGAACTTCCCTAGGGCTTCTGACCTATCCTTACCTTAAATCAGTTACACACACATACTACCATTTACCAAGGCAGATCCTCACTTCATATGTGCATCTGTTATTCTGTGTTTCTGGTGCAGCACAATACGTTATTTCCTGACCCATTTTGTATGGGTTACTAAGTTTCCATGAACATAGAACAACCACACAGGTATCTAGAGAGGTCAGAGGAAAGAAAATTAAAAAAATGTAGAATTTAAACAGTCTGAAAAAACAGGGCTACTCACAGCTAAGCAAAACCAAAGTTCTGCTTGGAGTCTCAAACAGTTCTTACAGGTCCAGGTTCACTTCTCCTATAAGATAGCCTAGCTCCAAATTGAATCCAGTCTTGAGTGAGTCACTCTGCAGCTCTTGCTCCCCACTCAGTTCCTTGGAATCCAATAACCCTCTCCAGCTGAGCCCAGACATGTTTCCTACAATGGCTGAGCTACCTTATTAGCACAAAGCTGTGGTGAATTCTCTATTTCCTTAGCAGAGAACAAGAATATGCCTGTCAAATGATAAATGGGTTTTGTACCTCATCATACATTGTTCCGGCCATTCAGCCTGGCTTTATGGATCCAGCTTCAATGGACACCTGCTGATTTTTGAATAGGTCCCTTAAGATCAAGTAATCCAAGCGACCTTCATTGTGTAACTGCTAACAGCATCACTTACATCAGCTTCCTGCAGCATAAGAGCTTACCATTATCACTAACATATATTTTAGTCTGTCCACATCTTTCTCAAAAGTTGCAGGTTGAATTGTCAGGGACAGCTCTTGTGGCTTACGGGCTCAAGTTCATTTACAGTACGGGCAGGCTGCTGGGGCATCTGCACTGCATGATATGAGTTATCTGTAGCTCTTCTTCAAGGCTGTGCATAGAAAAAAACCAGATCTTCCCTTTCAGATGCTCCTGACTCATCCAGAGCAGAGGAACTGGAAATGAGGTGCCTTCAATTGCAGACCCAGGTCTGGGAGATGGAGGTGAGACTCTTGCTTTGCTTACCCCAAGCTATCTGCACTTTGACTTGACGTTCTTTTAGTCCCAGGTTGCTTGGTTCTTATCAAGCTGCTGGTTTAATGGTCACAAATCTTCACCTCACACCTCTGAAAAAAAAAGCAGGTTGCATGGGAGCTACAGGGTGGTAGTAGATTTTATTCACAAACGTCTGTGCCTCCTCTGAGTCACATCATTTTGATTCCTAGGGCTATGGTCTTTGCAGCTGCCAGAGCCTTGGGAGGCTACTATATCACTAAAAGTAATTTCATTCTGCCTTTAGTCTGCTGCTTCTGCTCTGTCGGTGAGATTGTCTGTCTGACAGGGCCAAATAACCCATGAGAAATCTTCACTTTCACCTCCCCTTCTGCCACAATCACAACTCAGGCTTCCAGTTCTAGTTTCTGGGGCTCTGTGCCTACAATTCTGGCTTGTTCTCTTCTTTATACAGCGGTTTCTAAATGACTATGGTTTGATTTGGGTTGGAGAGAGTCATGAACAGCTGGAAGATTTAGAATCCTTCAAGGATGAAGAAAAGCTGCCAGCAAGGAGTCTCTGGAAGCCAGGTAAAACACCAGCACCCTTTGTTGAAGCAGCTTTCCTAGCTCTCGCTGTATGCTTAGGAGAGGTACGATATTTCATAGAGAAAATAAGCAGGTCACCAGAACCTGCGATCTTGTACTGGGCTCTTTTCATCAGCCCACCTCAGGGAGAGAGGCATGGAACAATATAACAGAAGCTAGGCCAGGCCAAACGTTGATATTTTATAGGCATATATTTTATAAACACCATTTAGAGGAAGAGGAAAAAGCTTGGTGGCTCAGCCATTTGGAAGAATATCCTCATAGCAGCTGTTTCCTGAAGAGTTGATGTACTCTACATGTTTGAGGCTTGATTCTGCTCTAATAGGAATGACGTAAAATGGGTGGAAAACGGAATCAGATGCTTTGTGTATATAGTAGCTGTAGTAACTTACCGACATTATCTGGCTCCATCAGGGAGCATTGTTTGCCTTTCCTTCCAACAGCCCTGTGAGTGGTTTAATTGGGACCTGATTGTGCTGTATGGGGTCCAAGCTATTTGGCAATAGCTTCCTAGGAAATGCTAATGAGGAGAGAAAAAAAAAACCACAATCTTGGGCTCTACAGCCAATACTGCCTCCTGAACACTGCGCAAGTATTGGCTAGTTATTTCTTCTCTCTCTTAGATGCAGGAACAGATAAGAAAGTGGCAGAAATAACTTTCATGACTTTCAGTTCATCTACTCCTTTTTAAGATTTTTGTTTTTACTCTTATACAGGCCTTTTTCTGTTTACGAGATCTTTGAAAAGCAGAACGGAAAAATATCAAAGGCCCTAGGCCACACCTCTGCCTGCATCTCTGCTCTCATTTCCTCTTCTCATTTCATTCTTCTGTGTCATCCTAACACTTCTACCACTTCACCCTACCACTCTCCACATGCACTGAAACAAACATACTCAGCAATATCCCGGGGAGAGAGCTTCTTTTGAGAGAAAAATCCGCTGGTGGCTTGGAGCAGGCAGCCAGCTGTGTTTACACTGGCATTTCCTCGGCAAGTCTGGCCTGGTCCATTTATCCAATCTAGACAACAAGTTACTCCCTCTGTGCATTTTGCAGTATCACGTTAAGAGACAACACTCATTAAATTGCAAACAAACACATGGAGCTGAATGTGGTTGCAGAACAAGTAGCTGTGGCTTTAGCTGACAGTAGAGTTAACATCAGCTTTTAACAAGTGGGCTGTTTCCCTACTGCCCTGCCCTTGTGGTTTTGCAACACCCATGTAAAACTGCAGCACAGCACCGCAGCAGTGATCTTGCACCACATTTTGCAAACATGTGGAAGGTGAAACATGAAGAGGCAGCCCAAAAATAAATGTACCTCGAATATGTCCACACATGTGGAAACTGCTTAGTTGGCATCTCCTTCCCCTCATAACTCAGCTCCTTCTGCCACAGGTGAAGCAGTTGCTTCAAAACACCAGATTGATTTTGACTTAATTTTGGAAAATGTGAAGGATTTGAATGCATTGGCTGGGGAAGGCATTTCTCAAATCGAGCACATGCCTGGAGGTGCTCGGCTGAGACAGCCAGAATCCCTCCCTCTTACGCTGTATCAGAATGGAATCGTCATGTGCAATGGACCTTTTCGGCCCTACAAGGAACCATCTACGCAGGTATGGAGAGGTCTGTAGGGGAGCTCAGCTTACAGTTATCGTGGTATTCACGATGTCCAAGTCTCAGGGTAGGGAATGCAATAAGGATAGGGCTGGTGAGCTCATCCCAGTCATAAAAAGGAGCAGCTATAGAGACCTCGCAGCCTTGCCCTTATGCTCCCATGATGCCTTTAAAGACTATTACCTGCTTGTATAGTAACTTTTAGAGATGAGAAATCTGGGTCTTTGATGCAGACTCTTCTTCACCACAGTAACACAAGTAGGAGCAGTCCAGGAGGAATATACATTAGTCATGAGACAAACGAAAAGTCTGAGAAATTGCAAGGAGACTCTTACGTTTTGTTTCAGCAATGCCTGCAGGATATCATGGATGGCTATTTCCCTTCAGAGTTGCAGACACGCTACCCTAATGGCATTCCTTTACAGGTAGGAAATGCAAAGTTCTATTCTTCAGCTTTTTGAAAGAAATTTCTCTCTTGACTCTCTAAGAAAAGTGTTCAGATTTCTTCCACTGTCACTAATCTGCTGGATCCTCCCCACAGCAAATTAAGTCTGAGGTTTCTGAACACAGCTTTTAAGCAGCTAAGTTCCCTGCACATGTGTCCTGGGAAAAGGGTAGCTAGAAACAACACCTGCTAGAGCCATACAGGAAATAAGTGAGTATTTGTGCATTGGAACTGAACGGTTTCTCTGCCTCAGTGAATCGTGGCTCGGAACAAGACTTCTGAGAGCCTAGCGGGCTTTGTAGAGGAGAAGCAGCACACGCAGCATCTGAGCAGCTGTGTAACAAAAAAGAGAAGACTTCTCAAGCAGTTCCCCTGGGGAAGCTTTTACAACAGATCAGACAAATGTCTCACAAGGAAGTACAAAAAGTTGATTTTTGCCATAATCTATATGCCTTTGACCACCTGAGGTCTTTTGGCGCTCCACATTTTGATTTCTCAGAAATAGAAAAAAAAAGGGGGGGGGCAGAAAAAGGCAAGAAAAAGAGACAGATAGACCATGTTTTCAGGCAGAAAGCAGGGAAAGAGAAAAAGCCTCAGAGGAGTATAATCTAGGTCTTCCAATGCATCTGAAACAGCAGACACAGCCGGAGGGGTATGCTTACCTACTGCCATGAAGAACGCAGGCCACAACTGCATAGGTAAATATTACTTCATCCAAGCTGAGGTGGTAGGTGTGGTGGCTGGGAAGTCAGGTGGGGGAGGAAGGACTGTTGCTAAGCTGTTGGGCCTGTGGTTCCCTGTAAGCCCTCAATAGCTGGCCAGAACTAGAAGCCACAGAACAGTACTGTAGGCTGGAGTGAATAAAGACACAGAGTTCATCCAACACTCTGATTTGAACAGTCAGGTATAAAAGGGCCATAAACAGAACCCAAAAAGACTGTCTCTTTTTGTGGTGAGGTGTCTCTCCCACACTGCTGGGGGCCTTAGACTAGCACGCTTCCTTCCTTGGTTTGAGAGAGCTCTCTGGCAGCTCTCCCCACAGCTCTCATCTCTTCTCCTGCAGCACTGGCTTAGCCTAACTCCAGTTCTAGTCTGTCAGTAAATCCCTCTCCACTCCCAACCTGCTTTTTTTGCATTACTTTCCACATGGAGAGCATTTCAAGTGAGGAAACCTAAGACACAGAGGGAAGATCAGGCCCAAACACATTTCTTACAGCTTGCTTATGTAGAGAGGTGGCAGCTTTCCTGTGCCTGTCGGGATGGATGAATGACTGTTCTGGGGGGGGGTCTGCATGAGCCATCAGTGAGTTCTGGACTTCAGGAAGCAGCCAGAATTTACTTTTTTTGAGAACCTCTAGGAGCTGAAAACATATTTCATTGAGTTTTGACAGGTGGACCAGTTTCACAGGAACCACCTCTCTTAGTTTCATTTAGAGTTTACAGCTCTTGGTTGTTCTTCCTATGTTTTATTGTGCTCTGATGCAGTGAGAAATGGTTTGGAGCAACAGTCAGATTTGCTTACAGCAGAAGGTCTTAATTCAACAGGTCACTGACAAGAGGGACGTGTTATTTCAGGAGAGATGCCTTCCAGGGAATTTTCCTGGCCGTGGCCAAGTGGTTGACCATTCAAAATCAAGTGAGGTGCAGGAAACCACTGAGATCCCAGGTAAATTCTTAAATCTGCCTGGAAAATCACAGCTAATTCCCAAGAAGGAAAATCGTATCAAAACCTTACCAGGGTGGTTTAGATAGCAAGAAATGAATGTATAGGGTCTCAGGAAGACAATATTTCTGGGTCAAAGCCCTCCACTTGTACCTCCAGTATTGCCTCAAGAGCTGCAAGCTACCCAGCAAGGAGTCCTTTTTAACTGCTAGGTTTTCCTAAAGAATGAGACATGACAAGTCATGAAAGACCATAAGATCAGCAGGTTTCCCAGAACATGCTTGACACTCCTTCCCTCCTCCCCTCTAATTCTGAAAGACCCAGCTCCTTCTAGCTTCATCCATATCAACAGCATCCAAGGATGTCGAGGGACCCGCGCAGACATGGGGAAGTGTAGCTTGCAAACACCTCTTTGATTCCTGTACACGTCCCATCTGTAAAGGCAGATGTCTGTAAGCAGATCCATCTTAACTATTCCAAAAATGGCATGGTTCCTCTTCAAACTTTCAAGGGAGGATATGGTATATATGGTCAGGCCACAGATTCCTTATTTTGCTTCTAAACTCCAGCAATCTGCTTAAGCAGTACCTGTCAGATACTGTCATTGTTTGGAAAACCAAATGTATTCAGTCATATAGACAGAAGACAGCATTAGCTTTGTGCATGTATAACCAAATAATCTGTACAGTTGCATTAGTCATCAGTAACACTGTCATCATCCTATATGTATGTGTGTGTGTGTGTGTGTATAAAAACACTATACTACTCACTTACTGATCTCAAGGACATTCACAAATGGAAGCTGCACTAAATGTTTCTTTTATCTAAGTGGCAAAATATAGTTGCTCTGTGTCAGCATACAGAAAGAAACTGACACCTTCAAATACACCTTCATGAGATGAAAAGTTTTCCGTGTTTGTAAGAACTTTCACAGTTTCACCAGTTTTCCCCATTCAGAGCAGGGCTAACCAAGTTCCTGCCAGTTGCCTGCCCCGGCAGTGTACTGTAATAAATCGACTGCACAGTCACTCACTGCTTATGTTGACAATGAAACATTCAGTGGGCCAGAAAGTGGGACAGCTTCAACAGTGGAGACCAAGAACCACCAGTCTCAGCATAGCTAGAGGAGGTTAGAGCTCTCCCTGTTGGCTGTTCTAGGCTCTTGTTGCACCAAATCAGCATATTCTGATGGAAAATTGTTTGTCAAAAAAGTGTCACATGGACACATTTCCCCTCTGCTCTAACAGGTCCTAAACTCTCACTGGAGCAGTTTTTGAACAAACTCCCCAAGTCCTTGATCCGTGGAGGACAAGTGATCCATGTCCGAGACTCAATCAGAGCAACGCTACAGGTATGAGCAGGCCCTGCGCAGGTCAACAATGTGAGGCTGGCTGCAATCCCTGGGGCTCAGCGCACTGTGCAGCACCAGGCGTATCCTCCTTGGGTCTCACTCAGCTCTGCATAACCTCCTCCTCCCAAATGGGGCTCCACCGGAGGACACGTGGCACCTTGTCACCCACTCCTGGGCTTTTTTGGCACTGCTTTGTCTCTGTGCAGAGCTGGCAGCAGCTGATACTCACTTGTTTGCTTTCAGGGCTCTGATGGGGTGCAGAGCAGTGAAGTGATCCAAGTGGAGACACCTAGGCTGGCTGCCCTGAAGAGGTACCGGCATGGCCCCTCCATCTCTATTACACAGGGCTCTTGTCCTCCTCCTGTTCTGTCACTGCAGGTTTTTTCAGGGAGCTGATCTGAAGGAGTAAAGGGACTTGTCTCTTTTTGCCCCTTCTATCTTCCATCTTAGAAATAAAAAGCAGACCAAGCTGGGGTTTTGGGGGAAGACTGATGATTTTTTTATGGTGACCCTGCCATTATTTACATTTTTAACAAAGACTTCTGTTGTTCAAAATGTTACTTACTCTTAGCTTAAATAATTTTAATAACAGCAAGCCAAGGCTAAGAGTTTGAAACCATCTAAGAAGCCCTTTGGCTTTTTGTCATCAGGCTAAAAAGGAGAATTCTTCCAGGAAACTGATGAGCAAGCAGAAGGTCACACAAACAGCACTTTTCCACTCAGAGTCTTCTGGGCAAGATAGGACCCAAATAGCTAATGAAAAAAAAACCCAAGCAGATTAATTTTAATCAAAAAAGTAGAGCAAAGTACTTACCAAACAGCCCTGATCTAAAATAAAAAAGCAAAAAAAGGTCAGCAACCTTCTTTGCAAAACATTTTCAAGCAGTGAAAGCAAAGTAGCAGCTTGGTCTGTGGGTCGCTCTGTTTGTCTGGAGTGAGACAGGGCTGTGTTGACCCCGTTTCAGCCTTTCCTCGTTTATTCAGATCACCCCGGTGTGCCAGAACCTGTCCAACCCTGCCCATAAAGTCTGCGATCTGCTGGTGGCAGAATCCTTGCTCCTCTGCTAACAAGGTTTTCTGACCTCCAGGGTGAAGACAGCTGAGGAAGCCAAGCCGCCTGCCCCAGATATCTGCACTCTCCGGATCAAATCTGAGACTGGGGAGCAGACGTACATTGTAAAGATGCTCTTCACAGAGACCATAGGGGACCTGCGCCAACACCTCGCCCACACCAGGTAGGCCTAGGACTTCCGCCCCTCTGTGCTCTCTACCCTAGTTTGTCAAGCCCCAGGGAAGGTTACGCAGTTGCTGCTCCAGGCCCTGGAGCTGTGTTTCAAGCAGATCAACATGAGCTGAGCAGGGCTCAGGGTTACAGTCCTAGATGCCAGGAGGTGCCAGGCATCCTCTACTCCTTTGGCTCCCCTTAATGCCAGAGCTGCTCTCTAGGAAATACTGTCAGGGTCAGATGCAGTTCAGAGCATTTAACATCTCACCTCTGCCAAAAAACCTGACGTATCACCAGAGATACGTCTCTCCTGTCCTCTCAAAATTCCCGTCTCACCTGGGCCCACCACTGCCTTCCAGCACTTCCTTCCAGCTGCTCAGCAGCGCTCGCCTGACTATTGCCACTGTTCTGCAAGGTGTTCATGTACAACATGTGTATGTAACACATGTATATAACACACATACATATATATATATATACATATATATACACAGGTGTTAGAGCCTGGGGGGCTACTAAGCTGCAGCCTTCAGCTTGGGTAACACATCAGCTGTGGGACAAACTGTCCTTGGCTCAGCCAACTTTTTCACTCAGTGCACTCAATGCTGCCCAAAGGATTCGCAAATACTTTAGGAGGCAGTTCTGGGCACCTGAGGGGACCCATTTATTGTGGTGTGTAGCCGTGGCCTCCGTTTGAGGCCCATGATGAGCTCATCACTGTTGGAATGTAAGAGTGTCCTTCCCTGCTGCAGCTGTGCAGGCTGAAACGGCTGCTCTGTGTTTCATTGTTTGCAGTTAGGATGAGAAGTCCTTTTTCTGCTTGGCCTGCACTTGTAAAAGTCTCTCCCTCTGCTCTTACATAACCGCAGCTGGATTAGCTAGGGCATCGGAGCAAAACCTTGGGGGATCCTGTGCAGAGGAAAAATTGTGCTGTTCTTTCCTAGGGGTGGAGACTCCGAGTCATATGAAATCATCAGTACCTTTCCCCAGAGGGTGTATGTGGACAACTCCCAGAGCCTGCAGGACTGCGGCCTGATCCCTAACGCCTCCTTGCTGCTGCGTGAAAAGACCCCTTCGAACAAGGGGGGACAGGGCTGCAAATAGCTCAACAGCTTCTAGCACGACGGTTGCTGTTCCAGCTGCTCCTCCTGCCAGGACTGGGCTGGTCTCTGCAAGAGGAAGGAGTTGCCTTGCACAGTTAGCTAAATTATAACCACCCCTTGAGCAGGGGATAGAGAAGAGGGTTGTCTTTCTAGATTTAGTTTCATTGCAGTGTTACCTGGGGCAGCGCGAAGAGCTCCAAGGCACCAGTTTGGCCTCTCCCTTCAGCAGAGGCAGCACATGCCAGGACCAGTCCTGCTGCCTTGCAGGCAGGTATTAGGTGGACTCCAGCACATTGGGGCATTTCTGTCAGGTGGAGCTCAAACCAGAGGCCTGGTTGCTCACCTCTCTTAAAGGTTATATAGGCTGATCTCTGCTCAGGGAAGGCTGCCAGCTTTATACCGGTACTGGGCAGTTACTTTGCTGGACTCGGGGATTCTCTAGCAGCAATTGTATCTGGGCAGGACAGACAAACAGCTCAGGTCAAGTCTGTTTTCTGCATACAGCTGCTCCCCAGATTTCAACTGCACTTACACCACGAGAGAAACAGGCTCAGTTATATATTCAGCAGTGAAGCTAAACCACAAGGCCTCAAGCCCTTGTAATGCTGGGACTGGGCCAGACTCATTTCAGCTAGGAGATCCTACTACTGGGTTTCCTGTACGTGAACAACTCCTTCCGTTGGACAGCCCCCATACCAGTGGGGCTGAGGCTCACAGTCCACAGCCACATGGAGCCAGCACGCAGCAGCACTGGACTGGGCTGCCCTTCCTCCCTCAGGAGCCTGCCGCATCCCGGAGCTATACTGCTGCAACAGGACACCGTGTCACTGGAGAGGAGCATAATCCCTTTGACTCTTCTTTGCTGAATCCCCAGTAAAACGTCTCCCTCCCTCTCCCATGGGCCAGGGCCGTGCTCTGCAGGCCCCTTCCCCAGCACATTCTTCCTGTTTCAGGTGAGGAAGCACCTCCCAGCAGGTTCCCCCCTTTTAGCAAAGATCCAGCACATGCGGCCATCCAGCCCTCATTAAAGACTCCCAGGAAGCACTCATTTGGTTGCAGTTTCCACTTCCATTAAATTTCAAAGGAGTAATTAGCTCTGGAAGGGGTCAGGATGCCCAGAGCACTTCCTGGAACACTTCCTGTTTACCAGAGCTCTTCTGACTGCAGTTAGTTTTACAGCTCAAATACAGGAAGTGTCACTGGTGCACACCAGCCACTTCTGCATGCTCCTGTGACCAGTGACTGAATCCCCGTGGCTGTGAGTTCATTTCCTCCTTTTGCCAGCTGTAACGGGCATAGCAGTACACAGGGCACCCTTCCCCCCTGCCCCTCAGCTGTGAGCCAGTCTGTACCCAACCAGGTAATTTTTGTGTTGGGTTTTGTCTTTTGCTCATGTGTCTGGCTGAAGCTGTCCCCTCCCTGAAATGCTGTTCTTACCATGCACAGGAGAGCACCACTTGAGAGAGGTGAACTGTCACTACAGAACTGTAGGATACTCTGGCAAGTCCTGCAAGTATCTGATTTGTGACAGTGATCTAAGCAGTTAAGATCTCTGCCAGGCTGCAGCAATGAGTGCAACTAACTCAGCTCCTCCAAACTGGGACCGGCTCAGAATTGTTACATAGGATGATGTTTAACCTGTAGTCAAAATAAAACCAATTTAAAAGAAACCCACAAGTACCAACATGAAAGGTACAGTAACATTTAATAGCATCTTGGAAGACAACACTGGTTATAAACTTGCTTTTTGGCAGGAAAACAAAATGCACTTGGTCCAGGTTGCAAAAAGCCAACTCAAGAAAAGAAAATACAAGACAGCTGGAGCATCAGCTGTTTTGGAGCAGCCCTGAGCCATTAACGCTCACGAGGGAGTGCTCACACCACATCAGAGCAGAGGGCACTAATGGAGCAGCACGGGTCCCGGTGCTAGGCCCGTCCATCCCCCACCAGAGCAGCCTGTCGAGTGACACAAGCCTTAGGCTCCCAGCCCTTGCCTGCTCCATGGTGGGCAGTCGGACCCCACCTTTGTGCAGTATTTCTGCATTGAATTAAAACAAAACCAAAAATCAACTTAGTTGCTATGATCGCTGCAGCTGAGATGAAAAAGAAAGTGAAGCAGCAGGATTTACACTTTTAACAGCAACTGGGAAAAGTGTGAAGTAACATGCAACCTTAAGCCCTTCCCTTCTAAAGTAGGGACTCTTCCTGTAGAGGGCTGATGGACAGCTGCACTTCGCACAGCCCGAGAGGCTTTACTGCTTACAGAGGCACTGGAAGCTGCGTTGTGAGCCAGGCCCAGCTTTGTTCAAAGGCGATGCACAGCAAGCATCAGACTTTCTTTGGATCCCTCTGAGATGATATCAGGGTTAGGCAGGAGGGAATCATAGGCAGCTGCAATGATAGTTTTGGTCATGGGTTTCCCTGTGCTGGGATACAGGTCAGGGTGCCAGGACAGCGCTGACAACCTGGAAGTGAAGGTGGTTGGAGATGAGGGCACTCAGGAATGCAGGAGGAGTCCAGGACAGGAGGGGAACCCGAGGCTCATGCCAGCTTCAAGAACTCTTGCAGGGTGTTTTGTTCCACTGCTTCCACAAAGAGCTCGTAATCCTACAGAGAAAAGCGACACAGTTGCTCACAAAGCAAGAAGCGCCCAGCCCGAGGGCCTGGCATGCCGCAGACTCCCCTCCAGTAGGCAGCGCGGGATCCCCTGGGCGCCCAGCACAAACTGGTTCACAGCTCAGGCGTCAAGCGTCTGCGTGGATGACAGGGCTAAGCATGGAGAGCCCTGCACGGCATAGCCCTACCTCCCACAGGTCACCCAGGTCTCACTGGTGCAATTTTTTGCAAACCACTGGGCTCCAAGTGCACAGTAACCCATGAGGTGCTTTGCCTGGGCACCTCATCAGAAATGTTTTGAAAAGCATCTTGACACTTCGTTTGTAGCAGAAAAAAAAAGAGAGACAGGTTTATTCCCTGTCATCCAAGTTTCACAGTGCTTATTCCCAGCACAGAGCGCAAGCCTTACCCCGCAGTAGTGGTCCCCATTGACAATCTGGGGTGGGATGGCTTTGGGGTTGCCTGCCTTGGCCCTCATTTCCTCCCGGAGGGCGTTGTCCTGGGATATATCCACCAGCTCGTATTTGATATTTTTCCCATCGAGAATTCTGGTCACTTCGCTCTGTTGGGATTTGATCTGGAACCCGGACGGAGAAGGTAGGTTATCGGGAGCTGGGACTGGGGCTGGAGAGATGCCCGAAGGTGTGCACACACCCAGCGTGCCAGAGACACTCAGCGCTGCGCTTGCAGAGCGACCGCTCCTTACGGGCCACGGTCCAGACTTCAGCTGGCCACGGGGCTCGGCCCTGTGTCGGGGGGACCCAGCATGGAGACACGAAACGGGGGGAAGATGGGGACGGGGCAGCCCCTAAGCAAAGAGAGGAGCACTAGGAGAGGTGTGCAGGGATGGGGCAGAGGGGACACCCGGGGTGTGGGGGGGGGCGAGGATGGTCTCGCAGCTCCACGGGGTGGGGGGGGAAGAGACCCGCGCCGGGCAGGGAAGAGGGGCCCCGGGGTGCCCGGCCCCGCGCCCGCCCCCGCTCACCTCCCGGGAGCCGGTCACTGAGGTGCTGTAGACCTTGAGGGTGCTCATGCTGGATCGCGGCCGCTCCCTGCGCGCAGCCCGGCGGAGGGAGGCAGAGAAGGGAGGGAGGGAGCGGGCGGCCCCGCCGCCGCCCGGCATGTGACTGCGGGGACCAATGGGGCCGGCGGGCCCGGGCATGCGGCATCGGCGGGGGCGGGCGCGGCAGCAGCCCGGCCGGGGGAGCCGCCGCCCGCCGCCGCCGCCGCCCGCGGGGAGCCGCCGCCGCCGGCCGTCCTGCGCGCCCAGGCCCGGCGCCGAGCAGCCAGTGCGGTTCCCTCCTTACTCGGCCGCCCCGCAGCTGCCCACAGAATTGCTTTGCGCAAGTGGAGCAGAGCAGCTTTATTTTATATTCAAAATATTTAGTACAAACAAGTGGGCAAGACAAACGCTTTTATAAATAGATCAGCGCTTAACTTGACAAGGGAGAACTCAACACAAGGCAGACAGTAGAGATCCGATCAAACATCAGCTGCACAAGCAACAGGACAAGGCAAGGGGCATGGTCTTGCCTCCCTGTGTCCTGAACCGTAACCAAAAGCCCAAGATTTCCCCAGCATGGAGACAGGCAGACACATGTACGGCAGGTGGGACTGCCATCTTAGCCAGACAGATCTGCAAAAGGATGACATGGGAAGGTTTCTCTTCCCTACAGGCAAGAACACACAACCTGAGCACCATGAAAGGTGGGACTTGCTGAGGGCCCCAAAACTGACACAGCCAGCCCAGCCGCAGGACCCCACCACAGGGCCGGGGACAGAAATAGGCTCCAAATGTTGGCCGAGATGGGGTTTAACACCACAATTTTGTTTCCACAGCCAGTTCTCTGGGAGGACAGAGGGCAAATGTGTTCCCATACGGCACCTGGGAACCAGATGATCTCCCCCTTACACCCCAAAGAAAACACGGGGAAAATGGATAGTGTTAAACAGCACACTGCCAGCTTGCAGGAGAGCGCAACTTTCACAGCTAGAGCTGCTCTCCTCCCTCATGCCTAGAGGGCCCCCAAAAGCCAGGACAAATGACTTCAAGAAATAGCCTTGGCCCACATTTAACTCAGTACAAGGCAACAGCAGTCTGGGAACAGACATGCCCAGAAACAAATTCTCAAGATGCTGAGAGGGCAAGGAATAGGCTAACAGCTAGCTGTCCAACAGTGACCCGGCTACGCTTGCTCCACATGCCATGCTGGGGGTAGCTTGGGATGACATACTAATCGATCTGTTGCCACAAACACCTGTAAATCACCAGACTTTGAGGGGAAAAAAAAGATTTGGTCTTAATTTTTAATACAAAGGAATTACGAAAGCATCCTCACAAAGCTAGGGCTCACAACCTCGGTGTGAACCAGGAGCAACCGAATGGACAGGAGCGTTTCGGCTGTTTCATCCCCTTATTGTACAACTGACTTAGCTTGTGAGACAAAAATGAGATGACAAGCACAAAGTTTTACCGTTAGTACCAAAGCGTTGTCTCAGGCAAGCACTCAGTACTGTGCAGTCATAACCAAGATCAAAAAGGCTGTGACAAAGAATGAACCACATCCAAGGTTGGTTTACTTCACAATCCAGTTATTTAACAGGGGAGTAGGGAGCTCCCAGAGAACGGGCTAGAACAAAGCCTGAGCACTCACTGCCTCACAGGCAGCAGGAAAAACTCTCAGATCCAGACCGCTGTATGACCCCGCTGCAGTTTTAAGACCGGAATAGCCTTTCCCCTAACAAGCAGCAGGCAGAGAGCCTAGCAGAGGTATGTACCTGCTGGCCTGCAGCAGGGTCCCCTGTACAGAGGCTCTCTGCAGCCCAGGCAGGGGTAAGGTACATTCAAGGCTCTGCAGGATTGTTTGCAATGGCTTTAAGGGCTGCTACAAGAAACAGAACAATTCCTCTCCCTGCCAGCAGATGCATTAGGCACAAAGCAGTTTGTGGAGAGGAAGTTTCTCTAGCACATTAAGGCACTTCAGCATCCATTTACTTCCTCTGCAGTCGGAATCAAACCCACATTCAGAGTGTTTTCTCAAGGAGATGAAAGGTTTAAGGCTTCTAGGGTAACAGTGCTCAGGAGTAGCATTTTCAGAGTCTTTTAGTGGCGCTTTATCACCCAAATTCTGTTGGCCACTGAAAGACTCCAGTTGCATTTACCCTGAACAACGCAGGTCCTGTTCCACAAATGGCTGCACAGGCACCCAAGCCAGACCTGTGCACATACGGATTCGACAAGCCTGTAGCACCTTGATATAATTAGCTGTAGTGTGAAATCTGCAAATATCCCCTGAACACGTCTGATAATACTCTGGTCTTACTAGTCGCACAGGATCGGCATAGAGAATTTATCAGAAAGACCAGGGCATACGTTTTCTCCTGGTGTTAGTTTAAACTGTTACACTTGAATGTTCAGTGTATGACATGCCTGGAAGGCAGTTCAGAATCCATCTCCCAGACTCAGAGACCATACCAGCTCCAGCAAATACAGCACAAACACATTCCACAAGATCAAAGCTACTACAAAGCCCATCACCGAAGCCCTGAAAGATTCCAGTTAGCCAGTCAGCAGCTAAACACTTCTGGAAATAAACCCCACAATTTCTCATGGATAAGCCACACATCTTGTACCCAAGCAATGGGATGGTAAAGTGCTGAATAAGTTTTCATTTGCAGGAGCTCTAGTCTCCTAAGTGTTTCAAGTCTTCATTTCCTGTCTTACTTTGTGGAGAGCATGTTCTTTACTGGGTGATGCAATTGTCTCCCATGTCCTGGGCATATCTGTCAGATATTGCTGTCCTTAAGTCCTCTACCTCTTTGTGAAGCTGTTTTACCTCCATCAGTTTTTTTGCAAGTACATCAGGGCTCAGCAAGTCATCCTTCTCCTTAGACGAGTACTGCACAGCTGTGGAGTCAGAGAAGGGAGTCACCTCAGATGTGCAATTCTGAGCAAGGGTGCCATGCATTTGCAAATGAGCCAGAAAAATCAAAACACATTTGCTTGCAACAGAGGTACTACACAACAATCAGTTATTACTGCAAGAAAGTATCAATTTTTAGAGCTTGCTAACCACAAAAAAAGATGAGAATCTTATAATATAGATATTACTTAATTCTACTCCAGCCCACCTGGAAGGTTTGCTATGCCATCGCTCTGCATACTTACAGTGAATGCCCAGAAGCAGGGAGAGATTGGGATCCTTGCCCTGAGCCCTCTGAGTCACAATGCTGTAGACAGACTGCAAATCCTGCAGGCACCTGGCCAACTCGCTGTGTAACTCCTGGGTGAGGTGGGCTGTCTCACCAGGGAGCGGCTGGGTTAGCTCTGCCTGCCGGATTCGCTCCTGAAGGGTCAGGTTCTTCTCAATGAGATCCTGGTTCTGCACGGAAAGCTGAACAAACGGCCACAGCAGATTAGTGGTCACTCAGTACAAAACTATCAGCCTTAAAGCAACTTAAAGCAAATACTCAATGATAACGGGAGCACCAAGGACAGGAGGAACAGGTTTGCATAAGGCTCTCCAGACTCCAGCCAGATGAGCAGTACACAAGTGCCAGTCCTACAGGATGTGAGCAGTCAGCTTTCCTGGCTCAGACAGGAAGCACCCATGACACCGCACTGGCCGTGCCAAGGCGCAGTGCAACAGAAAAGCTTCCAGGTTGTGCACCAGCCTCTCACCATGACACAGGCCATCCCTGCCCTCAGGGATTGCCATGGAGCTTAGCTTCCTTTAGGCCTCAGATTGGGGCCCATCCTGCAGCCCAGTTTGGGCTCATGCTCACTGTGGTGCTGCCCCCCACCGGCCAGCTCAGTGTCCAGCACCACAACTGGCAGCCCCAGCCATTCGAGACAGTCTTTCTCCTCCTTCTGAACAGAGAAGAGCTCCTTTCAAAGCACTGACAGGGCAACTGACTGGCAGGAGGCAGGAGAGACTGAGCTGCTGACTGCAAATTAAGACAAAGACAATTTATCGTTCAACTGTTGTGCACTGGCACTCAAAGTGTTCCCATGCTCTGACCTCTTTCACAGCAGTTCTGAGCTGCTGCAGTGCATTCTCTCTCCTCATCGCCTCCTCTTTCAGAGCTTGGCTTGTCCCCTCTTCCTGAGCCACCTGTTCTTCCAGGCTCTGGAACCGACCACAGGAAAGAAGTAAGTCTAATTCACCTTATAAGCAAGTTATCAAGTTCTAGAGCCCTCCACAATAGCCTCTCACCTTTACTTGCAAGGACAATTGCTCCATCTTCTTCTGCTGTTTGTCTGCAATCTGAAATCAAAAGTAGAGGCCACTAAGAATAGGCTACACAGACTCTTTCAGCAATATCTCCTTCAGTAGGACAGTTTGTCCTCTTCTCCTCTCTCTCCTGCCCACTTAATGCGTAAATTACTATTTGTTTGCAGAGCATGTAGATGCCCCGATGAAAGGCATCAGATGAAAGGCATCATTAGAAGTATCAGCTGTAAAAAGACAAGAAGTTACATTCTTGTGGTTTTCCTCCCCTTTTCTGCATTCTGCAACTTTGCTTCCTCAGTTTGTAATGCCAGTAACAGCTCCTCCACGGCAATTATGACTGCCTACTAATGCAAAAGTCCTTGATTTCATTTCTTGGTGCGACCCAGTGGAAGGAAAAAAGTATGGTAACTCCACACTGTTCCCAGCTGGGAGAGCCTGTTACCTTCCTGAGGCAGTCACATTCCTTCTTCAAAGAATCATTTTCTACTTTCTGTTTCTCCCCATCATGGGCAGGGGGTCCTCTCTCTGCATTCTTTACACACTGCTGCATCTTGTCCTGCAAGCTGAAATCAGCAGAACACCATGAGAAAAGCAGCTTTATCTGGGGTGTTTCCCCCTTGTTAGCAGAAGATGTCACTGTTGCCCTGTTTGCAGGCCACCTTGCACAGCACACAGGCTGCAAAGGAGGGAGTTCCACCCCCTGACAATACCCTGCCCCTCATACTGGGGCATTTGCAGCAACACCATGAATGCGTATTACATAGTTCCACTGAGCAAGGAGCTGCAATTGAAAGCAATAACCAGAAGATACGGACAAACCTAGATGACAAATACGGGTACCCTTGCTGTCAGCCACCTGGATCTGCTCCCCCACCTTCACTCTTCGCACACAGGATTTGAACACAGTGCATTTGGTGACAACCATAACAAATCCAAGGTAACCCAGTTCTGACAGGTGGGACAGTGGCTGTGCTGACTGATGACTGTTCTAGTGCTGTGATTCCTTCAATGCTAAGATGAAGCTCACTAGTCCTTCAGACTTTTACCTGTGCACAGAGGAAAGAAGCTCTAGTTCTTTGCGTTTTTGGGTTTCTATCTGCATCTCTTGTTCCCTGAAGGCAGCCCGGACATCTCCAAGCTGCGTTTCCAGTGCCAACACTGTTTCCTGCAGAGCAGTACTCTTCAGTTCGGATTCCTTCAGCTGCAACAAAGATCACAACACTTTAAAGGCCTCCCAGGTGTTTCATCACACACACATTTCAGCTGCAATTACAATGCAGTTTTCACTATCCATGTGACAGTTCTCAACTACAGCTCAGAATATTCCTCCTTCCAACAGGGCATACTGCAACTTTACTTATGCAGCTGCCCAGGGGATTATTTGCAGCTGTAGAAGAGCCACATGAACAAACATCTAAAGAGTTATCATCACTCCTGAAAAAAACCTTTTACCCTCTGACTCTGTTTCTGGTGGTCCTCAAGAGTTGGTAGATCAGCCAGGTATCGCTCAAGAGTCTCAATTCTCTGTTGTCTCTCCCTGTTTTGCTCAGATTCCTTCTGGCATTTCTTTTTCAGATTATTAATGTGTTTGTCTCTTCCCTTTATCTGCAAAGACAGTTTAGTTTAACACTGTTGTGTATTCTTCAGTCCTCTATACACCCATCCATTTATCTGTCTCTACAGTACTCATCACCAAAATACAAGATCATTTTACCTTAGCAGCATTTCTTCTCTGGTTAAAAGAGGTATTAAAGCACTTCTAACTGCAGGAGGGAGCTTTTTTGCTTATAAACCAAAGTACTCTACAGGGAAATTAGAAGACACCTGCAATAACATCTCACCACAGAAAACTTTCATTCGCCTATGCATTATGTCAGCTTCTATATTCTTGTGTATGTTGGGGGGCTGGGGAGGGAGGAGATCTTGCCATATCTCTACAGCAATGGGATCCTACCCTTTCTTCCTGTTTCTTTAATTCCTCTGCATGTTTCTGCATAGTTTCCTTCAATGTCTCCCGGATCAGCTTAGCATCCACCTCTGCAGCAGCCAGTTTTCTCTCCAGTTCAATCTTTTCCTTACTGAGGGATTCAGTCTTCTCTGTGAACTGTGCTCGGAGAAAGGTGTTCTCCCGTTGCAGCTCCTGCAGACAGAGACAGCCTGTGAATTCTGCCCATCAAAGCTAACAGTTACAAACTGACACTAAGCAACCAACTTGTCTCAAAGCTACGTTCTCAGTCATCATAACTCCCAAATATCATTCTGCTCCTCTTACGCACTCTGGTATCTGGAATAGCTCTTGTCAGTGCTGTCAGACATTTGCATCACTAGCACAGCTTCTAAACAAAATTTAGTAGTTCAGGGCTTAAAATCTGGAGAGTCATGGAGGATCTCAGAGATCACAGATAACTGAGACCACAAACAAAGGATAATCTTAATTGTATATGGCCTTCCTAGTCAGGGAAATACCTCATGAGATACGTTAGGGCCAGTGGATTCTATACGTATTTCCCAATGATATCCCACTGCATTTGATTACCTGCATTCTCAACATATAGACATCTCCATAAGGTGCTGGACAGCCAAGCAGGGCACTGTGAACCTGCAGTTCACTTTCCCGAACCTTCTGCTCCAACTGGGAAATGTGTTGTCTTTGCCTGTAAAAAACAGATAACAGGCTGTTCAAGTGTAGACCTTGTTTTTAATACTAGTAGAAAGCAATAAAATGTAAAGAGCACCACTACAACTTTTTAATTAGTACTACATGAGGAATGGTGATAATCACAACAGGAAGATAACTAACTCAGAGCTGGCCTGCAGAGAAACAGTCCAGAAGATGTCTCATTTTGCACTTTCACAGCCCTGCATAAAGCTTCCTTCCCTCCTGTCCTTCAAAAAATGCTTCTCCCTCAACAGTGATTATGCTTAAAACATTCAGGCCTTGCATGCTTTGTAGTACTCTACTTTGACTGCAGAGCAGATGGATAAAAAGCTCAGACATCACAAAGCTCAAAATGAGCAGAGAAGAAATACACAGTCCAAATGCTGAAGGCAGTTTTGCATTATCACTTTTGAAAAAGCTTATGGAACACTACCATTAAGTATGAGAAGCCTTGTTTGCCAGTCCAAACTCAAAGAACAAGTTTATTATAAAAGTCTCTAAGAACTCCCCAAAAGTTCAAGCAAGCAGGCAGTAGTTTCAAGATTCCAGATACTGTGATGTGAATAGAACTTTTTATCCATTATAAAACAGCGAAAAATCATAACCAAAATTCATTTGAATTCTTCCGGATCTCACAACTGAGAGGATGAGAAGAGAGCTTGCGGAAAAACTGGACCATACTCAAAGGTATCTACATTCCTTATGGCAAAAAACCCTCAAATGTGTAGGAGTGAGACAAGAGCTTTCTTTCATATTTTAATAACCCTCCCTCTTCCAAAACAAAATACCCTGGAGTCCTTAACCCACACTTCAGTGTCAACCTCTCACCTGTCAATGATGAGCTCCTTCTCCTTGAGGAGGTTTTCATTGGAGTTCAAGATATTGATCCACTGGGTTGGATCAGCTGAAGGCAATGAAAGAGAATACATCGAGGGATGATGGCAGGCAGCTCCATTTTGTAACTGAAAGAGGAGACAAAATAAGGAGGGAGAGGTTTATGTTCCACAGAGGTAATTGCAACATTACTAAAGCTATTTTGCACACTGTGTGCTCATCTGCATGCCAGGACAGCTATTTCAGTCTGTGCCGATGTCCAAGAACAAGTAACTTTGCCCAAGCACAACTGGAGATTAACAATTAATTTTAGATCACTGTGCTGTCTCACTGGAAACACTTTGTCACTATTAGCATACAGCTGGTGGGAGCTGATAAATTGCCTCCATCTACTAAACTGTAGTTAATTTTATGTATTTTTTTTCAGGAATTATTATCTCTACATACAGAGTAAAATTATCCTATGAAGTAAACTGTTAACAACTTCTTGCCATATGTTTCCTTTGCAGTTCTGGTGGACAGGATATTCTACCTCTTGATCTAAACTACTGCGCAGTGCTGTAACATTATACAGGGTTGCTCTACATAAGCAGTATGACAAACGATACCTGTGACGTAGCTTGCTGTAAAAACAGATGATTAAGAGACTTTCAGCCTAAGACAAGGAGAAGTATGAGACATCTCCCACCTTGCTTCATAAGCCCACAACAATGATTCACTACTAAAAAGAGGAATGGTTTCAGACTAAACATTTACACAAGTAGCTCCCTACCTGCATTTGCTCTATTTGCAGTCGCACGTTCTCCAACTGTTGCTTCCAAGCACTGAGTTCGTAGACCCTCTCATGTGGGTGCAGCGTGCAGGTTTCTTTCATCCATGCTCGGGATGGAGAAGTTACGGGTTTTGAAAAGACACTGTTGGCCTGGAGTCCTGCCGGCATCACCCTGCTCCCATTCGGCCACGTTCCGTTTCGGGGCTCACAGACTCCATTAGCCCCTGCTGCTTGCTTACTCTCTGGCAGCACTTTATAATGATCCTCTGCTGCCTCAGTTGTCCCAGAGTTCAGATGGAACTTCTGGAACTTGTGCAGAGGATCAGTGCACAAACTGTCCAGAAAGAGAGACTGATTAAAGGTACGTTCTATAGCAGGGGTGTCGAACTTCCAAGCACTTTCTGTTCTCATGTGATCAGAAGCAGGATGCCAGGACTGCTCAAAACCATTTTCCCCTGAAGCCCCACAGAGATGCAAGAGATCTCCGGGTGGTACCTGAGATGTCTTCCCAGCATTAAAGTCTCCATTTCTCATGAGTCCCGAGCGTTCAGAAGCAGATCCTGGCACAGCAGGTTTTGAAGTATTCTGTGAACAGCTCTGTTCTCCTGCTGAGCAGAGCTTGGAGGGTGAGGCACCCAATGTAGAAGGCATAACATGGGCTGTTGGGATGGTCACTTGAGTTTTGATGGGCTGGAATGAGGAACCATTACTGGAGTTGCAAAAGTCTAGAGAAAGAAGTGTGATGCTTTAGTTACGATTCTGAAAATATTCTGACCTAAACCACCACTTCTCTGCTGAACAGCTTTCCTAAATAATTTTAAAAAGCAATTCTTTTCCCCTGAACATCTCCTCCTAAGCAGCAGTAGCTGACATACAGCAGCATGACTAAGGCATATCTGTGCTCTGCCTCAAAAGACATTCAGGAGCCTGTTGACATTTTCCTACTAGAGTAAACCACAAGGAGAATCCAAGTCACAGCTCAGTATATGTTTTTAACCCTTTGTTTTTAAGCTACTCTTCTATAATATAATCTTCAATCAATAAGGTTATCTTTCTACTTGTTTAAAAATCACAGCCTTTAAATTGAATAAAAAGACTGAGACTTACTCAACTGAACACCAAGTCCTTGATTCTGTTCTGCCCGTCCCGCAGCTCAGTGGCTCTGAACTGTAACCAAAGCTAACTGGAGCCTTTACTAAGCCCATGATGAGCTTCAAACATAGCTGAACACTACATCACCAAGCAGTTGACCTTCGAACTCCTCCAGGACACTGCAGCAAAAGAGCTTTTTCTAGAGGCTGGAGTAATGGCTCTTGCGTTACTGCCACAGGAAACGAGATAGAGCACAGCACACACACAACAACGTGATTCTGCCCTGTCAGGCACACACCAAACCTGGCTACATGGAAATACAGAGTTATTCTTAGTAAGTCTCAGATTTCAATACAGCAACAGCAAGAGCTGAGAAAGGCAACATTGAAACGCCTGTTCCCTCTCCTCCTGACACATTGTACAACACATTAAATTCAGGTTTCTCCCAGATACCAAACTTGTTTTCTTCATGCCTTTGGCTAAGGGCCCATCCCCACATGCTGTTTCTCTAATCCAACAACAAGACAGCAAGGTCACATTTCCACGTGTTTGTAACCTCAAAGCAGCATTGCTATAAGGAGGAATAAAAGGTTACCATTCAATTACAACAAACAAGATTCTGCAAAGACCTGCATCAAACTGCTGGAAAGCTCTCAGAATAAAGGCATAGATTCTATCTTCAAAAAATAACAAGAGAGGCAGAAAATCTCCTTAGACGTTGCTTGGCTCTGCCTAGGAACTCCTTCATATAGTGAACACCCTGCCACCAAGCAGTCACAAAACATTCACTCTGGCAAACACAGAAGAAAAAGTACAATTTGTTTTCAGCTTCTAAAGCTATAGTCCAATATCACTACGAGGAACTTGAGTTCTCTGACCAGCAAGCTACATACAAATGCTGGAGTCAGTTCCCTGAATGTGGTTAGGGTTACTGTAATGACATTTATAACTAATGTACTGACTTGAAAGCCAGCATGGTTCAGCCAACTGTCGGGCCTGCAGTTCAGCCTAAGCTTTTAGGAACAAGGCTACAACACACCAACATTCAGAAGGGCAATTTCTCAAAGAAAAATCACCACCCTCCTGCTCTCAATGTGCAACTGGATGTTTTATTATCCTAAGAGAGGCTAGATGACACTTAAACATGCACTCTAATAATGTTTCCACAAGTCAGAGTTTTCAAAAAGCCTTCTTTTCAACTCTCACGTTATTAAGAACTATAGCTCATTCAAAATGCACAGTAGAGCTTGCAAGAAGCATTAAGGTGTGAAGTGTATTGTATTAAGGAAAACACAAGCCTCCTCACTGCTGAAGGGAGAATCGGTAGTGTTCTATGTCACCTTCACAAATGAAGGTGAAAATACAGGTAGAAAGGAATGCTGAGACAAGTAATTGTACATAATGTACCTTAACTGAGTGCAATGCTCAAGTCTTACTCCGTGAAAAGTACATAGCTTTAGCACAGGTAAGACATGTGCAAATGACACTGATTTGAATTCTCTAGAGGCACCTATAAATTATTTCTTAAAAAAAACACCCAACAGACTTGCTGATAAATCACTGATATGTCAATATTAAAACAGCAGGTCACTAAGATGGCTCTTTTAGTTGGCTAAAAATGCTTACTACAGTTAAAATGTATTTTAACTGAACCGTAGGTTAGAGAAACAGCAAGTCCCTTGATCACTTGCTTATATATTAGGCAACATATCTATGTATTGAGGCACTGGTTTTGAAATGGTTTCAAAACATCATTACAAATTCCACTCTCTGAGTTTCACATTTGGGGGTTCAATAACACTGGGCTATTTAATGGTTTGTTGGTCTTTCAAAGAAAATGTAAAATCTTTCAATGTTACTGCATGATAATGTGTTCATAACTCACCTTCTGTGCTGTCTGAGCAGGAGGTCCCAATGCCCGCGTCCCCGCTGTCAGCCACGCTGGAACAGCGACTGATGCGACTCTGGAACTTTGCAGACAACATAGGTGTTTTCCAGTCAGTCTCCATGAAATGACTCTTCTGACTGGCACTGGGGTCTAGAGAGAAAGTCCATGATATTTATGTTTTAGCCACCAAGTCTAAAGCTACCTCCTGCTGCTGAAAAGCCTTTTACTGCACCTAATTAATCCATAAATAATTATTCTTTCTACCTAGAAACAAACTGATCCTTGGTGGACTCTCCATACTGTTGCAAAAGGGAATGGTAGCAAATATAGAGAAATAGCAGGAGACTGAAAGTCAGTCTTCTTATGGAAGTCAGGATGCAAGAGCAGTGAATTATACTCCTACTGACAAGTTGGGTGATATTACACTAAACTGGTGCTCTAGTACTTGAAAGAGCAGCAGCAATGTTGGCACACAGCAGTACTGGTAATGGCAGAGACACGTTTTCATATTAACCTTTAAAAACGTCTTCCAATTTATCAGCTATCATTCAAGAGACATATCCACTAGCAAGTGATGCTCTGCCTCTGGATACTCGTGCAATTTTATTATTTTGCAGGAATAAGACTCCCCTCTCACTGCTATAAAAGCCTTTTGGGGGGAAAGGAAAAAAAGGAAAAAAAAAAAAAAAAAAAAGCATGGCTTTGAAGAAAAGACTGTCCTTACCCAATGGATTGATCTGCTGGAGCCTCAGGTCTGGATGTTTCTCAAGAGCAGCCATCTTACCTGTTCCAATCAGCTAGAGTACAGTAAATAAAAAACATATTTTAAATCAGTATAAACCAAACCCTGTTGCCACTAACTAAGCAAAGAGTAGACATGGATCAGCTAGCCTTCATTCAAGAGACTCATCTTAATACAGTGTTTCTTATTTACTTAGCCTCTCCTCCTGAAGCTACCTCCATTCCATCCAAGCAAGATGCAAACTTAAAAGTATTTAATACTGAAATCAATACTTAAGAAAGGTGCAGTTATTGTAGGTTTTCTTCATGTCTGAGAAATAAGAAGAGTTCCTGTTTGTAACATTCTTCAGGTACGCAGCTGTTCAGCAGAACCTTTCAACTGGGGCATGCGTTATACTCATTATAGTTATTTATAGAGCAGCAGTCGCCATGGTATCTACATATTGCCTCTATGTCTATAGAGGCTAAAAAATTCCCTTTAAAATTCTTAACATTAAAACAGTTCATTTCTGCCCTCTGTAGAGGTCACTGGGCAACTACATCCAGAAATACAGTAATTCAAAACAGCATTTTTGTACCATAAATGGCAATCATTATCTATCTAGAGCTTTGGTTTACTTTATCTGCTTATTGAAGTACCTCAGGCAGGGAATTTTCTGCCTCGGATGTGAATATAATTTACAGTTCTCAGTCTTTACTGTGAAAATTCAAAGCCTCTCTCCTCTTCACCAGTCAAACACCAAATGCTCATTTGCCAGCTCTTTCGAAGCCATGCATACTTAAAAAACATATATATGCTGATGTTACAACAGCCACAAGATTAAACATTAGGAATGTAATCGGATAGGGAATTAACCTGTAGTGGCATTTTACTCATATAGCAAGGCAGTAAGATATAGCTTTTAGCTAAATACAGAGTTTGTTATGTTTTTATTTAGGTATGTTTCTGAAATCACCAAGACTAAATCTCAGTCTCCAACACTTACAGCCAACCAGTTTTACCAGGGAAATTCAAGGGTACACTGTTGAAGTAGAAGAGACAAAACAACCAAGGCATTCACCTCTTGCGCAGCACCACCACCCTCTCACAAAAACCCACCGCCTCCTTTCGACAGCATGCACACTATCCTTTAAACCAGCCGCTTACAGTAGTGGGCACAAGGCAAATCCTGCAGACAGTACGGGGACACGTTCACGTGCAAAATGAAAGAAACCAGGGAGGAAAAGGAAGGGGAAAGATGGATCACGAAGAGAAGGGGAGCAGGGGTACACTGATGCAGAGGAAGAGTGTGGAGAGATATGGTATGACCACAGGAGGCTGGGGCGGAGGTGGGGGCAGTGACTCATGCCTACGGGAGGTTATTTGCTCCTAGGAAAGGGATGATTTGGCCTAAGGGGCTGAGGAGAACAATGATTTGGTGCGAGAGGGAGGAGAGGAGGCAGTTTAGTCTCGAGGGGAGAGCAGCCTGACCCCAGGGAGGGGACGGTGAATGGTCCCTGAGGGGGAGGAGAGGGACCCTAAGGGCTCGGGGGGTGGGGACTGGTCCGTGGAGAACGGGCGGGACCCCAAGGGCTAGGAGGAAGGAGAGCGATTTGCCCCTAGGGGCCGGCTGGACCCCACTGGCCTGGGAAAGGCGGAGCCCAAAGCGCAGCCTCTGGTCCCGGTGAGGGGAGAGGCGCTGACTTGCCCAGGGCAGGGGTGAAAAACGGCCTCAAGGGGCTGAAGGGGGGGGGAGTAAAAAAAACACCGGGAGGAGCTCTGCCTCGAGACAGAGCCCGTCCCCCGAGGCGGGTCCGCTCGGCTCGGCTCGGCTCGGCTCGGCTCGGCCCGGCCCGGCCCGGCCCGGCTCCCTCACCTGGCTCCGCCGCAGCGCTCGCGCTGCCCCCGCGCGCCGCGACCGTTACAGTCGCGCGGGGCGGGGGGAAGGGGACTGGGGAGGGGGAGGCACCCTCCCCTCGCCCGCAGCCTATCGCGCGCGCCGGCCCCTCCCACCCCGCTCTCTCATTGGCTCGCTGGCAATGCCCATCCCCGCCCCAGAGCTTCGCCGGGGTAGCGATGGCTTCTGGGAGAGGAATACTGTCCGCAGCCGCGACCCGTAGGGCTCGTGGGTGGGAGGCTGCTTGAAAGAGCGGCGCGAGCAGTGTTCCCCCTCGCTAAGCCACGCCCCACTCCCTGAGACCACGCCCCCGCCGCTTGGCCGCGCCCCCCTCCCTGGCTCCTCCCCCCCGCGCCTGCGCAGTGCCGCGCCCGGCCCTGCAGGAGGGAAGATGGAGGCGGCGAAGCTCTGCCCCAGCCCCACGCTCGCCCCACACGGTTCCTCACGCGTTTTCCCACACGTTGCGCCACACGGTTCCCCGCGCGCTCCCCCTGCCCCAGCTCGCCGTGCCGGGTTGGCCGCACTCCCTCACGCCTCAGCCCAGCGAGGCCTGCGCTGCCCTTGGCCTGCCGCGGGGTCTCCGACCCTCTCGCTCGGAGAGGCGGCGGCGGCGGCGCTGGGGGTGGCCCCCGTGGGCTGGCTGCTGCTGCGGGTGGCACGGCTACCCCACAACGCCTCCTTCAGCGAGGGCTGCTGGCAGAGCTGTGGCACGTCTGTGAGGGGTAGGGGGGCACGGAGGAGGGGCGGCTCAAGCTCCTGCTGCCCCCTAGGAGCTCCATGAAGCCCAGGATGCGACCTTCCCCATTTCATCGCCCTCCCCGGCTCCCGCAGTGCTGCCGAAGCCTGTCCCTGTCCCCCTGGAGCTGGCTCACTCACGGGAGAGCAGAGCAGGATGTGGAGGATGGAGGGATGCCCCAGGCCCAGGAGGACAGAGGAGGAAGGCGGTGCATGGCATTGCAGGGGCTGGCTGTCATCATAGGGACATTTCATAGAGAACAAAACATAAGCAGGCCTCATCGACATAGTTTTATTTACAGCAGAAGGGACCCAGGCCTGGCCAACTGCAGGCACCATGCTGGCAGACGAGTCAGGGGCGTGAGGGCCATGTTCCTCCAGGAAAAGGCCCTTGTTGCCAGTGTGGATCCAAGACAAAATGTCCTTGAAGAAAGCAAGACTCCATGCTGTCACAGCAATGTCTTGTTTCAACGAGTGGAGAGGTAGCAGAAGCCATTTCTCACACAAAAGTCCATACTCAAGTCTCTGCCTTCAAAAATGACACAAACCCCTCCTGCTGCACAACTATCCCATGCCATGGGACCAGCTGGGACAGGCAGAGCATCCTCTTTGCTCCTGCAGCACGGTGTTTTTTCATGGGAGAGATGTGTGCTGGAGATGTCCAGCCAGGAAGGAGTGGCAGGCCTTGGTGAGATGTCACGGTTCGGCTGCTTCTTGCAGCGGGCTGGGCTCGGCCCCAAGCCCCCCGTCGAGGTCCTGGCCCTGCTGACGCACCCACCACTCCCGCAGCTCCTGGTACAGGTCCTGGTGCTCTTCCTTCCAGCTTGTGAACTTCTCTGAGGTGAGCGCAGCATCGCTGAGCAGCTGCTCCAGGACCTGCAGCTCTGTGAGCTTTGCCTGCAGAGAGCAAAGGAGTGTTTTGGGGACGCCAAGCGTGGCCCAAGGCAGGGGCTGGAGAGGACTGGGGGCTCCCACCTTGAGTGTGCTCTGCAGGGCCCGCACCAGGTGCACCTTCTCGTTGATGAGGGGGTTCTTGTTGCGCTTGATGAAGGATTTGCGGTACTGCTCCTCCGTCAGGAACCGCTGCCTCCCGATGAGGGACACCCCGCCCTGCTTCAGGCCCTGCATCAGGCTCTCGAGATCCTCCCCGGAGGAGTCTAGGTGGTGAGAGGAGGGCACCACAGCATGGGAACCACCCTGACCACCCACAAGGTTGCCCTGCCTGAAACCCTGTCTCGCGAGCATCCCAAACCCAAAGGGGAGACTGGGCCATAGATCAAAATGAGGCTGAAGACACCATAATGTATGTCCCAACAGGCCTGCAAGGAGTCGAGTTAACCTCCCCACACCACACACACACACACACACACACACACACAAAAGGGTGGCCATGAGTTTGCTCAATGAGGACAGGGCTCCATCCACTGCAGGGCACAGACCACCCCAAGCACCCCCAGCACCTACCCATGGGTGAGCAGGGCCGGGGGCTGCCCTGGGGGCTGCTGGCTGCACTGCTGGGTTCACCACTGGCTAGGAAGAGCTGGGCTTTCTCTGGGGCATTTTGCAGCTTTCTCTTTGGCTAGAGAAGAGATGGAGCAGAAGGTGAGATGAGGTTCTCCCTTCCCCAGGATGTCCCCTTTCCAGCAGGGCCACTTACAGAATCGCAGCCGTGCCTGGGAGAGTCATCATCCGGGTCCTCAGCTTCCGTCTCGCTGTAGCAGTCTGGAGGCAATGAGGGAGGACGGTGGGACTGGAGGGGAGCAGGAAACCCCGGCCTCATCCCCGCAGTGGGGCAGGGGCCAGGCTGCCCCTCAGCCCTCCCAGGTTAAGCATCGCTACCCCATCCCTCCCTCCAACCTCTCCTAGATGGAGAGGCAGTTCCTGTGCTTTTCTCCCAGGTCATGGGCAAAGCTCCTAGTACCCCCATGCAGGCACCCAACCGTGAGGAATTGCTGCCATGTGGACACCCTGGGCCCCCCAGCTCCCCACATCCCTGGGATGAACTGACCCCTTCTCCCAACTCATGGCGTGTCCCGGAAAAGGCTGAGCCTACCTTCCTCCTTCTGTGGGACAGACTGGTGGGCCAGCGTGTACTTCGTTTTGGCCGTTATCAGATGACTGACCCACCTGGGGAGAAGAAAGACAGATGGATGGTCACAGCCAGCCTGCTCCCCACCGCAGTCTGAGCCGCTGCAAGCTGCGGGGCTGTTTATCTGGCCCATGCCTGTGGCAGGACTAGCATGAGCCTTACTCACATGCTCAAATCAGCGAGTGTTTCTGCAGCGAAGATGAAGGGCTTGTACTTCTCATGGGAGAGCTGGAAAACACTGGAAGAGCAAGGGGGCAGCTGTGCTTGCTGCTGCTTCTCTGGGGTCACTGGTGACCATAGGCAGCCCTAAGTCCCCTTCCTGCCTGCCTCATGCCAGCAGCCTTTTCTTTCCCAATCCAGCCCACAGGTTGGGGCTACCATTTTCCCTGGTGTCAGAGATGCTCTGGATACAGCCTGCCCTTGGCCACATCTCAAATAACGCCAGGAAGGCAATGCACATCCCGCACCGCAACATAGCCAGTCCTACCAGTGCAACCATGACCCCTCCAGTGCTGCGCTGGGATGGGCAGTTGGCACCCGGCAGGGTTTGCCAGCAAAGCCCCTCGGAGAGCACAGGCAAGAAGGTCTGTGGCAAGATGGCCAAGAGAACGGCCGTGACATCCACTCACTATTTCTTCTTCTGCTCCCGCGTGCTTTCCAGATCGTAAGTGGCCATGTTGATGAGACCCGCAGCCTTCTCATCCTGTTGGGGAAACACAGCAAGGTCCACCACCGTGCACTGCTCTCTGGCTTGGAGAAACTGCCTGGCGCCACACGTATCTCCCAGTCGTCCAGGGTCCAGCCAAAAGGAGTGAGGACGCCCAGCGGGCTCCACTCACGTTGGGGTGGTTGTACCAGTAGAGCGTGTGGCCTTTCAGCACGAACCAGCAACGCTTCCACTTCTGGGCCATGAAGCCCACGTGGTCCTTCTTCTTCAGGAGCCAGCCATCGCAGTCCACCCGGCCCAGGTCCCGGCACGAGACCCGCCGGCGGCTCAGCCTGGTCGCCACTCCTGCGGGAGGCAGGAGAGGTGGTGCCCAGCGCTGGCGGGCAGCCCCCGGCCCTCGCTCCACCGCCTCTCCAGGGACGGGCGGCAGCTGCCCCAGGGCCCCAGGGGACCTTTCTGCTCTGCTCCGGGGCCACGCAGCATTTCGAAGGGTTTGAGGAGCTCACCTTTGGTTCTGCAGCACGTTTTGGGGCTGCCCTGGGTGGAGAGATGGAGGCGATTAGAGGTGATGGGGCAGGCACGGGGCAGCACAGCATTAGCCCAGCCCCAGGTGCAGCCGAGACCCCAACCCCGAGCTGTGCCCACCACCCTGTGGGTCCCCCCTCATCTGGCTGCTTTGCAAATCCTGCAGCATCGAGCTCAGCAGCTTAACGAACCCCCAGATGAGGGTTTTGCCTCTTGGCTCAGGCCAGACACGATGCCCATCCTGTTCCCACCCCCAGCCCTGCCGGAGACCCCCCCGGTTCGGCACTGCTCCCCTTTTCCGGGTCTCACCTCACCGGGGAGCTGGCTGGGCTGGGCGCCCCGACTGCCAGCCCCGCTCCCGGCGGCTCCCGGGGGGCCGAGCTCCACGGGGCTGGCGGCAGCGAGGGCGCCCGGCGAGCGCGGGCTGGCCGGCGGCGCGCTTCTCCCCGCCGCCGCGTCCTCCGAGGCACCTGCGGAGAGCGAGCCCGGAGCGCTCAGCCTCCCCCGACCCGGCCGAGCTGCCCTTTCTCCACTCCATGGGTCGGATCCGTACCCCGGACGGAGAAACCGCTCTTTCTCCGGACGCCCTCCCACCGCTCCTTACCGTCTCCGAGCGCTCCCAGGTCCCCGACGTCCTGGCCGGGCAGGCTGCAGTCTCGCTCCTCCTCCTCCTCGTCGTCGGTGGTGGGGTCCAGTGCCAAGTCAGGCCCCAATTCCCAGTCGGCAGCCGTGCTGTAGGGAACAGGGATCCCTCGGGGTAAAAATCCCCTCCTGTCGGGGCCGGTCCGGCGGCCGCGGAGGTGCCGGCGCCAGGTCACGCGCCGCTGGCCCGGCTCGCAGGTCGCTCGGGCACGGGCGTTTCTCCCTCCCCGGAAAAGCAGGGGAGGAGGGAGAGCAGCGGCGCGGAGCAGCGGCGAGGCACCGGCTAAACCAGCCCCTCTGCTTTTTTGCCCCCCTGGGGAAATCAAGGCACCGTCCGGCGCCTCCAGCCGGGGTCGGGCCTTTTGCCTCGGACAGAAGCGCCGGCAGCAGGCGCCGGCTCTGCGAACGCCTTTCCATTCTGGGAGAGGAGCAGGGTCATTTCTAAATATAGTCTCAATCCCCATTAAAATGTTACCAAGTGACTTAATTACAAACAGAGCCTTTTTTTTTTTCCTTAAGACTCTTGGCAGCTTCTCCGGACGCTTGCACGAGCATTACTCTCCGCCGCGGTGCTCCCAGCCCGGGCTCTCCACCCGGCACCGGCTGGGAACGGGCTGCGGATGCTCCCAAGCACCCGCTGGCTTTGCAAGGCTGGTGTTTCCCGGGCGCGAGGCTCGGGGCTCACCTGGAGCTCAGCGACGAGGGGCTGCCAGGGCGCTCGCTGCTCTCGGCGCCGGCCGGATCCGCAGCCTCCGAGCAGGCTCCCTGCAGGACGGCGCGTCAGTCCCAGCCTGCGCCCCGCCAGCACGTCCCGCTTGGGGACGTTCCCCCGGCGCTTCTAGGTGGGAGCTGCCCAGCTCCGAGCATCCCTGCCCGCCTCCCAGCACCACCCAGTCCGGCACTGGGGCTGTACTGGGAGCGCTGGGATCGCTCACCGGCTGCCTGGCAGCCTGGGGGGAGCCGGGGAGGCTGAGGGGGATCTTCTTCAGCACCAGCGTGGCCCCGCTCGGCTTCTCCAGCAGCTTCTTCTCCAGATTGGCACGTGTCCAGCCCACCTGCAAACGGCACCGGCCACCGGCGCTCAGCACCGGTGCTCAGCACTGGGGAGCTCGTGGCCCCCCTTCAGGCTCCCGCTGTGCAGAGGACACGTTTCCAACAGCTCCTCCACGGATGCATCCCTGCACCCTGCAAAGCAGCCGCTCCGGGAGAGGCGCGGAGCGAGGCAGGCGGCAGGAGCGATGCTTTCTAGGAGACCCGGCGACACAGGGGCTCCCTGGCCAAAATTTCCCTGCCCGGAAATCGGCGCCCTCCGGCAGCCGGGGGGGGGTTGGTACCCCCCGATCCCGGCCACGGCGCAGCCACGGTCCCGAAGCCGCCGGACTCACCACGACCTGCTCGTTGACCTGCACGATCTCGTCTCCGGGCAGGACGGGGGAGCCGCGCTCGGGCAGCGCCTGCGGGCAGAGGGAGGCGGCGGGAGCGGGCGCCGCGGCGGCTGCCCCCCGGGAAGCGCCCTAGGCGCCTGCGCCGCCCCCCGGGCCACGGCTGGGCTAAATCAGCGGGGCTTTGCAAAGCGGGGGTTAAATATTAACCGGCCGGGCTGACCTTTTGGGCAATGCTGGGCAGGAGCCAGGCAGGGGCTGGTGGGACCACGGAGCGGGGCTCCCGCTGCAGCCCCGGCCGCGCTCACCCACGAGACGAGCTGCCCAGGCTCAGCCGGGCCAGGGGGCCGGACGGGGGGCTCGAAGCGGCGCGCGGGATCCCGCCTGCCAGGGCACACCTGGGGCAGGCGATATTGTGGCACGGGGGACAGGCAGGACCGGGAGCAGCCCCCAGCTCACCTCTGAGGCCGTCCCGGATACAAAGTGCTGGCCGGAGCTGGTGGACATGATCTCCAGGTCCTGCAGAGAGGGGATGGAGAAGGGAGCTGTGAGCAGGGCGGTGGGGAGAGCGGGGGGCTGCAGACGCCGGGGCACTCACCAGCGCGGCGGCGGGGGGCAGAGCTGGCGCCAGCTCCACGCGCTGCAGCACGGCCGTGCAGTCCAGCAGCGCCGCGGGGCTGCAGCCCACGATGCCCTCGCAGATGCCCACGATGTGCTGGCACTGGGGGCGACAGAGCGAGGCTGAGCGTGGCCGAGGAGGGGGCCAGGGCACCGCCAGCCCCGCCGCTGCCCACCGCCAGCACTTACGATGGGCAGGATCCGGCCGGCCCTCCCGTCGGCCGGGCAGTCCTAGGAGGAGAGCGGGGCTGAGCGCGAGGGCCGGCGCTCGGCTCCGGACAGCACCCAAGGGCCCAGCCTGGGGCTGCCTACGGGTGGCTGCACCCCTCTCCGGCGCCGGCGTGTTTGGGGATCGCCCGTGCCTCCTCTTCCTCCTCGCGGGAGCCCGCCGAAGCCCCTTTCTCGGGGCAGCCTGGGCCGTGCCAGCACCATCCCGGCTGGGCTCCCCGCGGGAAAACCGCGCTCCTGGGGGATAACAGCCCCCGCGACCCCCCCAGCCCGTGCCACGTCCCCCCATCGCCCCGGGAGCTGCGGCAGCTCTTGCACGGCTGCCTCCGACATGCAGAGGCTGCGGGTGCGCGCCAAGCCCGTCCCCGGGGCGTCGGGGCGGCGCGGCCGGCCGCGGCGCTCACCCCCTGCAGAGCCTCCACCAGCTCGGCGCAGAGGTGGACGATGTCGCGGCTGGCCGAGTAGTCGTTCAGGGTGGAGAAGAGGTACCTGGGGGGGCGCGGGAGGAAGGCGGGCAGGCGGCTCGGGGGGTGCCCAGCGCCCGCGGGTGCCCCGCGCCTGCCTGCCCTCCCGGCCCCGACCTGTTGAGCCAGGAGAAGAGCTCCTTGGCGGCCCCGACGAGGTCGACGACACAGGCCAGCAGCTCGAGGGAGGGCGGCCGCGGCTCGGCCCCGGCGCGGCGCTCACCCAGCGCCAGGGCCTGCGCCCGGCGCGCCAGCGCCCGCAGCGTCCCCGCCAGCGCCCGCAGGCTCGTGCTCGCCGGCTCCTCGTCCTGGCGCGGGAGAAAGGTGCCGGGGCGGCGCGTGACGCCCGAGGGTGCTCCCGGCATCCGGCCCCCGGTGCAGGAGAGCCGGGTCGCCCCGGGGGGGCCGGGATGGGATGGGATGGCGGCACTCACCAGCGCCCGCAGCTGCTCCACGGCCTCCAGCAGCAGCTCCTGGTGGCCCACGCGCCGCACGCCCAGCGCCTCCAGCGCGCCCGCCGACAGCCGCAGCACCTGGGCGCCGCGCAGCCCCCACGCCTCGAAGGGGTACCCCTGCACCGCCGCGTCCAGGCCTGCCCGGGGACGCGCCGCCCTGGAGCCGCCGCGGGCGCCGCCGGGCGCCGCCGCGGGAGCGCCGGTGAATTCCCCCCCCCCGCCCCCCGCCGCCGCCGCCCCCGCCGGGGCGCAGCCGGATGCAGGGCGCCGCCTCGCCGCGGAATGAGTCCGCCAGGTCTCAGCCTGCGTCGTGCCGCGGGCCGGCCCGAGCGGCCTCGCGGGCCAGCTACGCAGGGACGGACGGACAGACAGACAGACGGACACGGAGCTGACCCCCTTCCCCCCCCCCCAGCCCCGCTGCAAAGGGGGGCAGCGGCACCCCACGCCATCCCGGGGCGGCTCTGCCCCCCTCCCCCCGCTGCCACCCCCCCCCCGGTCCCCGCCGGTGTCACCCGGGGAGGGGGGGCCCGGCCGGGGGCCGCTCACCTCGGAGCCAGGCAGCCGCCTGCGCGGGGCTCCAGGCGCCGACGGGCTCCATCGCCGCCGCGGCCGGCACACCTGCGCCAGGTGAGCGCTCCGGATTGGCGCGCCCGGCCGCCGCTCTGCCGCCGGGCCCGCCCCCGCCGCCTCCCAGTAGCGCCCAGTACCACCCAGTACCCCCCCCGCCCAGCTCTGCTCACATACAGCGAAGGCAGAGCCCAGGTGCCCGCCCAGGGCTGCTCCCACTGGGGCCCACGGAGCCCCCCAGAAGTGGGGGCTCAGCCCCCCCAGCCCCCCGTGCCTCAGTTTCCCCCAGGCAGGCAGGCAGCTCCCGTGGGTCGGGCTTTCCCCCCTCACTTTGCAGGTGGGGAAACCGAGGCACGGCGCAGCGCCCACCCGCCGCCCCACAGCGAGCCGGGCTCTGCCGAGCCCCCAGGCGCCCCACGGCTCGCCCGGAGCCACGCGGGAGCTCGGCTCGGCCGGAAGACGCCTCGGCGGGGCCGTCACCCCCCCGCCGTCGCCCGCCCGCCCGTGCGCTTGGGGGAGCAGCGTGCGCTGATCACTGCTGACAGCCGCTGCCGGGCGGCCGCGCCAGGCTCCGCGGCCCCGCCGCGATCTCGGGGCCGGCCGCCCCGGCACGCGGGCACCGGCGGCACCGCGGGCTCGGCCCCACGGTTCGCCCGGAGAAGGGGCCGAGGCGGGGGGGGGGGTGGTCCCGATGCCGGGGCCGCGTGCGGCACAGCCCCGTTCCCGGACGACGGAGCCGGGGGGGCCCCCCGCTCCCGCCGATCTCCGCGCCAGCCGCGGGCCTTCCCTGCTGCCTCGCGTCTCTCCTCTTCCTCCCGTCGTCCTTCCCCGCCGCGCCATGATCATCCGCCCGAGACGCTTAACGCCGGGGTATTTTCGGCTGCTCCAGGTAAGGGTCGAGCTGAGGGGGGCTGTATCGGTGGGCCCCTCTCAGCGCCCCCCGCACCGGGCCGCCCACGAGCCCCGCCAGCCGCCGGGGGCGATGCCCGGCCGTACCCTGGCCCCAAAGAGGGCCCACGGCGGCAGCGCTCGGTGCCGGCATCGAGGGCAGAAAGCCCAGCCCGAGAGCACCCTCGCAGCCCTCGGCAGCACAGCGAGGCCGCGGGACCGCCCGCCACCCAAAACCGCGCTTTTCTCCCTTAAATCCCTCAATGTTTTTTCCGGGCGCAGAGAGGACATTCAGGACACGGTCAGCGCGCTCTTCGCGTGGCCCCCCAGCTCGCCCGGCGCACCCCCGAGCGGAGCAGGGCCCGTCCCCGCTCCCAGGCCCCCGAGTTTCCCTCCCCGGGGCGGTTTCGGGCAGCAGCGCAGCTCCGGGTCTCGCAGCACCTTCCTCTGCTCCCGCAGATGCAGCTGGCAGCGGGGCGAGCGGCTGAGCCGAGGGACCGGCTGGTGAACCAGCTGGCCCTGCTGCTGGCCGTCGTGGGGCTGAGCCTCTCCTACTACAGCGCCCGGCGGATGGCCGGGCCCGCCAAAGGCGCCCCGGAGCCCTGAGGCCTGGGTGACGGTCCCCGGCTCCAGCGCCACCACATCCCGCCCTGCTCTCTCCAGTCGAGCCCCAAGCCGGCGGCGCGGGAGCTGCCGGACCCGCTCTGCTCACGAAACCCCGGCTAAGCGGAGCTGCCGTCTCGCCTCGTGGCTCCTTCCCGGCCCATCCGTGCTGCGTCCTGCCCTCCCCCTCCATGCCTTGGCCTGCTGTTGCCCTGGAGCTGAGAGGACACATTCGCCCCAATTTTGGGAGCTGGAACAAAGGATGAAAAAGCCAACACGACTCTGACTTCAATTCCCCCAAAACACAAACGAATGCTGCGAGCTGGCAACCAGGGTCACTCTCCAGCCCTAGAGCTGTCCAGAGATGCAGAGCTGAGCCCTAAACCGAGCTGCTGGTGAAAAGCCAGGATCCAGCCACCATGAGACAACTGAGCTTCAACAGACAGACACGCACGGAAACGGGGGCCTGGGTGCAGCGTTTCCCTCCAACTGCCCCTGCCCTGCTCCCCGGGGAGGGACCGGGGCGGCTCCCTGCACCTGGCCCGCAGCAGCATGCAGGTCCCTCCCCAAACTGGAACTGGCGGGGTGACGCAGGGGAATGTGCTGCATCCGCAGCCAGCCCAGCTCCAATTAAGAGCCGCTCCTCCCTCCCGGGGCGGCTCAGCCAGCAGCCCCACGTCAGGGCCGGCAGAAAGGAGGTCAGTGCACAGCGCTGTTAGATAACAGAGCGGGGAGGGCCGGGACCAAGATCAGCCTCTGAACGAGAGGCTGGGGGTGGAAATGGGGACACAGGGGTGGCTCCCATCTGAGAATCGCTGTGCAGAGCTCGAGATGAAGAGCAGGAGCAAGGGGAGCACTTCCAGTCTCCCCAGAGACAGGTCTCAGCGGGATGGGAGACCACAAGCTTCCCACCCCTCTATCTTGGGCACCAAACCCCATAGAGCAAGCTGCAGCATGGAGCAGAGCTGCCTCTAGCAGAGAGGGTTAGATACCAACAAGAGAGCTAGGTTTAATTGCCTGGAAAACCCCGTGAGGAAGAAACCTGGTTAGTCTGCACGTAAATAAATCTTTTCCTTCCAATCAAAGCTGTGCTGTCTCGCTGCCTTGCTGCTGCTGCAGCTGAGCACTCTGTCCTGTGGCCCAGCAGAGGAGACAAACCTTTAACCTGCTGTGTTAGTGCCACGGTCCGTGTCAGTTAAACCTGTTCTGCAGGTATTTACAACAGTCAGTGGCACTGCAACACTGGAATCGCATAGCAGAGGGAGGCCGAGCAGGGAGGGACCGCCCCAGCAGGGGCGGGAGCGCCTTCCCTGCGCAGGGGCAGGGCGGCGGCAGGCCGGGCACCGGCTCGCACTGTACACAGGGCCCCTCGCCATGGCTCTCCGGTGACACGCGTTGCGTTTTAGCAGGCAGAAGCCTGGAAGTGTCCCCGCAAAGAAAGCATCAGCCTTCCACACTCAAAGCCCGCAAGAGACCAGGGATCATCCTGTGAGCTCAAACCAGGCAGGGCTGCTTGCGATCAAGCCCTTGGGTCTACGGGCTGTTCATTCCAGCACAGTCTCCCCCAAAAGCAGCTCGCGTGCTGCACCTGCTACCTGTGCTTTGGGATCCCCCTCACTGGGGGGCAAAGCAGAGGGAGCTTTATCTTCCTGTCAGGGCAGGAGAACTGTGATGAGGCTACTGCTACAAACTGGTAGACACACTGAGAATATTTTATTTCAATCATTGAGAAAAAGCTTAAAATCAAGAGATTAGCCTCGATCTAGAACGGCGGCTACTCTCACTTCCTCAGCACTGCTCCAAGCCAGAGCTTGGATCACACTAGCAAAGAACTGCATCCAACACTGCTGATTTCAGCACGCTTTAATGGGTGAGTTACAGGTGTCAACCTCTAATCCAAGGAGAATTATCAAAAACTGCTCTAAAACTGAGAGATGAGTGCATAGTTGAGCTAATATTTACACCAAGAAGCTGTCTGTTCCTTCCCCAGGAAAGAGAATGCAGAGCCTGCTGTCAGGCACACAGCGTCCCCAACGTCCCCAGCGTCCTCCCCAGCGAGGGCATCAAAGGTCTCTCTGGCTGCCTTCTCCTCATCAGCACTTCAACAAGGAGTGCTGCCAGGCAAACAGCTGGGTTTGATTGCCGGGAGGCTGGAATAGAGCTTGTTTTCCTCACAGGGCTCAGTAAAAGATACCCTTTTTGGAGCACCGTAACAAAAGCACCTGCAAACAGGGCAGCCCTGGCCCTTTAGTTCATTGCACTCAGCTGGATGCCTCCATCTCAATTTCTTCATCGATCGGTTGGGTCTGCACTTCTACCTTCTTCGGGGGGATGTAAGATCCCATCCCAGCTGCTCTCTCTGCCTCCTCCTGGGTGTACGGCTCCTCACTCAGCTGTTTCAACCTGAAAAGAAAGCAGAAATGACTGTGAAACTACCTATGCCAGTCCTAATCTTCAACTGAATCTCCCTAAAACAAGCCACCCCCCCCCCAGACTGGCCCAGAACTGACACAACCAGCCTCACCCTGGTAAAGCTGGAGACAGCACAGAGCACTGGGGCTGCAGCCCCAGCTCCGGGGGTGGGAACAGGACTCACGTGGGTGGCTCACGGACCACAGGGGCCTCCCTTACCTTTTCTTGTGCACCTTGGACCTGAAGTGCTCTTTCATGCTGGTCAGATCCACGAAATAGCGCCTAAACGGGGGAAAACTGAAGGTCAGAGGACCCCAAGCCGCCCTGGCCAAGGGGCCAGTCCACCCGGCGGTGAGAGCAGCTCCCCCACAACCAGCCCGCCCTGGGCCGGGCAACCTCCATCCTCTCCCGGGACAAACTACCCGGGGACCGAGCAGTGCCCCCCCCCCCCCCCGCCGTTATCCCGCCGGTGACGCACGCGCAGTGCAGGCAGTAGAACTGGGCGCAGCCCGGCAGGTCGGGGTCAGGCTCCTGCCGCAGCAGCTTGGCGGCGACCTCGGGCCGCAGATCCGCGTGGATCTCGTCCAGGTCGCGGCGGCGCCGCTTCGCCTTGGCCTGGCGGCCCAGGGTGCGGGCGCGGTGCGCGCCCGTGCGGCGGCTGCTCCGCGGCGACATGGCGGCGGCGCCCGGCGCGCAATGATGACGTCAACACGCCGCGCCGCACGGCGGGGAGGGAGGGCGGGGAGGCGGCAGGCCCCGCCCCCGGCGCGCAGGCCCCGCCCACCGGCACAGGCCCCGCCCCACCCACGCGGGTCCCGCTCCCCCGCGGCCCGTCGCGCTCCCCCGCGGCCGCGGCGCCGGGGCCGCTGGACCCCCGGCCCGGCTCCCTTCCCGCCCCCCCGCGCCCGGCGGTTGCTCGTGCAGCATGGCCGACCCCGGGAGGCCTGTTCCACCCCCAAACCCCATGGCTTCCCCCAAGATTTGGCCCCACCCGGGGCATCGTGGCCTGACCGAAGCGCCGCACCGTCCCGGGGGACGGTCTGGGGCGAGCGGCACGGGAGCATCCCCTCCCACTACCCCGGGGGGGCCCGGCCTGCAGGCGAGGGGTGACCCCGGGGCCGGCGCTGCTCCAACCACTGCTGCCACGAGCTGGGCTGGGCTCAGCAGGCCGGGCCCTGCCGGAGCCGGGGCCAAGGCGGCCCAAAGCCGCCGCGGCGCTTATCGGGTGCCCCCGCGGAGCCCCGGGCAGAGGTGCCGTGTCGGCCCACCGGCCCCCAGCGATCGCCTTACCGCCCGCCCCGGGAATCAATAATCCATGGGGAGCCGTGGCGCGGCGGGGAGGGGGCCGCGCCGCGTCCCTTGCGCCCGCTCTCGGCGCCGGGGCCCAGGGCTGGCCCCAGGGAGGTGGGGGACCTCGCTGGGTGAGGGTCCCGGTGGTGTGTGTGGGGGCGTCAGGGGCTGTGCAGGAGGTTTGGGGGTGGCTGGAGTGGCCCCCTCCGCTCTGCCCCCCCGGCCCGGCACCAGCCCGGCTCGGGTTCCTCTTTGTGCAGCCAAGGCGGCTCCTGCAATTTTAATGAAGACATCGGATCCCCAGGGCAGCGTGGGGCCAGGATGGGGGGGGGGACCCATGCCCCTGCCACCCCCCACGCCAGCCCCACGGGGGTGGCAGCCCGGCCCCAGCGACAGGCACGCGGGGCTCCCCGGCACCTGGGCGACTGGCCGGCACCTGAGCCCATCACCATGACTCAGGCCTTCTGGAGGCTCTACAAGTCCAAAGTGCTGCAGACGCTGGGTGGCGAGCAGGCGGACGAGGAGGTAGGGCCAGTGCCGTGGGGCTGCGTGGGGACCCCAAAGCGGGGGTCCCCTCCCCCCGCCTTCCACCCCTGCCTCTGGGCTGCGTTTCAGGCGGAGCCCCCCGAGCTGATGGAGACGGCAGAGCCGCCGGTGCTGGCGGAGGAGGCAGCCAGCCCCGTGGCCCAGCTGGCGCGCAAGGTGAGGGCTGGGGCGCGGGGCCGCGGCGCCCCGAGGCCGCGGCGAGGGGCTGCCGGGCCGGGTGAGTGGCGCCGTGCCTCGTCCGCAGGTCCAGGGCGTGGGAGCCAAGGGCTGGCGCACGCTCTCGTCCCTCTTCGGCCGCGAGGACGAACACCAGCTGCTCGGCCCGGAGCCCTGCACCGACCAGTAAGTCGCACCCCGCGCGCTGCCCCTGGGCACCCCGGGCTCAGCCCCCCAGCCGGGGCCACGCTCGGTCCCACGTCCTGGCGGGACGCTCCAGCACGTCCCCCTGCTCCGTATGGCTCAAGTCGTGCATCCGTCCCGTGGCCCGCGGGCTCCGTCCCCTGCCAAAGACCGAGGGGTCGGAGAAGCTTTGCTGGGAGAAACCGAGGGTTGAAGGTGATGGAGAGGGGGGAAGAGAGGGGTCTCCACCGTCGTCCCCGCAGTCGGGTCCCAGCGCCCTTCTCCGGCCCTGGGACCCTGGTCCCCACGTGCCGACCGCCCCCTCGCTCTCCCCCCAGCCCGCTGGCCACTTCGCCGGCCGAGCTGCCCCCCGCCAAGGCGCCCGGCTTCTGGGACCTCTTCGCTAGCAAGTGGCATCAGGCTTCGGCGTCGGACGAGCCGGAGCCGGGCGAGAGCCCCGGGGAGCCCGGCGACCCCGCCGGCGACGGCGGCTCCTGCGCCAGCCTGGGCAGCGACCTGCGCCAGCCGGAGGAAGGCGCCTTCAGGTGGGGTTTCCTGGCTGGAAAGCTTGCCGAGATCCGGAATAAAAATGCTCCCAAGGGCAATTAAAGGAGGAGCCGCCCGGAAGGACTTTCTCCAGCAGCGCGGGCAGCCTCTGCAGCGCAGCGCCCGTCCCCGGGCCAGAGCATCCCCCCGCGCTCGCTTCGCAGCCTGCTCTGGACCCAGCCTGTCCCCTTTCCCCGATGCTGTTTTTACCCCAGGATAAGGGAGCTGGGTAACTCCGTGGCAGGTGTTTGCAGTGAGTTTTGGTGGGTCTCTGCCTGCATGGAGGTGTCTGCACTAAAGACCTTGCGGTGCCCCTTTTTCCCGAGCCGTGTGGAGCTTTCTTCACCCCTGCCTGCAGCCGTCTCTCCGGGGCTGTTTGAAGCCCGCTGGGCTCTGCCCGCCCCAGCACAGCCACCCCAGGGGGTTTGCCACAGGGAAACCCTCCAGGGAGCCGGGTCTGTCCTGGCCAGGGCAATGGGAAGGGAGGGGGAGCGGCCCCTGCACCCCACGAGCCCGCGCCCTGCAGAAACCGCACGCATAGCCAAGCTAGAAAACTAGCCAGGTTTATTTGGCACCACCCTGATCCCACATAGCCCTTCTCCCTTTGGATCCGGTGAGACTGGAGGGAAGGGGACGAGCCGGGCACTGCCGCAGCGGGGGGCTCGGGCTCTGCCCGCCACCCAGACCGTGCCTGGCTCCGCAACGGAGGAGTTGTGCAGCCAACAAGGGTGCTGCCCTCTCCCGCAGGAGTTGGGGAGCACCAAGGAGAGGCCGAAGGAGGACCTGGGGGGGAAACCAGCCCTCCAGGGGGTCACCCACTGGGGATCCTTCTTCCCTTGGACACCCCCACCAACCTCATCCGAGCATCCGCACCCCAAAATACAGTCCTTTCCGAGCTCAGACCAGTCTGCAAGAGCATGAAACCATCTGCCCGCTCGTCCTCAGCCAACAGGGTCCAGCCCACAGTGCCTCAGTTTCCCCCTGGGTAGACCTGGTGTCTCTCCCAGCCAGCAGCAGCCCCACACCAAGGTCTGGGCTGCGTCCGGCGGCAGGGCCAGCGCGGGGCTGCCCGGGGTCTCCCCGTCCCCGGTTGGGACGTGTCTTCAGACCGTGGACTCCTTGGCGGCCGCCCAGGCTCGCTGGCAGCCGTAGAGCCACTTGATAACGCGGGCGTTGCGCTCCACGACGGAGACGGCGGAGCAGAGCCTGGCGTCCGGCTCCTCCTCGCCCGGCTCCGCGTCCTCCCCGCTGCTCCACGACGCCCGGCCGGGCTCCGACTCGCACGAGCCCGCCGGCCGGGCGGAGGCGGCATCCCAGCCCGCCGGCCCGAAGCGCTCCTGCCCCAGCACCTCCACGAGCGCCCGGTCCAGGCCGCAGTAGTTGAAGAACCGCTCCTTCTCCGAGAGCGGCAGGGAGACGCGGAGCCCCAGCTCCTGCTTGGCGGGGCCGGGGGAGGCCGGGGCCGGCACGCGGCCGCTCGCGCCCTGCGTCCTCGCCTCCTCTTTCTCCGCGGGCACCCACAGCATGGGGGTTTGGGGGCTCGGGCGCGCCGCCGGCCCCTCGCCCACCCCCCTGGCCGCGGGCGAGCCGGGGGGCTTGTCTCTGAGGGGCCCCTGGAAAAGGCGCCGCACCAGGCCGTAGCCCTTGGCGTTCTCCTTGTTCACGACCGGGCAGTCCCGTTTCTGCCGGTAAATGATGAGCGAGTCGGGTCTCAGCAGGCGCTTGCCGCTGCCTCCCCTCCGGGACACGGGGGACTGCGGGCACGGCAGCTTCCTGGGGCCGTCCCGGCTCGGGTCTGAGCCCTGGCAGAGCTCGTTGCGCTGCTGGAGAGCGAGGAGGCGCCGGCCGCGCGGGGAGAGCCGGGGCGAGCAGCCCAGCAGCGCCGGCTCCTGCCGGCTGTTGATGACCTGCTGGGATTTGACGTATTTGGCCTTGTCGGCTTCCAGGCGCTCCACGGCGCTGGGCGCGCGGCCCCCGCTGCCCCCCTGCATCTGCTCCCGCAGGTAGCCGGGGCCGCGGTTCAGCAAGCCCAGGGGCGAGAGGCGCCGGCCGGGGGCCACCAGCCGCATGTTGCCGGAGGCGCACGCCGCCAGCGGCGGGCTGCCGAGGGGGACCATGGCCCGCGGGCCCCGCGCCGCGGCTCGGCGCCGGCTCCCGCGTCCGGGGAGGATCTCCAGCCCCCCCGCTGGCTCCCGGATTCAGCTCCGGCCCTGGGAGGAGAGAGGAGAGACGGGGTTAGCGCCGCGGGAGGCAGCACCCCGGGCGCTGCAGGGGCTCCGGGGTGTCCAGCAGGCAGGAGAGGGCTCGGAGCGAGGCGAAGCCGCGGGACCGGGGCTCCTCCGTGGGACCGACGCGTCCTGGGCTCGCGCGGGAGATGAGTCTCTCCAGCCGTGACCCCGGGCAGGAAGAGAGAAGCGCCGCGCATCCGCCGGCCTCGCCGGCATCCCAAGAGCAGCTTCCAACAGGAAAAAATACCGCGGGCGGACACGTTATCTTTACGAGCCCGGGGCCGGCAGAACAAAGCGCGGCCCCGGCGCGCAGGAAAGCCGGCGAGCGTCCCCGGGCCCCGGCCGCCACGGCGGCGTTTCGGCTCGCCGGGGTTTCCGCGCGCGGGGCGGCGTGGTCGCGGCTCCCTGCTCCGTCTCCCTTTTCGGGAAGGAAAACAAAGGAGCCGGGGGCAGGTTTATTTCCAGCGGAGCCTGTCTGCGGCAGACGGGCCACGCCGCGCCTCCTCCGCGGCGCCCAGGGTCATCTCCCCCGAGGGAGGAACGGCCGCAGCGCCGGGGCTCTGCCTCTCCTGCTCCCAGTTTCTTGCCCGACGGGACGGGACGTCTGCAGCGGCCCGTGCCGGGGGGATCCCGAGCCAGGATCTCCTCTCGGCTACCCGGGATGGGAGATGCCTCTCCTGACTCGGTGCTGTAACCGGAATCACGGCGAGGGTCGCGGAGCAAAGGGCTTTTATCAGCGCCGGGGGCACAGAGGCTCTGCCTCAGCTTTAACCGAGCATCCGTCCGGGGAGAGCGCGAGCAAAGCCGGGGGCGAGCCGACGGGCAGCTGGGAGGGCAGGGTGGGACCAGGGCCGTAAATCAGGTGCCGGAGGTGGCACGTCCAGGGCAGGGGGCTGGAGCCTGAGCAAGAGGCTGTAAATGCCCAAAGCAGACGGTTTTCCTGCAACACAGAGGCCCAAATGGCGGAAAGAGCCGCCCCGTCGCCAGCGGCTAACCGTTAACCGGCCCCGGCCCCGGCAGCCTCCGGCCCCGCAGACCCCGGAGCGGGCAACGGGGCCGCGGGCCCAGGCGGACGGCAGCTAAGGAAACTGCAAACAGCCCTGGAGCCTCCCGCGCCCGCAGGCTTCGACGCTTCCTCCACCCCCTTGGCGGGTAAACTGAGGCACGCAGGTTTTCCGCTCCCGTGCTCCGGACCGACAAGCTCCCGAGCTGCTCCCAGGGAAGCCGGCTCCAGCGCACGGTCCCCTCCGCCGCCGGCTTCGCCCCAAGCCGTGACGCCCGCACGCTCCCCGGGCCGGGCGGCTCTCGGCCCCGCGCCAGGGTCCCTGCCCAGCCGCTCACCTGGGCCGCGCTGGGATGCTCCCAGGACGCTCCCGGCACCCGGGCAGGGATGCTCCCGGCCTGCCGCGCTCTGTCCGTTCCCGTTCCCGTCCCTCTGGCCGCCAGCAGCAAACTGAGCCCGGAGCCAGCAGGAGCCTCGTATACACCATGAGGAAGAGCCACCCTGTTAACCCCTTGCGTGCCAGCCCCGTCATTAACCCGCTCCGCGCCGCGCACCCCCCCAGCGTCCCAGCTCTGCTCTTACGCAGCTGCAGTTAACCCCTGCTTTCCCCGCAGCCTCTGCCACGTGCTGCATCTCACCTCTCCCAAACCTCCTCCTCTCTCTCTTTTTTTTAAGCCTGTCCAGCATGCCGGTTCAGGGACGGGCTCCCCTCTGCTCCCTCGGGGGCCCGCAGCAGAGGCTCCCACGCACGGAGCGTCAAGAGCAGCGCAGCGAAGCCAGGTCCTCGCCGGCAGCCCCTCGCTTTGCACCTCTGTCCCGAGAAGCTGGGTCCAGCTTGAGAGCGGGAGCCCAAGGGATTCCCCCTCCCCAGGGACCTGCCGGAGCCCCCTCCGCACTCGCCTGTCCTAGGACTTCACAGGCATCCTCGCTTCCAAGCCGAGACCCCAAATCAGCAGCGGGCAAGGGAAAAGGAGCGAAGAAACGTCCTTCCAGAGCCTTCCCCGTCGGTGGTGAAAGGGTCAACGCGAGCTCCGGGCCAGGCAGGTTCCTGCCTCCTCTTCCACCGGGAAGGGCTGTAAATTGCAGGAAGCCGCAAGCGACTGGAGCCAGCCCAGAGGTTATTTTTACCTCTGCCCTCTCCCCTTCCCAGAAGGCTGCACATTCCTGGGGGGAAACAGCCTCCAGCTCCGTACGCTGCCCCTGTCCCCCCCCCCTCCCCATGCCTGCCGAGGGGCTGCAGAGGTCCGGGGCACCCGCTGCTGGGTGGAGGCTTCACCCTGGTCCCAGCTCCTCAAAGCCCTGGTCCCTCGCGGTGCAGGATGCGAGAAAGCCCTGCGCCCTCCCTGGGGACCCGCCAGCTTCGCCCGTGCCCCTCGCAGCCCGCAGGGCACAACCGGCCCGGGCTGCGAACGCGTTACGGGTGCTCGCTCTCCGGGCAGGAGAGCAACGAACGCAGCCGTGACAGAGCATTTCCCATCTTCCCGGAGGAAGACGGGGAAACGGGGGCAAGATGCCAGTGCCAGGCCCAGCGCATGTCCCCTCCTGGAAGAGAGGAGCCAGCAGCCAGGTCCCACCGTGGGAGAAGGGCGGCCGACCGGAGACAAAAACACCGTATCTTTGACGGCCTGGCCCCTCATCCAGGCAACGTGAATCACTGTTTGTGATACCAGGATTCTTTTCCGAGCTGGAATTCAGCCTACCGTTCTGGTAAAGACACGAGTGAGTCAGGGCAGCCTTTGATTCACCTCCTCTAGCGGATGCGGGCTGCTCCTGCGAGACACTGACCCCCGAGCGAGACGCGGGCAGGTCTCTGCTCCAGGGGGACACCCGCCGCTCCGGCCAGCCCGCTGCGCCCCGGCGGGCGTTCACGGTTGAGCTGCTACCTTTTGGATCAGCCAAATCTCATTTCAGGATGCGCAAAGGGGCGGTTTGAGAGGCGCCGATAACCCAAGGCGGCTCCAGCTCCTCTTGGCCAGGTGGTGGGAAAACCGGAGCTCAGCAGAGCGTCCGTACCCACCGCCAGGTCCCGTCAGGGGCCCAGCTCCCCGGGTAATCAATGGAAAACCCCTCACACACCCGAAGGGGAAGCTAAACAGGCAGGTGTAGTCACTTTGAGCAACCTTGGCTTCCAAGGAGTTATTAACCCAACTGATTAACCCCTTAGAAACGCATCAGGCGGTGTTTACCTCTTAGAGTCATCTGGATGCTCAAAGTCCCCCTGCTTTTCGATTAAGGTTACCAGGAACGTTGAAGAGCGCTACCTGCTCCACCCTTGACAAATCCCTCTCCGTGCTGCAAACCGTCTCTGCTTTCCTCTCCTCCCGGCTGCAGCTTTGCCCTCTGAGCCTGGTGCGCCTGGAAGCAACCACCGCACCAGGCAAGCAAAGAAATCCCTGCCCAGGGTCCGGTGAGCAATCCTGGTAAGACCCAGGAGCACACATCTCCAGATACGTTGAAAGACCCTACTTCTACAAAGCAGAAAAACCATTTAAGGCCTTTGAGGATTGCTAGTCCAGATTCAACCTAGTCAACCCAAGGTCCTGCGCTCAATGGCAGGCAGAATCAGATGCCTAAGAAAAAAAAGTATAAGAAACAGGGCATTTATTGAGCAATACCCCTACTAGCCATAAACTGCTGACTGCTGTGAGGGTAAGAGCCATCCCAAAGCACCCATTAAAATAACAAATCTGCTCAAAACCCCTTGGCAGTTCTTACAGTTTTATCCTGTCTCTCCTGATCTGATGTTTTTCTCAAAGCTCCAGCACTGACTGCCCAGCAGGTTTTGTTCCACACATAGGAAGTTTCCAGCCCTCACGGTTGGAGAGAAAAGTTTGAGAAAGAACTCAAAGGTCAAGAGTCCAACAGCACAACTCTTCCCTCCAAAGTGATTTTTCAGAGCGTGTCCAACTCCTGATTAAACAGCCCTGCTCTCAGTAAGACCTTCTCTCTCCCGGCTTGTGCTAACAGGGGACGCGGCCCCCTCAGCCTCCCCGGTAATTATCTGCCCCACCTCATTAACAACACATCGCGCCCTTCAGGAGGAGGATGAGTAGAAGAGCACAGCAAGCTCACCAGGGCCTCCAGCACGCGGCTCTAATCGATCCCAGACGAGCAGGCGGGAGAGACCCCAAGGCGAACCATCTGCACGCCGGAGGAGGACTGAAGCCTGCCGTGTCCAATTGAACCGGCAGGGAGGATGAGGTTATTTCCAGAGAGGGAATTTGGCACGGAGCTCAGGGCCCTGCTCCTCCAAAGGGGCCGAAGGGCTCTTTGCGCAGCCGTTAATCAAGACACCAACCTACTCGCTGTGCTGCCCTAGGCACAACACCCCCAAGCAAAGGCCCAGGACACACAGACTCCTGGAGAAGACAGTCTCCCACTGAGGGCTTCAGCATGCCTGGGCTTCCCAGGGAAAGTCTCAGGTTCCCCAAGAGCCCCGTATGCGCCAGGATAGGAGAAAAGGAACAGAAACAACCGAGCCTGCAGACCATCGCAGACGACCGGTAAACACGAGTGATTCGGAAGTGTTTTCCCTCTTGAGAAGCTCAGTCTGCCACTGGGAAGAGGGAGCCAGTGGTCAGGCCGGCACGAGCGGTCACCGCCTACCCCATCACCTTCCCGAGTGCGTTTCCCACTTCACTGCCCCCACGACCAGCTGCAGCCTAGAGATGGGACCGAAGAAACCGATAACCCAGCCAGCTGTTTCTGCCTGCTGGTTTACTTTCCCAGCCCACAGCAGCCCTTTCTGGTCCGAGGCCTAAGCAAACGCTCCGTACTTGAGAGCGGCCGACACGGGCAGCGGGCTTCAAGGGTTACATGCTACGTAGCAGCCAGAGGGACCGAGATAAATGAACCTTTACTCGCAGTCCGGGATAGGAGGAAAGATGCTGAGCCTTATGCAGGCGTTCATATCCCCGACAGGGACTCCAAGCCATGCCTCGGGGGACAGCTGGCCTTCCAGCAACCGTCCAGCACCTGGGAAGAAGAAAAGGCAGTACCGCAACTGGGACCACACAGGCAGGCAGAGGTAAAGCAGCTGCCACGAGTGGAGGGAAGTATCCCCGAGGTGAAAGACGCTTTTCTGGGTGGGAGGAGGCTGAATCCACCAGCTGCTGCGAGGGACCTACGAAGGATTTTCCATTGCACGTTTTAGTCTCAAACCCCAGAGGTTAAAGACACCTCAGCGCGCTTTAACAGCTGCTAATTCCGAGACCAGTCCTCCCCTTGCCCTCGTCGAAAACACAAAGCCAGTCGACCAAAACCAAAAATCACGCGGGGAACCAGCGACCTGCCGGGGAGGAGAACACCGCCGGGGCCGCGGAGGGCCGGGGTTCCTCCCGCAGGGATGCTCCCGGGCCCACGGCTGATTTTTCAGGTCACTCAGCTTCTCTCGTGCTTCGCCCCCTCTGCTGACAAAAACGTAAGGGCTCAAACTCCCCCAGACCTAGTGAGCAGAGGCGCTGCAAGAGCTCAGAGCCTCTGTTTACACCGCGAGGGTTCGCGGCCCTTGAGATGCATCCCTCTTTCTGAGCTGCACTTAAGAATAGCGAGTGCTTTGCATAAAATGCTCCTCCAACCCCTAGGAGTGAAAAGGAAATGAAACAGCAGCGAGCACTCAGCAGCGCCCGCGTTGCAGGGCCCCATTAACAACAGTTTGGGCTTAAACACCTCTAACTAGTTCTCTGTGGGACACTGCTCTCTGCGTTCCCGGGGAAGGTTTACTGCGCAGACCACTGGTAAAGCTTTTACATGCTTAAAAATAGATACCATAAAGTGTGTGCATGGGGGGGAATTCACAGGACGTTGGTGCACTGCAGGGAAAGGCAATGCAAAAATCATGTTTGCACTGCAAGAAGTCCAAAGTCCAACTAAGTTTGTATGCGTAGTTAGCCAATGTACAGAGAGGAGAAAGGGAGGAAAGAAAAAAAAAAAAAGCTTCTTTAAAGGAAGGGCACTCTTCCAAGGGGCGGGCAGTCCCTGCTGTAGGTTTCCTCAGACAGGACTTTATCTAAACCACAAAGCAACGTCTGTCATTACGCTGCAGTTTAAGCAAAAGTCGCGATTGGCTGGTGCAAAAACAAAACTGTTCAAACAAACGCAAAGCAAAAATAAAAACAAGTCTAGTTCACAACCCCTGTGCTACAGTGCAAGTATCTCCTAGAGAAGCCTTCTCTTAGGAAACAGAACGAGCAAGCTGAAATCTGAGGTCTTAGTCCTCTGCAAAACAAAGCAGAAGTTGTGTTACTCAGTCAGCAATGTTGCCTTACTTAAATCTAACTTCTCTACTGGGACACTTGCCCATGGATATCCATATTTAAGTTTTCCATGTGCTACACCTATTTGAAGTGTGCAGGTTTACTCCATTCTCATTTTGTGGGGCAAGAATGTGGCTTATATTTAAAGCCTTTAAAACTAATCAAGGAGTTGTGACCGTTTCTCCCTTCATTAACATGCATATCCTTTAAGGAAAAAGAAAACTGAAATTTCAATCTCTGTTTTTACAAGACTATATTGGCACACTGATTTAAGCATACAGGTCTCAGCCAGGTGGAAACCTGCCTATTTCTGGCACTAGTACAATTAGGAAGCTGCAGGCAAAGATGCAAGTGCACTGGCACATGAAAGATGAACAGCGTTGGGATTTTTGGTGGGGTAGCAGAAGGACAAGGACACATACACTATTTCCAGTTTACACCATTCCCACTCCCAGTCTGTACAATCCTTTCTTCTGGAGCACTTTAATTAAAAATATGCAAATTATTCCTAGATTCTTTTATCATGTATAAATAATACTGTTTCCTCTCTCTTTATTCCTAAGGCTTCTTAGGGCATGTGAAACCAGTAGGTCACCGTCTCCCAAGTCTCCAGGAAGGTAATTACACCCAGCCCAGCTCCAGGAGCTACGCAGGCACCCTGCACAAGCCTGCTGCTGAGGAGACCTACCTTGACAAGCTGCAGACACAGCCAGACTAGTTTAAGCAGCAAGCTTGTGCTTTGGCACTTTGCCCACGTACACACGAAGGAAATGCAAGAGAGCACGCTTGTATCCAGCTTCCTTTAGCCCCTCCGCACAAGGGCCGTGGCGCAAGGCAGCGCTAAAGGGAGGCAACAGAGTAAGGACTAGCGTCTTTCTCGTCCTCCTACTCCAAACCCACTGCAGGACATTGTCCGTGTTTGCTTCAGTGGGAGGAACGACAGTGCCCAAAACAGCAGCAGCATCAATATGCAGCCTCAAAAATCCAGTAGTACCAGTAGCTAAGCACTACAGAGACTGCCAGATAATTTGATACAGCCCAGGGTGGTACCCTCTCTACTTGTACTAACAACTTCAGGCATGCACTGCATGCAAGAATACCTTCTTTAGTCTTGTCCTTGGAAATGAAAAAGTTGAGCCCAGAAAATAACTGTTTTGATTCTTAAGAATCTGAGCAGAAGCAGCAGGGTCCATGTGGGCACAGTTCACCTAAACTTGTCCAAAAGTTAGCTCTGTTTTTACAGTCAATTCAGCCCTTGCTCTGTTAAGTTCAAGCAGCACACTATATACCAGTGCAAGTTTTGTACTGCTGCTACCCACAGAAGATGAGCAGCAGCGATTAGTCAATCAAGCATCTTTTACAAGCCTAACATCATTTGCAGTATGACTGTAATGAACTGAACTCCTTTTCTAGCAGAGCAAATAAGCCTCTCTGCAGCTTTGATGACAGATACATGGTAACACTGCGCTGACTGAAAAGAAAGCATTCCTCTGTGAAGAGTTCAAGAGCTTCACTGAAATTAATTTTTATTTCAAAACAGTCAGGAACTTAATAAATTACACAATAATTTCTCCCATTATAAATTCTTCATAAAATATATTTTACAACTTTAAAGAAAGTTTTTAAAGTCTTTGAGTGCTGAGGGGCATCTTGACTTTTGTGTCATGCTGGTGAATTCTGTAGCTGCTACAACAGTTTGATTTCAGAAGTTTTAAAACAAAGACCAAAGACCTCAGACACAACAGAAAACAAAGACAAATCAAACAGAACACAGACCTCAAGGACTATCATTCAGTGTTAACCAAGAAAACATTCAGCTTCACCCAACATCAAGGCTAAGCACCATGAGAGGGATTTCAGGAACCCCCTTTAAAGTGGCAATCAGTGCAAAGAAACACTTTGGGAGTCAAGAACTTCACTGTGCAGTTTCTTATCCCGAATTTCCACGCTGCAGGTAGGCCAAGCATTCAGTGCTTGTCCTTTGAAAATACTACAGAGGATGATCAAATGGTTTGGAAAGAGCTTTAAATGTAAGTGCTGTAATTCCATAGTAGATTAGTATTTTAAGACAGTAGAGTTATTTCTGGCTTTTTAGTGGACAGGAGAGAAAAGGAAGTTAGTTATGTATTTTTAAAAAACCTGAAGATGAAAGATTATTTCCTCTTAAAGCTTTACACGACCCTCACTTACTCACCGTGCAGAACGTAAGTGTTGTGAAGCCCAAGTGTTGGCACAGATGACAAGAGGTTTGTTTTCCTCCTTTCAGTAAGAAGCCAAAACTTCCATTGTACTGAATTCAGTTAAAACGCAAGAACAAACAGATCTCCACTTTTAGAACAGAAGAATAAACAGATCTCTCCTTATCATTATTCATATGTAGGCTCTAACTCTGCTTTTATAGGCTAAACTCCCTGCAGGGAAGCAGCAACACACTGGGAAACCTACACAGGCACCAGTCTGCATCCTCCACCACCGCAGGCCACGCTGATCTACGCCGGAGCGAAGCTCTTCTTGGCTGCGTTCAGTAATACCTCAGTACGACACATCATCATCGTCCAATAATTACTTTATGCTTCTATAGTATCTTCGAAAGAACTAATATTGTTTTGCCTTGAGATCGGAAGGTATATTTTCTAAATAATAATAATGAAAAATCACATTTAGGTAACTTGCATTAAATGATAAAGTGGAGCAAAATAGCAGAAACACAGGACCATGGACCCTTGAGTAACTGCTAGACTGCACAGTATCAGCAGTAGTCTGAAGTATTAGAAGTTTGGTAGAATCACTAACTATGCTATGAGAACCCTTCCTTTACTCCTGGAAGAACAAAAATTACATTTTCCTTTTGTCTGTGCTGTTAATTCAGACTCTGGGCAGCATATGCACTGACCGATCAGAATCGCTCCCTGGGATTCTCATGGAAGCAAGGGAAAACAGTGTCTGAGGAGCAAATTCCATGTGGGATTATTTTTAAGGCAGTTTTCAGGTAAGATTGAAGGAAAAAAATAGTAACTCGATTATTTCAAAAGATGGTTTTGTTGCAGTTTTAATGTATCTGCCTTTTAAAGGCTACTTTTTTAATTGTCTGCTTTTTCCAAAAAGGTCAGATGGATGAAAAAGGTCACATTCCTGCACTCGAAAGAAAAAAAGCACTTGGTATACTATTACAAGGAAGCTTTTGTCAACCCTACAGTACTAGGTAACCTTAATGAAAACTCTTAGCACATGAATCTGTTTCTGTGGAATAAGAGCTGGGGGTAAGCTCAACAACTTCAAAGCTTTTCATCTTACCATCCATGTTTTTAAATAAATATTACCCTTTCTTAAAAAAAAGGAGGAAAACAAATCCAAATATTGGCCAAGGTTAGTGCACAAAACTAAAACACCTTTTCATATACTGACTACTAAGCATTTCTCTCCTATTTGAAAATAGATGTGTCTAACATGACAAACAATCATCCCTTCATCACCTCACTGCTACCAGAGTAGAAGTAAGGAAGAGACCGTGACCAACACACTGGTTAGATCCAGTTAACAGAAAAAGCTGTCTTGTAGTCATATTTTGAAGAGTCTTAAAATAATGTTTTAAGCTGCCAGATTCCCTCACAAAGTGTCTACATTTTTTATAAGCTAAGCTCACAAAATTCTCCTACTGTGAGCATTCAAGTTGCTACTGGATTATAGATGCCAGTGCAGAAGGCAGGTTATGAAACTGTAAGTTAATTGATTAGTAAGTGCTTTTTTACTAGAAGAAAGCAAAATTGAATTATTAATGACCTAACCAACATGTTAGCACATGATTGCATACATTTGTAATTTGACTCCCTCAGTGATAAGCTCATTAAACAGTAAGTGCTAAGCTCAACCATCTCAGCACTTTTGAAACTGCTGATCCCTTTGCATTGCGTTTTTTCTTTTTGTCTACAAAGTCAAGTCTTAGACCCCATCTTTAATATTAGATAATAAAAATAAATAATAAAGTTACTCAGTTTTCGAGAAGGAATGCTTCTCATCGATCTTCCTCACCTAGTTTTCTGGCAGATCCTAATCATTCAGACCCAGAGCAAATAATTCTAAGTAGTGGCATTTTTCTGTGGAATGCAACACAGGCATACACTCCCAGTCACTCACATGTACATAAATACATACACAGAATTATTTTACAAAACCCAAAGATTTGCACTACCAGCATGCAAATCTTTTTCCATGAGAGTTCCTAATACTGATATAGGAAACTGGAATGTATAAAATACTCCATGACATACCACTGGAAATCAAGTCCCAGATCTTACAACATTCTGCTGCCAACTTACATGAACAAACATCTTCACATCTTACACTTGTGTATAACATCCTGGTATTACACATTTAAATGCATCTTTAACAGTGGCCAACTGAAGTTCACATAATTTAAGAAGCGCAAAAGAAATTCTGCTGATAAAAAACAAACCCTGAAGGTTTGAGCTCAGGCTTATTTCTTTTACTGCCATAACGTTGCATCATCAGTTAGATCAAAAGCAGCTCTTTCAAGAGATTAGCTGCTCTATAGGTCACGTGTCCCAGCTGCTGTCTTTAAAAGCTATGTTGACTAATCGAAGTTCTAGTTCAAAAGCATCGGGACGGTCTTGTGGATTAGCAGCCAGCATTTCCTTGATCAGCTGTTTCATTCGAGCATTCATAGATTTTTTCTTTACAGGGATGAGCAGTTCCATTTTAGGATTTTCTAAAAGTGCCTCCCCAACAGGCACAATTTCTGTCCCCTGCTTGACATAACTCCCCAGAAGTTCTTTCTTTGTTTCCGTATCTATGAACGTGATTCTCTCCAACATTGCCCAAATTATAATCCCCAAGGCAAAGATGTCTGCTTTGGCAGTGTAGTGTCCTTCCCAGACTTCAGGGGCCATATAGAAGTCAGTCCCACACGCAGTAGATAGAAAACACTTATTTACATTGACTGGTTCTTCGGGATTCTGTCCTGAAGCGGAACATACCTTACTTAGCCCAAAATCAGCTACTTTCAGGGTAGGTTCCAAGTCACTAGCATCCATCCTGCTCTGAGATATCAGAATATTGTCAGGTTTGAGATCACGATGAATAATCTGATTTTTGTGCAGGAAAGCCAGAGCACTGCTGAGTTGAAGCATGAAACTGGTGTTGGTCTTGCGGTTAGGCTTTCGGGACAACAGATACTCATTCATATCTCCTCCGTCACAGAAATCCATTACAAACCAAAGGTAGTAAGCGCTTCTGGGGTCAAAGACTATTTCTCCTTTTAATGAGGTCTCTACAAGCTGCAACAAGGAAAAGAGATGTCATAACTAACCTGATGACGACAAGAATACAATGATATGATGGAAAAAAAAAAAAAAAACACGCATGAAGGTTTGGACCTTCCTCTCTACAATCCAGACAGATACGTCTGACAAGAACAAAATCTTATGCCAAATGTAAGATTTGAAAACCACAATGTAGTTGACTGCCTACTTTTTTTTCTACATGTGAAGCATATCAAGCTTCTACTTTGGCCCAGAAACTAGGGCTATACCCAGATAACAGTATTTTGAAAGATACTGTGCAGCCATTTCATTCCCATCTGTTTCAGCTGGACAGTGTCCCACCCCTAACAAAGCTTGTCCCACCTATTTTGCTAACAGTTTTAGTGAATAAACAGCATTTCACCAAGCAACTCTGCACAGTGCCAGTAAGTTAGATCTGTCCTCTGCTGATGAAAGAGCGTAATAATAGATTTTTAAAACCTCTTCTCCATTCCTAATGCCTGAAGGCGGTCTAGTAAGAGTTAACACAGTATCTCTCAACTCAGGAGAACACTAATCTACACGCTCAGCTAAACAGCTGTTGCAAGTTAACACATTTCTCACCATCATTATTAACTAGCTATATTCTGAAATACATGCAATGAACAGCTTGACCAGCTAGTTCTAATAACTGCTCGATACAAAACAAATCAAATCAGCAATCAATTCTGCTAATCCTGTTCACACAACTACACATTTGTTTCTCTGAGGTGGCTCTTAGCATATTCTGGCAAGTCTTTCATTCATTTCTGATAGTAGTAAACTACAGTATATTAAACCAAACACTTGGGGGGGGGGGAAGGCAGCTATTAACAAAGCATTTTGAACTGCCACTCTAAATAAGAAAAATGAGGATTTCCATCCAAAAGCAAAATTAGAAGCAATTTATAGCTATTTTAAATTATGAGCACAGCTATTATTCAAAACAGACTAAGGAGAGAGTCGCCATAGCTGGATGAGTAAGGCATACACTTTCTCCTTCTACACAGGCTTACAGAAGCTTTACAGGATTCTGTATCTTCATCCAGAGCATCAGACAACAAACTTCACTTTCACGTCTGTTACAGTGGAAGCACCAAGGAAGACCAAACTAATCTAAAATCCTTACTATATTGACTTGTTCACCATATTACCAAACAAGCATCTGCCCCAGGGTACTTCAGAAGCCAGTATTGCCCTTTTTTCCGCAGCCAGCTTTCTTTACATACTGCACCAGTTCAGTTCTCTGAAGCATATACCTTTATTTGGGGGGGAGGGGGCCCGAGGGGAAAGCAAGTCAAGGGAGATCTTATTTGCTTTATTATAGCATACCCTATTATAAAGTTACCCAAGCCTCTTTAGAGTCTAAGTCCAAAGTTCAGTTGTGCCCTTTGCTCTTTCCTGCTCTTCGAAGAAGGAAAACAATTTGTAGCGCTTGTGCCTACTATCAACAGCCTCCGGGACAGGGGTGAGATCCGCGCGCCACCTTACCAACCAGATAGTGTTATCAGACAAGTGTGCTACAGATGACCTGGAGACTCTTCCCAGCTCCCTTGCAGCTCCACCGTAGCCTCCCCACCCCCCTTTTATAAACCCCCCTCTACAAAGTTGTCTGCAACTCTGCTGCAGTATTTCACTGCTCCACTAAAGAGTAGGAAGGTAAACCACTAATTTCTCCCCCATGAACCAACAACACTATTTTACTCTAACCCCTGCATGAAAGCAGGTCAGCAGCAACTACTGAGCTACAGGTAGTTTACAAAGGCAAGAATCCTCTTTCTCAGGCTTGTACAGCATTCAGGACAGTGGGATCGAGACAGCCATGAGGTGTTATCAGATGGACATTCAATTAAAAAAAAAAAAAAGTCCTACACACATGAGAACAACAACAATAAAAACTAAAATGATAAAATTGAGTAGAGATAATACAACAAACATTAATAAGCTACTGACTGTTAAAGCCAAAGGCAAGAGTCTGTGAGGGGATGTTTTACAGTTGAGCCAGCTTCTTGACAAGGGAACGAGTTAGATGATCTTTCAAGGTCCTTCAGAGCTACTTGTTTATTGTTCTGTTACATGTGTCTTCAAATTTAAAGGCAACTTAAGATGATGCCTTCAGTAGCCACATAGGGGAAAGTGATATTTATTCCTCTGCTCCATTATTTATCATACGCTAGACCTTTACTCCTCTTTGAAAGGATCAAGAGTTATTTCCTCAGAAAAGAAATAAAAACAGCTCACTGCACTCTAGTAACTGCCTATTATTTTTTCTGAAGGAATCTTTAAGTGCTGGTTTCCTAAATCTAGATGGTTACTTCCTCTTCCAAGGAAAACTGAGATTAAGGAATTCTTCACAGCTCTGTCTCAAGACATCAGTCAGCATCTCTTTATTAACTGTGCAGCTGGGCATCTACCAAGTAAATACAGCAGCCCATACCTCCGTTGTGCATTATTTGTGCCCTTTCCTCAAATAATCAAAGCAGATTTGGATTTAAAAAGTTCTGGAGTGGCTCAGCTTCTAATTAGAAGATACAGATGATTGCTCAGTAAGTATGTTTTTCTAAAAAATCTAAAATAATTTTTGGATGTCAGCAGTGAAAATAGCCTAAGTAAGCATAGCTTAAAAAAAAAAAAAAAAAACACTTAGCTGCCCACCTCCTTCCCTCCCAGCTACAGATACATATTATTACTTCCACCCCATTACCTCAGCTTCGTGTACCTGTAAATAAAGGGAGGAACTGGAGCCATGGGACATCTTCTGCACCATACCATCTTTCTGCAAGATGCACTCCTCCAGATGAATGACGTTGGGATGCTGGCTCTTGATACTGCTAAGTGCCCAGAACTCACGCAGAGCTAGTTCCACATTCTCTGGAGCATGGCACCGAATCTTTTTCACCGCAACCCGTGCAGAGGTCTTCCTGACGACTGCTTCGTACACCACACCATAACTGCCACGGCCAACCTCCCGTATTAGATCGTACTTAGGCTGGCTACTCACCATCTTCAAGATCAAAGGCTCTGGGGAAGGGGGAAGGGGAAGAAAAAACCCATAGAACTAAAACTTTTTAGCACCTACTAGTCTGTATTTTCCCCTGTATGACTTGGTGGGGCAACATTAGCCCTTCAAGTATTAGGGCACTGCCTCTGAATGTAACATCTCATAACACCACATTCTAGTGCTAGAATATCCTATGATCTACTTTGTAAACATATACCTGTTGCTAAGGAGTAGTTAAAAGTGAAATTATATCACTTCAGTTAAGACTATTAAGATTGCAAATACAGGCCAGTTTTCAAGAATGCAACAGTTCAGACCTACACCTGCATGCAGCTGATAAGGGATTACCACAGATTCTCTTGCTGCCTTCTTTCAGTATCTTTTGCTCTGTCTGTGCATGTAACAGTATGCTATCATGCTCAATCGATGCCTGGGATATCAGAGAAGATGGTTACTTGAAACTTACGGTCAGGCAACAACAGATTTAATTTAAAACTGCGTTTTAAGGAGGGGACAGCAGAAGTAAATGTTTTTATTATAATTTAACTATGAAAATCTGTTCTGGATACTAAGACAAGAGGATGCTCCAGAATGCCTTTTTTTTTTCATTGTTACTATGCTTTTCTACCCAGTTTGCTCTGAATAATCAGTTTAAGGATTGAAAAAGTTAAAAAGGGCAGCTAATTACAGAAGCTCTTACTCAGCACCTAAATTTCAGTTTTGCTGAACGGGGCAAGGATTTCGACAAGAACTAATACAGCGTTCTATAGGCAAAACGGAAGGGAGACAAACAAAAACCAGCGCCAGAAACCTGTGAGCCTCTCTCCACACCTCTCTGTCAGCTTACAAACCAGACCACAGCAGCACCAGCTTCGTACAAACAAATAAAAACGTGACACTGACTACAGACCTTAAAAAAAAAAGGTTTGGCTAGCCAAACATTACTGGTCAAACAGGACGAAGCGTAAAAGGAGGAATATCGCTGTTAGTGAAATACTCTGTAAGACCGCGGGTGGGAAGTGTAACTATCCTCCCGTCGGCAAGGCAGGCGCTCAGGACCACGCACGAGCAGCTCCTCGCCAGCAGGGAGGCCGCCCCGTCCTGCCGCTGCTCCGCGCACCGAGAGGCGGCAGGACGCGGCGCCCGGAGCCCCGCGGCCACGCCTGAGCCGAAACGGGCGCAGCGGAGCCGCTGCCGGGAGCCGCGGGCCGCAGGGGGCCCCGAGCCCGCACCGGCAGCCCGGGAGAGCGGGCCACGGTCCCGAGGGGGAAGATCCGACGGGCCGGTAACGCCCCCGAGGCAGCGCAGCGCGGCGCAGCGGGGCCTCCAACGCCGGCGGCGGCGCCGGGTCCCGCGGCGGCGGCGGCAAACGCGCCCCGTCCGCTCGCGGCAGCCCCCGGCGCGGCGGAGGCAGAGCCGCGGCCGGGACTCGCCCTTCGCTGTGACGCCCCGGCGCGGCTGCCGTCGCCGCCGCCGTCGCGCCCCCTTCCCCGGCCCGCGGCGCCGCGTTACCTCCGCGCCGCCGCCGCCGCCGCGCTCCCGCCGCCCGGCCGCCATTATAGGGCTCCTCCCCCGTCACCCGCCGCGCCGCCGCCGCCCCGCCCCCGGCCCCGCCCCGCCCCCGGCCCCGCCCCCGGACCCCTCGGCCCCGCCCCGGACCCGCCCCGGACCCGCCCCCCGTCTCGCCCCGCCCCCCGTCTCGCCCCGCCCCCGGCCCCGCCCCCCCCTCCGCCGCCGCGCCGCCTCCTCATTGGCCGGCGGCGGACGGCGAGAGCAGCGCGCGCCCCCCTGCGGCGGGGCGGGGGCGCGCGCGCGCTCCCACGCGAGGTTCCGCCGCCGCGTGCGCGGCTCTTTGCACCGCGGCCGCCGCGGTTCCCGCGCGTTCCTCGCCTTCCCCGCCCGTGCGCTTTGCCATCACCGCCTTGTGCTCTATTTATTTATTTATTTCGCTTGGTGTTAAAAAAAAAAAATAGTAATTAGCGCGCCCCCTCGCAGGGGAGCCTCGCGCCTTCGGGCGCGCTCCGGCTGCGTGCGCGGGGACGTGGCTCCGGGCGAAGGCGGTGCCCGTTCCCTGCTCTCCTCGATCCCTCGGAGCTCGCAGGGCTGGTGGTGCCTTTCTGTTCAGCAACGATGCCTGCACCGGTGCTGCATGGTAGCAGGAGAGCCGGGGGAGTCCTGCTGCAGCCTGCACAGCCCCTCGCGGCTCGGAGACCGTGCTGTGGCCCCTCGTGTAGCAGCAGGCCCGGAGCACCCTGCAGCCTTTGCCCCTCGCTGAGCAGGAGTCCTGCTACGGACAGGGGTGATGTCCCCCTCGGCTGCACCGTCAAACCAGGCACAAATGCAAGGTCTGCAAGGTCTGAACCGGAGTCGGTCCCCTTGCAGCGTTGCCCCGGGTCAAGCCCAGCCTGGGGAGCAGCCCTGAGCCCGCTGGGCCTGGCCGCTCCTCCTCGTGGGGCTGCAAATTAAAGGGTTGCAAACTCGAGGGGGGTTTGCAAACTCACACCAGAGCTGTGCATTTGCTTTACCCCAGCTCCACAGCCAGGGTGTCGGCTCTGGGCACCCCAGCTCACAGGGATCCGTGTTCCCGCAGCACTGGCTGGCATGTGGCCATCGCGGATCCACTTGGGAAAAGGGCCGGGGGGCTGGCGAAGGGGCGGAGGCTCCGCTCCGAGGGGGCTTCGCGCCGGCCCCAAACCCGTGCCGCCGAGGCAGCTCTTCCCGTCGATCAGGGCAGCATCCCCCCCTTTCACCCTAGTATTAATTGCTAATCAGCTTGGCGGCGATTAGCGCCTTGCTGTCTTCCCCGATCTACCCAAGCCAATTTGGGGCTGCCGAGCCCCTCGCAGGCCGGCGGCAGCTTTGAAGCCGATTAGGGCATTAGCAGGCGGCCGGTGCTGCAGATCCCCTTAACCAAGCCCGGAAGCAATTAGTTAATTAATGCCACACCAGCCCCTCTCCGCAGCATTTCCCTGGTGGCCTGGAGCTGCCGGTCCGGCCGTGCACCAGCGTGACCCGGAGCCGCGGCGCTATAAATAACCCGCTGTCCCCTCTTGGCTGCCAATATTTACAGGTCTCCCTGTGGACCGGCGCTGGAATTTGGCATAATAACCTGTTTATCGCCGCGGCTCCCAGATGACACCCGGGCCATGTGAGCTGGGGGCTTTTTTTACCCGGCCGCGTGCGCGGCTCTCGCGGAAGGGGCCGGGGCTCGGCCCCGCACGCCGCGGTTTTCTTCCAAGCCGTTCTGGGTCGTGGTTTTGCAAACAGGCTGCCGAGCCAAGCCGAGCCGAGCCGGCCGCGGAGACCTCTTTGCAAGGCACCGGCTGCATCCCGGGAATGGTGCTCGTCGCCGCCCGCCTGGCGGGCTCTTTGCCTGCTCCCTGCCCGCGGATCTGGGCGGCAGGGCCAAAATTCCCGGCAGATAAAGCGGACGGATCGGAGCAGTGGCTGCAGGAGCTGCAGGGCTGGGGGGGAGGAGGTCTGGGTGCGCAGAGCCCCCCCAAATCTGGGTTGCCCCATGGGGCTGGGCAGGATGGGGAGCGCGAGGAGGCCGAAGCGTGCCAAAGCGTGCTGAAGCATGCCGGCGGCGTGCCGGCGGCGTGCCAGGAGCCGGCACCCTCGACCCTCCGGCCGTCGCCTCGCGTGACTCTGTTTACGGCTCCGGCTCCAGTTTCCGTGTCCCGGGAGAGGCCCGGCTCCCGGGAAGCGAGTCCCCGGACAGGCCGTCCCGAGCCCTGTTTAGCGCCCGGCCTCCCGCCCGGCCCGGCGATTGCTCCCTCCCGGGTGACAGGTGGGAAACTCGACCCGCCGCCCATATTCTCGCTCCACGTGACCTCAAAGCCGATATAAACAGCCGAGCGGCCGGAGGCGCGGGCAGAGGCGCAGGAGCTCGGCGCCGCCAGCCGCCCCGTCGGCGCCCGGAGAGGAGCGGGGACGCGGTTTTTTGGGGGCGTTTTTTTCGCCGGCCCCATGGATTACCAGCCCGGCATCATCCGGGACGGCAGCCCTATGGAGAACCTGGAGAAGCAGCTCATCTGCCCCATCTGCCTGGAGATGTTCACCAAGCCCGTGGTGATCCTGCCCTGCCAGCACAACCTCTGCCGCAAGTGCGCCAACGACGTCTTCCAGGTGAGCGCCGCGGCCGGGCGTCCCCGCGTCCCGGGCCGGGACTCGGTTGGCCCGAGAAACCCCGGGGCTCGCGGCTCGTCCCCGGCAAAGCGGAGCTTCCCCCCGCGGGCGCCGCGGGAGGCTGGTTTCGGGCACCGAGGGCTTGGTGGTGGAGGTGGCCGGCCCGCGAGAGGTCCCCGTCGGGGCGCGGGGACGGCTCAGCGGGCCGGGGGGGCAGGTGGGTGGGGGACGCGCCGCGAGGATGCTCGCGGGTGCCGCGGACCGCGCCGGCGTCCCCGGCCCGGCGCGGCGGCGGGGAGGAGGGGGGGGGGACACCCCTGACCCGGCTCTCCTCGCAGGCTGCCAACCCGTACTGGCAGAGCCGGGGCAGCGTCATCTCGGGGGGCCGTTTCCGGTGCCCGTCCTGCCGCCACGAGGTGCTCCTGGACCGCCACGGCGTCTACGGGCTGCAGAGGAACCTGCTGGTGGAGAACATCATCGACATCTACAAGCAGGAGTGCTCCAGGTGAGCCCCGGGCGAGCCCGCTCCTCCGCCGGGCGCCGCGGGCCCTTCCCGCTCGCTCGCCGCCTGCCACCCCGAACCTCCTCGCGACGGCCCGGTTCGGCTGCTTTCGGCCCGGGACGAGGCGCAGCGACGCGGCGGGTGCAGCGCGCCGGGCGCTCTGCAGACAGAGCTCGCGGGGGGAGATGAGGGGCGCGCGGGACAAATACCGGCTGAGAAGGGACGGAGGGAGAGCTGCGGGATGGGGGGGTCTCGCCCGGGGGGGGGGGCAAAGGCTGGTGTCGCTCGGGGAACGGACCGCGCCGGGGTGCAAACGTGCCAGCAGCTCGGGGAGGGAGGGGGAAGGATGGGGCGGGGGGGGGGGGTCGCGTCCGTCCGCCCCCCCCCCCGGGAGAAGGGGGCTGGGGCCGTTTCTAACGGAGGAGGAGGAAGGGGGTGAGAGCGAGCTGCCTCCTCCGGGTTCACTGAATCACCGCCGATGTCACCCGCGAGCCACGGGGACGGCAACGCGTGTCGGGCGACAACCATCGCCGGCACGCGCGTTTCCGCCGGGGCACGTCCGCGGGGCGTCACCGCCGCCGGGCCGCGCTCTCCAGCAGGCCCCTGCAGAAGGGCGAGCACCCCATGTGCAAGGAGCACGAGGACGAGCGCATCAACATCTACTGCCTCACCTGCGAGGTGCCCACCTGCTCCATGTGCAAGGTCTTCGGCGTCCACAAGGACTGCGAGGTGGCCCCGCTGCAGAGCGTCTTCCAGGGCCAGAAGGTACCCGGCCGCGGTGCCCCCGGCGAGGGCCGGGGGGGGGGGGGGGGGCCGGTGACATGTGCCGAGCCCAGACGTTGGCAAATAGCTCCGGGAGCCGCTCACCGGGCTATTAATAGCCCGGGGTGGCTTCACCCAGGAGACAGGCTATATTTAGGGTGGTGGTGGAGCAAGGCTGGAGGGGGACGGGGATCAGCCCGCCCCGCGCGGCGACGCTGCCGCCGGCCGGCCCCGCCGGGGTTAAACCTATTTTTACGCGTCGCCCCCCCCCCCCGGCCCTGGCGCAGAGCGAGCTGAACAACTGCATCTCCATGCTGGTGGCCGGCAACGACAGGATCCAGACGATCATCAGCCAGCTGGAGGACTCGTGCCGGAGAACCGAGGTGAGGAACGGGGAAAAAGGAGCCCGGGGACGAAGGGGACGAAACGCGAGCCCAGAGCCGGCGCGGGGGGGGGGGGTGGGGGGGTGGTGCCGGGCCGGGGGTCCCAGGGGGCCGGGCCGGGCGGACGGTCCTCACCCGGCGTGCCGGGCAGGAGAACAGCCGGGCGGCGGAGCGGGAGCTGTGCGAGAGGTTCGGCGCCCTCGAGGCGCTCCTGGAGGAGAAGAAGACGGAGCTGCTGCGGCGCGTCGCCAAGGAGCGCGAGGACAAGACGGGCTTCGTGCAAGCCCTCATCCACAAGTACAAGGAGCAGCTGGAGAAGTCGTCCCGCCTGGTGGAGACGGCCATCCAGGCCATGGAGGAGACCGGCGGCGCCGCCTTCCTCATGGTGGGCTCCCCCCCCCCCCCAACCCCCCGCCCCGTCCCGCTGCTCCGGGCCCCCCCCCCGGGCCCGCGAGGTCCCCGCTGCGGCGGCCTCTTCCCCCTCCGCCGCGTTCACCCCTTTCCCCCCTCTCTCCGCAGAACGCCAAGCAGCTCATCAAAACGTAAGTGCCCGAAGCTCGAGAAATCCCTGGGAGGGGGGGGACGAAACCCCGGTGCCCTCCCCAGAGACGAGCCGGGATTTGGCGGGGGGTGGGGGGAGGCTTCGTTAGCCGGGCGCCTAACGAGCGTCCCGGAGACGCTGAGCGCGGGAACGTCTCCGGTTCCCGGGGTCGGGCCGGAGAGCCCGCGTCCGCGCCGGTCAGCGCCCCGATCCCCCCCCCCGCCCCCCGGACACCCCCCCCCGCCCCGCTCCGGAGGCCCCTGCGGCACCCGGCCGGGCTCTCCCTCCCCAGGATCGTGGAGGCCTCCAAGGGCGGCCGGCTGGAGAAGATCGAGCAAGGCTTCGAGAACATGGACGGCTTCTCCGTGAGCCTGGACCACATCGCCGCCGCCGTCCGGGCCTTAGACTTCGAAACAGGTATTTCAGCCCCAAAACGCCTTCGGGCGCGCTCGGGAGCTGCCCGGGAACCTGAAACCGGGGGCTCCCTTGGGTCGCAAAAATGCCCGTGCGAGGCCTCGGCCCGCCCGTGATTTTTCGGTGCCTGTTTGCAGAGGAGGAAGACGATGAGTTCTTTGAGGAGGAGGAAGAAGAGACCGAAGAAGAAGCGGCGCCGGCGAAGAGGGTGGAGGGTAAGGACGGGGCGCCGGCGCCCGGGCTCTCCGCCGCCGGGGCCGAGGATCACGCGGGCAGCCGAGCGCCCCGGCAATCGCCCTCGTCTCCCTCTCTTGCAGCTCCCCAGTAGCCGCCGCGACGTTGCCGGAGCGGAAGCAGCTCCGCGGGCGCAGGCGGCCCGGGGCCGGGGCGGCGGAGGCCTCCGCGCCGGCCGGGGGGGGACGGAGGGTCCCGGGGGGTCCGGGGCGGGGGGTGGGCTGGGGAGGGGGGGAGCGGGGCCGTCCCCGCCGGCCGCTCGCGCGGAGCGGCGCTTTTCTGTACGGGTGCACGGAGGGCTGTTCCGCACGTTTTGTACGCTCTTGTTTTGTATATAATTGTAACGGCCGGGAATTTTGTGTATTTTGTAAAGAAAACAAAACAAAACAAAACAAAATCGAAAACGGTACGTTTCGGTGCTCCCGCCCCGTCTCGTTCCTGGCTTCCCCGCGCCCGGGCGGCCCCGGCCCGCGGAGCAGGGTTGGGGAGGGGGGTCTCCCTGTCCCGCGATTTCCCGGAGCGGGGTTGGGGGGGGGTCTCCCTGTCCCGCGATTTCCCGGAGGCTCGGCCGGCGGGGACGGAGGCCTCCGGATCCGACACCTAATTTTCGGCCTCGTTAACACCTCTGGGCGGGCGGCCGCGCTGGCGTCCTGTGCCTGGCCGCCCGCCGCCGGGCACTTAGCAGCTCAGCACCCGGCAGGATTTATCTCCCGGGGCCGGCGGGGTGCCCGGGGCCAGCCCTTGCCTGGGGCTCCGGGATGCTGGACGAAGTGGTGGTGGGGGCGGATGAGGTCGCTCTGGGCTGCGTCGGCCCCAAAACGGGGACGGCACCGAGCCGCTCCGCCGCCGGCCGAGCGCCTTTGCTCCTGCGGAAAAGCAAGGGGAACGGGAGGCAGCGCCGCCGTCCCCAGGCTGGGGGGGACCCCGAGGGCGACGCCGGGTGCTGCCGGGGCGAGGAGCCCTCGGGGCGGCCCCGGGGGCCGGCGCGGCGGCCGCCCGGGCCGGTTTGCAGCCGGCCTGGCCTCCCCCCCCTCCCCCTGGCTCCTGGCTTTTCTTTGCACACGGGTCCGCGGTGCTTCACACGGGCCGAGCCGGAGGCGGCGGCGGGACCGAGGCCGCGGGTGCCACCAGCTCCGGCCGCGCTCCGGCACCCACCCGGCACCGGCACCGGCCCGGCCGGAGGATGGAGGCCGGCGAGGAGAAACGGCGCCTGCTCAACGAGGCCGCCGGCGGGTAGGGGGCTGCGGGGGGCTCAGGGACACCGGCTGGGGGTGGGGGGGTCCTGGGGAAGCCAGGCTGGGGTCTGCAGCAGGGTCCCTCCACCAATTCACACATCACCCCCCCTCCCCGCCAAAATCAGCCCTCGCCCGCGGGTGCCTGATGCGGTTACGGTTAAGGCACCGGGACACATTGCCGCCCCCCGCCCCGAGCGCTGGTCGGGGGCACTGCTCTGCCCCCCCTGCCCCCCAGCAGCACCTCTCCCCTGCGCAGGTCCTACCTGGGGCCGTCGCCAAAGGCCGGGCACAACTCGGCGCAGGGGCAGGCGCCCGCTGCCACCACCACCGTGGAGCTGGGCCCCCGGGGCAGCCGGCACTGCCACTCGCCGCGGGCCGCGGGCGGCCGCCGCCGCGAGCAGCGGGCCCGGAGGAAGCTCTACGTGGCCGCCGCCATCTGCCTCGTCTTCATGGTGGGGGAGGCCGTGGGTGAGTGCCGGGGGCTGCGGGTGCAGGGGGAGCAGGGCGAAGCGCTTTTGGGGCCGTCCTCAAGGTCCCCGGCAAGCAGCGGCAGGGTGGTGGTGGGGGGGCACCCGGTTTTGGCCCGGGTGGGACTTTCTCGCGCCGGGCCGCGGCGTCTCCGCAGGCGGCTACCTGGCGCGCAGCCTGGCCATCCTGACGGACGCCGCCCACCTCCTGACCGACTTCGCCAGCGTCATGATCAGCCTCTTCGCCCTCTGGGTGTCCTCGCGGCCCGCTACCAAAACCATGAACTTCGGCTGGCACCGGGCAGGTAACGGCCAAGCTCCCCGCAGGGCACGGGAAAGGGGCACCGTGCACGGGAACGGGGCGCTGTGCATGGGGACAGGGTGTGGGAACAGGGCATCATGCACGGGAACGGGGCACCGGGCACGGGAACAGGGCGCTGTGCACAGGAATGGGGCGCGGGAACAGGGCGCCGTGCATGAGAATGGGGCACAGGAATGGGGCACCGGGCGTGGGAACGGGGTGTGGGAACAGGGCACCGTGCATGGGAATGGGGCACAGGAATGGGGCACCGGGCGTGGGAACGGGGTGTGGGAACAGGGCACCGTGCATGGGAATGGGGCATGGGAATGGGGCACCGGGTGTGGGAACAGGGCACTGTGCATGGGAATGGGGCACAGGAATGGGGCACTGGGTGTGGGAACGGGTGTGGGAACAAGGCACCGTGCATGGGAATGGGGCATGGGAATGGGGCACCGGATATGGGAACAGGGCGCTGTGCATGGGAACGGGGCACGGGAATGGGGTGCAGGAACGGGGCGAAGGGAACGGGGTGTGGGAACGGGGCGCCACGCTCCGGCCGCCCCCTCCCCGGCGCCGCCCCAGCTGCCCGGTGGGGCCGGTTTCCAAGGGGAGCGGGACGGTGGTTTCGGGGGGGCTCTGCACGGTTCGTGGCCGGGGGCGGGGGGGGCGGCCGCCCGGGGGGTCGCCGGCGTTTTCGGGGCCGCCAAGCTCTCCGCAGAGATCCTGGGGGCCCTGCTGTCCGTGCTGTCCATCTGGGTGGTGACGGGCGTCCTGGTGTACCTGGCGGCGCAGCGCCTGCTCTCGGGCGACTACGACATCGAGGGTGAAGCCATGCTGGTCACCTCGGCCTGCGCCGTGGCCGTCAACGTGGTGTACGTACGGCAGGGCCGGCGCTCGGCGCCCCCCGCGCCGGCGGCCCCGCGCCGGCCCCGGGCGGACGTCACCGCTCGCCTGCCCGCAGGATGGGGCTGGCCCTGCACCAGACGGGCCACGGGCACAGCCACGGCGGCGAGCAGCCCAACGCCAGCGTGCGCGCCGCCTTCGTCCACGTCGTCGGGGACCTGCTGCAGAGCGTCGGTGTCCTCGTCGCCTCCTACATCGTCTTCTTCAAGGTGGGGGGCTGCACCGGGACGGGGACGCCGGGGGCTTTATAGGGACCGATTCCCCCCCCTGCTGTTCCCTATCGGGGGGGCAGAGGGGTGCCCCCTTCGGCTGCGCGAGGGGCTTCGCCCGGCGCCGCAGAGCTCCCGCCGGCCCCGACCCCTCTCCCGCCCCTTCCAGCCCGAGTACAAGTACGTGGATCCCATCTGCACCTTCCTCTTCTCCGTGCTGGTGCTGGGGACGACGCTGAGCATCCTGCGCGACGTGCTGCTGGTGCTGATGGAGGGTAGGGGGGGCGGCGCCGGGCCGCGGCGGGGGGTGGGTTGGGGTTGGGGGGGCCGAGCGGGGGGCCGCGCTGCGGGCCGGCCCCGCGCAGCCTCGCCGGCTCTCGCCCAGGCACCCCCAGGGGGGTGGACTTCAACGCCGTGCGGGAGACGCTGCTGTCGGTGGGCGGCGTGAAGGCGCTGCACAGCCTGCACGTCTGGGCGCTGACGGCGTCGCAGCCGCTGCTCTCCGTCCACATCGCCATCAGTGAGTGCCGGGGTGAGGCTTGGGGGGCGGCGGGGGGCAGGGGGACGCGGGAGGACCCCAACCCCACCCCCTCCCTCCGCGCCGCTTGCAGACGAGGACGCCAGCGCCCAGGAGGTGCTGGAGGAAGCCAGCTCCCGGCTGCAGGGCGCCTTCAGCTTCCACACCACCACCATCCAGATCGAGAGCTACTCCGAGGACATGCGGGACTGCCGGGAATGCCAGCCCCCCCGCGACTGAGCGGCCCCCCGCCGCCGGCCGCCCCCCCCCCGCCCCACGCCGGGGCCCCCCTGCCGCCCCCCACGCCGACATTTAACGCTGGCGAAATAAATCAGAGCAAGTCACTCCGCCGAGCCCCGCGCGGCCCCGCGGGAGGGGGCGGCTCGGCCCGGGGGGGGGGGACGGGGATGTTGTGTCTGGCGGGGGCTGAGCTTTACCCGCGTGTGTCCGGGACGCGATGGGAGCGAGGACGGTCCCTGGGCCGGGCCGGGCCGGCTGCTCCACGGCGGCTCTTGCAGCCTGCAGCCAGCGCTTGGCTTTATTTTTACTGTTTCTGCTTAGCTAGAGCAGGAAGGAGCCGGCGGGTCCAAAACTAGCTCTTTTCCCCCGGTTTGGGGAGCGTTGGAAGGAAGGGCGGGTTGCTGGGTGGCTCGCGGGCCCCGCAGCGCCTCGGGCCGGAGGGTCCCCGCTGCAGCAGCCGGCGCAGCGCGAGGGCAGGAAGGAGCCCGGCTCGCCCCCCGCGCGCCCCGCTCTCGCCTCGTATCGCTCCTCCGTCCGCCTTCGCGCCGCCCGGACGGGGACCAGGAGCCGCGGCCGGACCGCAGCGCGGGGGCCGCGCGGGCGAACGCGCGGCGGCTGCAAACCCGGGAGCCCGGGGAGCCGGGCGGAGGCGACACGGCCGTGCCGGCCAGGCTGGGCTCTGCCCCGCGCTGCGCCGCGAGCTGCGCTGGGCGACGCGCGACTCCGCGTCTCCACCAACCTTTATTGCACTGGTAAAACCCGATAACGAGCAAACACCCCGCAGCAGCGGCCGCCGCGCCGCGGCCCCGGGGAGGCACCGGCCCGGGACCTCGGCCGGGCCCTACAGCCTCTCCAGGTGCCGGTACTTCTTGCGCAGGATGGACACTTGGTCCTTGAAGAGGACGGGGTCGAGGCGGAGCTGGGAGGACACCAGGGGCATGTACCCGAACCAGTCCACCAGCTGGTTGAGGCAGTCCTGCCGCTGGGAGGAGCGCAGGGCGCCGGCGGAGGCGGCCGTGTCCTCCACCTGGGCAGGAGAGCGCGGGAGTGAGCGGCTCCGCTCGGGCACGCGGTGTCCGGACGGGGGCTGACGCTCACCGGGCACGGGGCGGGGGGGGGGGGGGAGACATGCCGGCACGCGCGTCCCGCCCTGCCCACGTCCTACCTGCTGGCCCACGGGCTCCCTGTGCTGCTTCCACTGGGTCACTTTGATGGGCGGCAGCTTGGTGACGGCGGCCACGAGGAAGTTCATGAGGACGTCCTCGCAGGTGGCCAGGCGGTCCACCAGGCCCCGCGGCGCCGCCGGCAGGGAGCTGGTGTAGAGGTTGTGATAATACCTAGGGGACGGAGCGAGGCTGTGGGGCTGGGGGTGAGAAAAGGCCCTCGGGGGGCTGCGGGGCGCCCGGCCGGCTGCGGTACCTGTGATAAAAGGCGGCGGCGGTGAGCACCATGGAGAACTCGTTGGTCCGCCTGGAGGTGTAGCCCCAGCGGCGCTGCCCGGCGTCCCAGAAGTGGCTCCGCGTGGGGAAGCCCACGATGCGCTCGGGGAAGGCGCGCCACACCACGAAGGCAAAGTCGACCTGCGACGGGCAGCGACAAGACCGCGTCAGCGCCGCCGGCGTCCCCAGCGCCCTGCCGGGAGCCCTGGGCACAGCGGGGCGGGCGCGCGGGCAGCTCCAGCGTCCCGCCCGCGCCGGGGCAGGCCCCACGGTCGGCTCCTCCCCGGCGCCCGCCGCCTCACCTCGCTAGTTGAGAGGTTGGTGTGTTCGTCCAGGCTCAGCACCGCGTCCGTCCGGATGTCCGGGTAGGGGAAGAAGCGGTCGCTGAGCTACGGGAGGAGAGTCCGGCGGCTGGGACGTGTCGCGGGACGGGCGCCCGGGTGCTCCCCCCCCTGCACCCCGGCTCCCCCCCTGCACCCCGGCTCTCCAGCCCCGCTTCCCCGCTCCTCCTACCCCAGTCCTGCCGCGGATGACGGTCAAAGGCACTGCGGTCTGGGGCCATTTCCCGCGGGGCGGCGGCGGCTTCTCGCAGCTCCACAGCACCAGGATCTGCAGGCGGGGAGGAAAGGGGGGGTCCGGGACGGCATCGGGCGCGCACGCGTCCGACAAGCCTCGGCCCCGCTTCTCTTTTGGGGGTTTTTTTCCGCCCAGCCTCCGCCGCGCCTCGTCCCCAGAGGCCGGGAGCTGCAGCGAGCGGCGCCGGGCTCAGCTCCCCCCTACCTGGGCACAGTGCCGGGACGTGGAGACGGCCTGAAGGAGCCTGCGGAGGGGCTGCGAGAGGGACACCACGGGGCAGACGGCGCGGACGAGAGCCGTGAACTTGTCGGAGGGGCTGGAGCCTGCGAGGGGAGAGAGCGGAGGCGTCGGGGCAGGCGCCGAGCGCGCCGCGCGCAGCCGGCGGCCGGGCGACGCCGGGTCCTACCCTGCTGCGGGTGGTAGAAGGGGAAATCGCCGCGGCGCGTGGAGAAGTCGGGCAGCGCCAGGAGCCCCCCGGGCAGCGCGTTCCAGAAAATCCGGGCGCGGGAGCGGTGCGGGAAGAGCCGGTCCTTGACGATCTGGGCGCGCGGGCCGGCGCGCGGGGAGACGCGCTCAGCACCTCGCCGGGGCGCCCGCGCCGGGGCCGGGGACGGGGCCGGGGCGAGGCGCTCACCTCCAGCGTGGCGCGCACGATCTTGTCGACGGAGGAGAAGTAGGCGTCCCAGAGGAACTGCGTCTGCTGCCGCAAGGCCAGGATGCGCTCCGGGGCGACGCAGCGCACGGCCGAGGGGATCTGCGCGCCGCAGGGGAGCAAACGTTTCCCGCCTGGCCCTGCCCGGCGCCGGCCCCAGGGAAGCCGGGGCTGGGATGGGGGATCCCCGCGGCCCGGCGCGGGGCCGGATCCGGCCGCGGCGGTACCTGCAGGAGCAGCCGCTCGTCGCCCACGACGGCGGCTCTGCCCCAGTCGATCGCCTCGGAGAAGGGCAGCTCCCAGCCGTTGCTCAGCAGCACGGGGACGCAGGCGGCCTGCGCGGCGACACCGGCAGCGGCGCTCGACCCTCCGCCGCCCCAAAGCCCGCGCCGCAGCCCGGGGCGGCCGCGCGCCCGCTCAGGAGGCGCCGGGAGGAGGGAGAGGGGTGCCCGGAGCGCGGGGAGCGGAGCGGGTACCTGCAGCGCCTCCAGGAATCGGAAGGAGCCCAAGCGCCGGCCCCGGGGCACGATGCAGAAAGTGGAGTTGTGCAGCAGCTCCCGGTAGTCGAACCTGCGGCGAGGAACGGCGCCCGGGCAGCCCAGCGCGTCGCTCCGCGCGGCCGGCCGGGCAGAGGCGCCGGGGAACGCGGACGTCGGGGCCGGGGCCCGGCCGGTCCCCGCCGCCCCGACCCCCGTGGGAGCGTGCCGGCCCGAGGACGCTCCCCTTCGCCTCCCCACCGGCTCCGTCCAGCCGCCGCCAGGTCGGACCGAGCTCCACCGGAGCTGGACGCGGGACATCAGCCCCAGCCGGGCGCTACGGCCGCCCCCGGAGGATCCAGCCAGACCGATGCCGAAACCCCCGTTAGCTCAGCCTGGTGCATCGGCCTCCCAGCCGAGCTGCCCGCCGCGACACGGGGGACGCTTGAAACGGGCTCCCAGTAAAACCCTCTTCCCGCGAAACTTCGTTAGTGGCAGCTACGGAAAGGAGCTGGATTTTTTTCCGTGTGCTCGCAAGAGAGGGCAGGAAGGAGGATGAAACTCGGCCTCGGAGACCACCTGGCCCAGCGGGACCCCCGGCCCGGCCCAGCGCCGAGGTTTCAGCCGCCCCGGGGCCGGGGAGGCTGCGGGGCTCGTGCCGAGGGGCAGGGACGTGCCGCGGCGTCCCGGCACGGCTCCGAAGCCCTCCGCCTCTCGGGCGGCCAGCCGGGGAGGGGGAAAGCTGGCGCCTGCCGGGCTGCGGAGGCCCGAATTTCCTTCTGGAAATGTTTTGCTCCTGACGCGCTGCGGTTTCCGGGCAATAGCGCCGTCAGGGCTTCCTTGTTTTGTTACGGGGCCGGGGCCCGGCGCTGGCGGCTCCCCGCCGCACGCCCCCCGTGCCGGCGGCGGTCCGGCGGCTCCAGCGAGGCTTTCCCACTTCCCTTTGATTTTTATTTTTTTTTAATACACCAAAGCGGCCTTCCTGCAGCGGGACGAGGCCGCGGCGCTGCTACAAGACGCTCTTTATCCGGGCACAGAACGGGTCTGTTCGGGCAATCCCCTGGGCGCGAGGAGGGCGACGGTGCCGCGAACAAGGCCCCCCTCTTCTGCCGGCGCCGGCTTGAAGGAGGGCCAGTGTCAGGGGCGCTGCCCGCGCCGGCGGCTCGGCCGCCCTCCTCCGCGCGGCCCCCCTAGCCCGGCCGGCCGCGGCCCCGGCGGGCGCCTCGCCAGGCTGCTCGGGCGCACGCCAAGAGCGGAGCGAGGAGAAACAAGGGCAAGGAGAAACCCGCCCCGAGCGCCGGCCCCGGGCTCCCGCCGCCGCCCCCCGCGGAGGGGGCAGAGCCCGGGAGCAGCGCGGGGCCGGCCGAGGTCTGGCGCCGTCCCGCTCCCCGCGGCGCGGCTCCGACCTCTCGGCTCGCGGCGATCCAGGACCCCCGGCGCCCTGGGAAAGACGTCGCCTCCCGGCGCGGAGCGGAGTCAACGCCCGCTGCCCGCCGGGGCGGGGGGAAGAGGCGGGCAGGCGGGGTGGGAAGCTGCCGGCCGGCTCGCCCAGGTGTCCCACGGGGACAAACCGGGGACACGCAGCACGCCGGCTTTTGCCACGTGCTCCCCACGTATCCGCAGCCTAAAACCCCCCCCCGGGCTAAGTGCAAATCTCCCTGTCCTTGCAAACGGCATTAGTGGATTACCCGGGCCGGCGGGAGGCTGCATCTCCCTTCCCCTGAGCTCCGGGCGCTCCGTGCACCGTGACACCCTGCCTCCGGCCCGCAGCCGCCGAAACCGGGTCCGCGGCGCCCGGTGGAGAACCAGGACCACGGGGTCGGTCTGGGGACGAGGCACCGGCAGCCCTCGGGGTCCCTGAGGCACCCCGGAGCCCAGCTAATCCCCGGCACCCGGCTCCGCTTTTACCTCCCGGCACCTCCTAAGGCGCTTTGAGGATGATGTCAAGCGCGGCCGCCCCGGGCGCCTCTCCCGATCTGCTTGCCGGGGACGCCGCGAGCCGCCCCCGGCTCACGGGGGGCTGCGGGAACCGCGCCGGCGCCGAGGCGCCCCGGCAGCTCCTCGCCAGCCCCCCACCAAGAAACGCCGGCCTGAGCGCCCGGGACCTTTAGCCGAGGCTGGGAGGGTGGTCGTATTTTGGGCTCCTCTCCAAGAGGAGCGTTGATTTTTGAGGGCAGGAGGAGGGTGAAAAAAAAGTGACATTCATCAGCGCTAGGCAAAAGGGAAACGGCCTTGGAGGCAGCTGCCCTGATTGCGGATAAGAGCTGCTCTCGCTGGATTACTTGAACTTTAATACAGAGCAGGAAAGCCGGAAAGCCTTGAGCAACCGGCGCGTTACGGCAACTGAATCGGGATACATCTAGGGAGAGACGGCGAAGTTTCCTCTCTCCTCACATCTAGCCCGAGGAAGGTCGGCAGCCAGCGCCGAGCGGCGCCCGCCCGGCCCGCGGCACCTTCGCAGGCGAGCGCGGCCCCCCGCCCACGGCACGTCCGCCTCCACCGGCGCTCGCCGCGTTTTAACGCAGCCTTCCTCCGCGCTCCGCTGGGGTTTCTCCCTCCTCGCCCACAGCCCCAGCCTAGACCCCTCGTCCCACCTCGGACTTACTTTCCGTAGTCGATGTTATCCTTGTCGCAGCGCGTGTCCTTGTGCTTCTCCCAGTCTCTGCCGTGCTTGCACGTGGTGAGCGAGATGATGTCCTTGCCGTTGTGAATGTGGTGCAAAGCGTTCCTGGTGCTGGAGCCGATGCCGGTGAGATACCTCTTCCCTTTGAAGACCAACAAATATTTTTTCTTTGGAGGCATCAAGTTCTGGAGCCAGCCTCGCTCACCCCCTTTCTGCGGGTGATCCTTGGAGAAGAGCGGGATGGAGACGTCAAAGCCGGGCCTGAAGTTCTCCGTGTAGAAGCTGGCTTTGGCCAAGATCGCCTGCCCGATGTCAAAGCCCAGGTCCTCTGTGTAATTTGGCCAGGTGCCCGAGTAAAGATTGAATATCAGATGGTTACGTCCATCGTTCCAGAGAGGAAAGCCTTGGATTTTGTCGTTGATGCCGTGGACGTACTGGGCGGAGAGGTGGTCGCGGTCCAGCGTGTCGATGTTGAGGACGAAGAGGCAGGCTTCCTCGGGGTTGGGGGTGTAGTAGTGAGACTTCTCGATGGACGTGAGGATTTTGCGGTAAGCGTCCGACATGGGGTCGCCCTTTTCCCAGGGGTAGACGAAGACTTTGAAGCCGTGTTTCTCGCACCTGGAAAAGTCGAAGCAGGTTTCCATGCGGCACCTGCTGTTCTTGTAGACGTTGAGCCACGCTGCCCGCCGCGCTGTGGGCGACTGCAGCGGGGGGTCTCCATCACCCTCAAGTTCCTCAGCGTCTGCAAAGCTTTGGAGGAGGGACCGATCTGTCCAGTGGGGCCAGTTCCTCAGCGTCTCGGTTTTCTTGCTGGAAAAGAAGGTGAAGCGTCGCAGCTGGTCCCCTCCGAAGAAGAAAAGCAGAAGCCAAGAGGCAAGGAAAGTCAGGAAAATGTATTTCTTCCTGGTCTGCATAGGTCCACGCGTGGCCCCGGCTCCTCATCTGGCAGCAGACAGCCGTCGGGAGTCCGCTGGGAACGCCGAAGTCCTAAACGCCGAGCGGGAGGTGGGACGGCGCCGGGCCCCCGGGGACCGTCCCGTGTCCCTTGCGGTACGTGGGGACGCCGAAGTCACCCTCGGAGCGCGCCCCGGGGACGGCACTGCGGCGTGGAGCCTCCCTCTCCCGGGGAGGCTGCAGCGCCGGGCGCCCGGCGCTCGCCCCTCCGCGCGCCCTTTATCTCGCTGCCGGATTACGCGCAGCGACGACTCGGTTTCCGCTGGGGCCCGGCCCAGCTCCGCGTCCCCGGGGAGGCGGGGAGGCCGCCGGGCCCTGCACCCCTCGGCCTCCCGCACGCCCTTCGGAGCCCCTTTCGCGCCTAAACCTGATTTTCTTTCCCCCCTCCCCTTAACGTAACCCGCTTTTAGCTCCGTTTCCCCTTACCTTCGGCGCTGCACGGAGGGAGAGGGCGGCTCGCCCTCCGCCCCGCGGCGTCCCGCCTCGCCGGGCGGCATCGCCGGAGCAGCGGGCGCGTGGCCCCGGGGCCGGCCGCCCGCGCGCCCCCCGGCCCCGCGCCGCGCTCGCCGCCCGGTCTCGCCGTCGCGACTCTCCGGAGGTGCTCGGGCGCTAAGCCGCGGGCCGGCGCTAAGCTCCGGCGCCCTCGTTATCCAACCTCCCCCCCACCACCACCGACGAGTTATTTCTGGACGCGGCGCCGCGCTCGGCTCCCCGCGCGGGGGGCTACGCCGGCAGCGCGAGGGTGGCCTTCCTCATCGCCCCCTCTTCCTCCTCCTCCTCGTCCAGCGTCCGCCCGGGCTGCCTTGTCGCTCTGTCCGTCCTCCCCCTTGGCCGCCTGTCCCTCTGTCCCCTTGTCAGTCTGTCCGTCCCCTTCGAGGCTGCCTGTCTCCCTGCCCACGTGTCCACTTGCCTGTCGGTCTGGCCCCTGCTCACCCGGCGCCCCGGTGGGTCACCCTCGTGGGTCTGCCCGCCGCCCCCCCCCCGACCGCGTCCGTGCCCCCCGTGGGTCTGCCCGCCCCCCCCCGTCTCTGCCTCCTGTGGGCCGGGCCGTGCCCCCCCCCCGGCCGTGCTCTCGTGGGCCGGTCCGTGCCCCACCCCGGCCGTGCCCCTGTCCGTGCCCCCCCCCCGCCGTGCCCCCGTGGGCCGGTCCGTGCCCCCCCCGGCCGTGCCCCCGTGGGCCGGTCCGCCCCCGCCGCCGCCGCCGCGCCCGGCCGCATCTGTTACACCGCGTTCTATTCCCACCGTCACAACATTCCGCCCCGACCACGCCCACTCGCCTCCCATTGGCTGCCCGCAGCCCCCTGGGGGCGTGGCCTCCGCCGCGGAGGGGGACGTGCCCCGGAGAACGCCACCACCCCCTCGCCGCGGCGCGTTCCCATTGGCCGCTCGCCGGAGGTCCGCAGCGCGGCGCGGCGCGGCCCACGTGGGCCGGGGTTCCCCGGGGGGGACCCCGCACCACGGCCCGGCCCGGCTCGGCTCGGCTCGGCTCGGCTCGGCTCGGCGGGGACGCCAGGCCGGGCCCGGGGCCGCAAGCCCACTGGCAGTGAACGCTGCAAAAATGCCCCCCCCCCGCTGCCTGAGCCTGATTCTTACCTGACGCCCCCAAATCCACGCCGGGGCTTCGCCGCCTCCTTCCTCCTCCTCCTCCTCCTCCAGGGATAATGTCCAGCTCCTCACCCCATCGTGGCTCCCCAGCCCGCTCCAGGCCCCATTTGCGCCCTGCTGGGCCCGGGCACCCGCCCCGCTCTCTCCCCCGCAGCCGGCTGCCTCCGTGCTGTTAACCCCCCCGCCCGGGTTTCCTCATCCCCCTCCATAATCCTCCCGGTACCGTTCCCCGGAGCGTGGGTCCCTCTCCACGCACAAGCGCCGGGGCCCAGGACGCCGGGGTCCAGCCGTCCCGGCCGTGCACCAGCGCCGCGACCCTGCCCTCCACCTGCAGCCCAGCCGGGCCGAGAGCCTGGAGGTTTGCTTGGCGCTCCCGGGAGCTGCCCTGCGGGAAGGGGGTTGCGAGGGGCTAGACCGGACGCAAAGCTCGGCTCCACAGTGGGAGCCCTCGTGGGAAGGCCGCCTGCCCCAGCCCCTCTCCTCCCAGCCGCTCCGGGGAGGAGCAGAGCGGGGGCCCGCCGGGAGCCCCCCCCCCGCGCGGGAGCTGGGCAAGCCGGGGTTCCTGGGGACGGAGGATGCTGAGCCCTGCGGCAGCCCCAGGGAAGCGGGCACTGGGCCATGGGAAACTTTGGTGCTGGGCCCCACGCGGCTGGAGAAACCGGTCCCGTCCCTGGCAGGGAGTGGAGGCAGGTTGGGACCGGCCCGCGCTCGCCTCCCGCCTCCGCTCTCCCCCGCCTGGCTTGGCGTCCCAGGCCCCAGGACGCTGCGCTGGATCTGGCCCACGGGTGCAACACGCTGACTGGTCTCAGCCTGCGGTGGACCTGGTGCCCCGTCCACTCCCCGGCACCACTGGCTGCAGCTCCGGGCTCTGGGAGAGAAATCGCCCCATGCCACCGACCGCCCTTCGGCATCCGCCGCCTCCCTCCGCTGTCCCCCGGGCCAGGCTGACGCTCCCTTTGCAGCCACGGGCACCCGCCGCCAGCCCCGCACGGGTCCCCAGGCCCAGGCAGGGGACGTGAGCATGAGCCTTTGCGCGTATCACACACGGTTTTGGATGCTCCCCTTACCCCAATGCTCCCGCACCCCGGCCCCAGCCCCCGGAGGTGGCATCTCGGCCCTCCGAGTAACACAGGGAATTAATTTCCAGCCAGGGAAAGGGATTATTCTGTGCGGCACACAGGCGCATTAGCAGGGGTAAGCAGATTAAAGTAAAGACAGGGAATGTTTAGATGAATAGCAGGGAAAACCTGGAGCGTGCGAGCTGACTCCTGGGCTCAGCATCTCCCCGGGCAGGGGTCCGTGCCTGGCGGCTCCCAGGGGCTCGGCAGCGCCGTGGGGGCTGTGCAGGGTTTCGGGGATCAGCGCGGCCATCTTGGGGCTGCGTGTGCAGCCGTGGCCATGCTCACTGGCCGGGGAGAGGGAAAATCCCTTTGGGCTGCGTGCTGCTGCTTAACGAACCGCCGCGAGCGCCAGCAAGGCGTTTTTCCCTGGAAAACATTGTGGAGTTTTGGAGCTGGTGGGAGAGCAGGTCCGGCGGCGCTCGCACCACCGTGCCAGGAGCGCGCGGAGCCGCACGGGGGCTGGCATCGCCCACTGCCACTCGTCCCATGTCCGGGCACCGCGGCAAAGCTGGGCCTCGGCCTCTTTGCACCCTCCCTGCAGGTATTTAAGTGCATTCATAAAATCCCCCCTCGTCTCCTCCAGGCTGAGCAGCTTCTCCTCTTAGGAGAGATGCTCCAGCCCCTTCATCGTCCTCGTGGCCTTTTGCTGGACTTGCTCCAGCAGCTCCAGGTCTCTGCTGTACTGGGCAGCTCAGTGCTGGCCCCACTGCTCCAGTAGAGCCTTGCCAGGACTGAGCACCGGGGCAGGATCAGCCCCCTCGGCTCCCCCCAGTGCAGTCCTGGAGCTGGGGCCCTGCACTGGTGGTACTGGGAGCTGCCATCGGGCACCGGTGCCACCGGGAGTTACAGTGCACGAGCACTGGGGTGCGCTGGCAGCTGCAGCGGAGCGGGCTCTGGGGGACACTGGGAGCACTGGGAGGCACTGGGAGCTGTAGTTCAGCAGCGGATAGCGGTCCAGCCGCTGGGGGTGCTGGGAGCTGTAGTCCAGGGCCCGGGGAATGCTGGGAATTCTAGTGGCTGGAGCAGAGGGAACGCTGGGAATTGTAGTGCTCCGCCCCAGGGGCTGCTGGGAGCTGTAGTTCTGCGCAGGTGCGGTGCGGGGTCCCCGCCCGTCCTTGGTGGCTCTGGTGGGCGCTGCGGGCTGGCGGCCGCTTGCATTTAGCCCTGCGCTGCCCCCTTGCTCGCACTCGCACGGCCCCGCGCTGCCCCCTCGCTCGCGCACGCACGGCCCCGCGCTGCCCCCTTGCTCGCACTTGCACGGCCCCGCGCTGCCCCCTCGCTTGCGCACGCACGGCCCCGCGCTGCCCCCTTGCTCGCACTCGCACGGCCCTGTGCTGCCTCCTCGCTCGTGCACGCACGGCCCCGCGCTGCCCCCTCGCTCGCACTCGCACGGCCCTGCGCTGCCCCCTCGCTCGCGCACGCACGGCCCCGCGCTGCCCCCTCGCTCGCACACCGAGTAAGCCATCCCCAGGCTCCGCAGGGCCTCTGCAAGCTGTCCCCTCCCTGGCCCTGTCGCTGCCGCCATCGCAGCCGGCCGGGGAGGTGCCTGCAGGCAGCGCCGGGGCGCAGTGCGGGCGGCGAGCGCCGCGGCGCCAGACCTGCCTGGCCCGAGTCGCCGCCCGTGGGGGCGCGCAGCGGGGCGTAAGCGCCCGGCGGGATTTTGAGGAGCCCCGTGTGCATCGTTCGGTACTAAACCGCCTCGAAACCCGCCTCTCCGCTGCGGCAGCGACGGGCGCTGCTCGGAGCCAGCGAGCAAAAGGGCTGAGCCGGGTCCGATCGGGCTCTGCTGGAGCAGGAGCTTTCCAAAGCGCGCCGGGGGGGCCGCTGCTCCCGGGAAACGCAACCCGGGCAAAGTGCGAGCGGCGGAGCTGGAAACAGGGCCCGGGAGTCCCGGCTGCCGGCCCTGCCTGCCGCCGCCGCCCCGCGCCGCCTGCGCCCTCGCTCCCTGCCAGGGAGCCTCGGTTCTCCTCCTGCCGCCCCGTGAGTTCGCATCCGAAACGCCGCGCGCCCCCGGCGCCGGGGGCAGCAGGAGGGCCGCGGCGGGCCCGGCCGCGCGCGGGAGCCGCCCGCCGACCCCGCGCCTCTGCCTAGGCTCGGCCCCGGCGGCGGCATGGGGGGCGCGACGTCGCTGGCGCTGCCGCGGGCCGCCGGCCCTCACGCCGTGGGCTGCGCGGACGTGATGGTGGGCCGCGCGCGGCAGGTAGGGCCTCGGGACGGCCGCCGCCGCCACCTCCCTCCCTCCCTGCCGCCGCCTCCGCGCGGAAATCCCGCGTCGCTCCCGGCCCCACGCGGCCCCGCTTCCCCTTTCTCCTTCAGGGGCTTCTCTTCCGCCTCTTCTACCCCTGCCTGCGCCGCGAAGGCGCCGAGCGGCCGCTCTGGATCCCGCGCTACGAGTACTGCGGCGGGCTGGCCGACTTCGTCGGCCGCAGCCGGCGGTGGTGCGCGCCCCTGCTCAGCGCCGCCTTCGGTAAGGGGGCGGCCGGCAGCCCGCCAACCCCCCGCCCCGGGGCTGCCCTGCCCCGGGGGGCACAGCGGCGCGGCCCCAGCCGGGCCCCGCGGCAGGCGGTGGGGTCGGTGAGCCCGTCCCGGGCGCCCTGCGGAGCCCGGCTGTTGCGACGGTGCCGAGCGGGGCCCTGCCGCGCCGACGGTTCGGTGCCGGCGCTGCAGCGGCCCCCGCGCGGCAGTTCCCTTTTCCTGGGGGGATTCTCCCCAGTCTGCACCGCTTTCCCACAGGGGCGTGCAGAGTCCCGGTGAGCTGGAACGGGCCTTTCAAACCCGGCAGCGCCAGGTACCCGCTGATCATCTTCTCCCACGGGCTGGGTGCGTTTCGGTAAGACGTTCTGCCCCGCTGCGCCGGCCGGGGGGTGCAGTGGGGTTTGCTCCCCGATGCACCCCCTGCCCTGACCCGTCTTGCCGCGATTTCGTGGCGATCGAGCCGGAGCGATTCCCAAAGCCGGGGCCGCCGCTCGCGGGAGCCGGCTGGGCTCAGCAGCTCCCCACGGCAGCCCTGACTCGGTTTCCCCGGCGCGCGGCCGGTCGCAGGACCGTGTACTCGGCCGTCTGCACGGAGCTGGCGTCCCGGGGCTTCGTGGTGGCGGCGCTGGAGCACAGGTGGGCACCTCGGTCCCCCGGGGGCTTCGCTCGGCGCCTCCGTCGCATCAGCGGTTCGTCAGCCTCGCGGTCCCGCCGGCAGCTCGGACGCGGCTCGTGGTCCGGAAAACGGGGCGGCTGGGAGGCGATTGCCCCCCGCAACGCGGCCCCCTGCCCTCTCGCCGTCACAGGGACCACTCTGCCTCCGCCACGTATTTCTGCACGGCGGAGGCTGGCGAGGCCGCGGCGCTGCGGGAGGAGTGGATCCCCTACCAGCGGGTCCCCCCCGGGCAGAAGGAATTTCACTTTCGGAACAAGCAGGTACCAGGTTGAGGACGGGCCACGCGGGATGTTCCCCCTCCCCGAGTCCAGTGCTGGTGTAGGGCGAGCGTGGCTGGAGGCCGGGACCCTCCAGCGACGGGGCAGCGCTGGCGCAGCCCAGACCCCGCTGTATCTCCGCGGGAGGAGCTGCCCGTCCTGCCTCCGGTGCGAGCCCCGTCCAGGTTGTCCCCGTCCCCGGGAGCGGATCCCTTGCAGGACCAGCCCGCAGCATCCTCCCTGTCCATAACGCAGCGATGTTGGGACTGAGCCTCAACTGGAGCCTTTTCCCTGCAAGCACGGGGGGAAAAAAATCTGATTAACCAGTCCCAGCTTCAGGCAACACCGAAGGAAAATCGTTCTGGGAGACGCGATGGTCGGAGGTGCCTCTGAGCTGTCCTAAATCACATCCCAGCCTTGGATTTTCAGTGTTTGCTCTGTCTTGCGCCACATTGCACAAATGAGGGGAAAAGTTTTCCCATCAGGATGAACCTGTGAGCATAAATGTTGAAGGTGAATGATAAATAATCCCCCCACCCCCAAAAAAAAGAGGGAAGAAAAGAGCCTCGTCAGGCTCAGTTATGGCTCCCAGTGTTAGCAGGAGCGGGGAAGGTGGGGGGACATGTTTTAGACTGAGATTTTTGTCATTGATTGCCTCAGGGGAAGGCCTTTAAAAGTGCATGTCAAACAATATTTGCATCCTTGCGGGAGCAGGGAACAGCGTCCCAGCGTGACTCCAGGGCAGGGCTTTTTGCCGCAGCCGCAGGCAGCAGCTCTCCTGCTTCTCCATGGACCGCGGAGTGGGGCCGTCCGGGCGCTGGCTGCTTGGCCAGGGGGTAGCAGCGTTGTTTTGCCTCTCTCCAACAGTTTGTGGCATCACATTAACTAAAATCAAAAGAAAAAAAAAACACGAAACTGTTCCAGTGAATTCACTGCATTCCCTGGGAGCCGCGGCGGCGCGGTGCAGCCTGTTGCGTTTGCCGCAGGAAAAGCCCTGCTGCGTCCGAGCGCTGCAGATCTAGAGTGAAGCAGCTGAGTGGGGTCAGGGCTCCCGGCTTTGCTCCCTCGCTGTGGCACTGGCTTCCTCGGTCAGTTCGGGCCTGATTTTCTACCTGCTGGAAGAATCAGGGCTGCGGGGTCCCCTGTTGATGACAGCGTAGGGACTCGGGGGACAGCAGCGTCCGGGAGCATCCAGCCCTTAGCTTGCAGGATGGAGGTGCCGGGTTAACTGGGGAGGGGGCGACTCTTGCTCCAGGTCCATCAGAGAGCAGATGAATGCGTGCGAGGGCTCCAGCTCTTCGAGGACATCAGCCGTGGCAAATCTGTCCCGAACGTCCTTCACGGGGACTTTGACCTGTCTGTGCTGCAGGTGCGTAGATCCGTCTGTGCTGCGGGTATCCCCAGGCCCAGCCTGGGCGTTTAGTCTGGCTGGGAGCAGGTTCAGGCCCTGGCTCTGCCTTTGGGGCAGGATCAGGCCTTGCTGCATGCAAGTTTTGCCCCATGAAATAAGACGGGGTCTGCGCAGAGCTGGCTTACGTCCGAGCTTTGTGTTGCCTCTCTTCCCCCTTTTCTCCCCCGCGGGTGCTGGAGAAGCCCCAGCTTTTCCTTTGCTAATTGGGGACCTTCTGCAGCAAGATTTGGGCACAGGTTCCTCCAGCCTTCTGCTCTTCGCAGGACAGCATTGATTTGACCAAAGTCGCTGTCATGGGCCACTCCTTCGGCGGCGCGACAGCAGTGCTGGCCACGGTGAAGGAGCCGCGCTTCAGGTGAGCAGCCCCGGGCACAGGCGCCGGCGGAGCCCGGGAGCCGCCGGGGTGACGTGAGCCGGCGGGGCGGGAAGCCGCGGTGCCGGGAGGCCGGCGCAGCGCGTCTGCCCTGCCGCAGGTGCGCGGTCGCTCTCGACGCCTGGATGTTCCCCTTGGAGCACGCGCTGTACCCGGAGGTGAGCAAGCCCGTGCTCTTCGTCAACACTGAGAAGTTCCAGACGCCGGAAAGCGTTGCCAAAATGAAGCGGCTGAGCTCCAGAAACGGCGAGACGAAGATCGTAACCATCCTGTGAGTCGAGGGCTGGCGCTTGGGCCTTGGGCTGGAGACATGCACCCTTCTCCCCGTCTCCCGTGCCTCAGTTTCCCCCTCTGTAAAAGGCGAGGGTAACAGCTACCTTGCCTTAGCGTGCGCCAATTCCCAGAGAGGAGCAACACTGTGTAAAAGCGAGGGCTGACGTCTGGAGCCTGCACTAACGCGCTGGTGCGCGGCCGTTCCCCGAGGAGGGCACTTCTCCTGCGTCCTCGCAGGTCCCATCGGAGTGCAGTGGCACCTCAGCTTCATTTTCCTCTTCCTCTCCCTGCCCCAACTTTCTCTTCCTCTTTTCCAACCCTGCTCTCTCGTTTACTCCACTTTGCCTTTTCTCATGTACCTTGAAACCATCTTTCCGGCCTCCAAACCCTCGCTGAACCCCGTTCTTTTCTGCAATGTCCTCATCCCCATCTGCCCTTGCTGCTCTCTTTGGAGATGGCTGTTGTCTCCCTTTGGCGGTGGGAGCTCTGCCTTGCTTCACGGTGCCCTGAGCCCCACACCTGGACACGGGGGGAGACGCCGCACGCCGAGCAGGGCAGGGTGCTGCTGGCACCTTGCCTGCGTTGGGAACACCGCGCAGGTCCCTGGCCTCTTTGTAGCGCTCCCTGAAGCGGATCCTTCCCCTCCTAGTGGATCCGTACATCAGAGCCAGACCGACTTCACCTTTCTGACTGGGAAGTTCATCAACCGCATCTTCAGTATGAGGGGCGCCCTCAACCCGTACAAGGGCCTGGACATCACCAGCCGGGCAGCTCTGGCCTTCCTGCAGAGGCATCTCAGTACGGTGCAGGGTGGGGGGCACATCTGATCGGGGGGAGGGAGGGCGAGGGAGCTGCCCGGCTTGCAGGGGCTGAGAGGAGGCCACTGCCTCCTTGATGGCTGGGTTTGATGCTTCCCATCCCATATTGAGGGTGGCAGCTGGGTTCCTGTCCTCCAGGTGAGGGCAGCTGAGGCCCTGACACACCGAGAAGTTGCCCTTTCCTTAAGGCTCGTGGAAAGCTTTGCTGCCCAAAGCAAACGCATTCAGGGGCTCCTTTTCTGCCAGGCAGGGGGTCTGGCCAGGCTGATAACTGCTGGAATAACCCTGCGATCTGTGCCCTGTGCAGACCTGAATGAGGAGTTTGATCAGTGGGACCATCTCCTTGAGGGCATCGGCGACTCCGTCGTTGCAGAAGCGCCCTTCTGCCACTCCAGCCTCTAGCCTGCTGCGAGGCCAGCCAGCACCCTGGGGAGCCGGGTACCGGGAAATCTGCTTCTCATCCCAAATGAGCCATTCAGGAACTAACCCGCAAAGGCCGCAAGGTCCCAGGGGGGAGAGCAGGGCCTAGGGACCACGCTTGTAGGATGCTTGTGTCAGCATTTTGTGGCTGTGGTGCTCACCAAAGATGCCAGGAAACCCCCCACTCAAGAGCTCGCTGCAGTGGCTACTCTGTGCCATGAGAAATGACTGTGGGGCTACGGGAATAGAATCCCTGGGGGCAACGAATGCATCCCCGGTCACTTGACACCCTTCTTGCACACATGGGGACGTGGCACTGATCCCTTGCGGGGCCCAGCTGGGTCTACCATAGTAGCAGCCGTTCGGACACGCCTGGCAGGAGCAGACGGAGGGTTTGTTGCTGGTGGGTCCGTGATAGCTTAGCCAAGGCCCAAAGAACCAGCACGAAGAAAGATGCAGGACAGGAGCTCCAAGCACAAAGCTAATGAAAACCTGTTTGCTTTTCCAGAAAATTGACCAGATTGCTGACTTCAAGCCCAAAATTTGGGGAAAAATAAAGGTTTTAAACAAGAGGCAGCCAGGAAGTGTCTTCAAGCTTCTCACCCCGACAGAAAAGGGAGGCATGAGATCAGCTCTAGGAGCAGGAGGGAAATGGCCCAGCCTGGCTGTACAGCATGTAGAGCAGCAGTGCTGCAAACAGACTGCAGGCACAAGCACGTGCTGGTGATGGAAATAAAACGCTTCAGAAATATCTATAATACATTCCTGGATAATACCAGGGATATTAGAGCAAGGGGGGCTTTTGAAGGAGGGTCTGATTCTCAGCTGTCGTGAAGCAGCACGGCAGCACTGAAGCCTGTGGAGCTGCACTCATCTACCTTGGGCTTTCTCCTGGGGCACTGCAGCGGGAGACGTGGCAAGCACTCCTGGACACGCTGCTTCCGCAGCTGCTTTAAATACCCAGGATCATGGCACGCCATCTGCTTTGCCATTGTCCCTTCCGACTCCGGCACGGCGTTCCTGCTGGGAGACACGCAGGGTGATGGCAATGTCAGACCTCGCTCTGCGTCGTTGCTTCTGTTAACGCTGCCTGTCACTTCCATCCCCGGGGAGGCTGTTCCAAAGAGCAGCTCTCGGGGCTGCGTGGAGGCAGGGTTTTTGGAGGCCAGGGCTGCAGGAGGATGGGTTTGGATGGCGCTTGCTGTTCCTCATCTGGTGGTGCTCAGGGCTGCTCCTGGGAAGAGAAAGGGATGGAAAAGCACCAGCTCTTGCTCTCTTCCAACGTGCACGTTGCTTGTGTGACCGTGACGGCCTCATCGTCACCTCGCAGAGGGGCCCAGCACCTCGGCTCTGCAGAGCCCAGCACTGGATCCCTTGGCAGAAGGTGCTTGGGGAGCACTGTTAACTGAGGGAAAGTCCTAGAGCTGAAATGGCTCCAGGAAGGTGCAGGAGCAGAGAGGAAATACTTCCATGCTTCCTTGGCTCTCCTGTGAGATGAAGGACTGGTGTCGAACAGGACCCCAGTGGTTTTGAGACTTCCAGACTTTTTAAACTGAGGTACTGATCTCCCTAAAGCACCGTCTCTGGCCCTGTTGCTGCGCACTGACCGAGGAAGCCCCAGGACCGTGCTGCTGCGATGCTGAGGCTGCGCAGGGGACACTTGAGGTCAGTGCGAGCAGCGAATTGTGCGGGGAAACTCAGGGGTGCAGAGCCCGTGAGGAGGAAATGCCTCTCCATCCCTGCGTAACAGCGAGAGACAGTGACTGGTGTGGAAATCAAGTCCCATTTCATCCTTGAATTAGCGCTGCCCAGGATCTGTTCTGACAGTTACACGGGAGCAGCTCGTGCCCACCCGGCTCTAGCGCAGCACAGCTGAGGAAGGCCATAAATTCTGCAAGACTCTTATGTAAAGGCTTTTGGGAAGGGGGGTGGGGGAAACAGCCTGTGGTTTGCTCAGAGGGTGACTCGGAAAAATGTTAACCCTTCAGTTCGCAGAAAGCTGCTTTTATCATTCCCTGCGCACATGGGGCCGAGGGAGAGCGGACAGATGTCCTTCCGCCTGGTCCTGCATCCCGCTTGCGTTTCCCACTCCCCTTTCCAAAGTCAGCCTTTGGCAGCCAGGACTGTGCTCCCAATTCCCTGGGTGCCTCCGGAAGAAAATGCTGCCAGACCAGCTGGGTGTTGCTGCTGCACAGTCGAGGCGACTCCTGAGCCCTTGGAGCGGGGCTCCGGGGGACGCTTGGATATCCAGCCCCAGTGCAGGGACTGGAGGCCTTTGTGCCTTGTGCCACTGGTTTTGCTCGGACTGGGGCTCGGACAAGTCTTAGCCCCTCAGTCTCCCCATCTCCTAATACAGTGCTCTGGGATGCCAGGGTGAAGGACTGATTCTCCATCCTTCTCTAGGCAGCTCTGTAGTTTCAGTGTTGGTTCCAGGCTCCTGCTTAGGGCAGAAGGAAGAGGAGAGTTTGGAAAAGCCCCTGATGTCACTCTGGCAAGTCAGACACCCTCTTTCCTTCATTCTGCCAGCACCAGCCTCTCTCTGTTCCTCCATGTGCTCTGGAGGTGCAGGAGCCCTTTCTAAGCCCTTTCCTGCTTCACTGACTCGGCATCAGCTTTAAAATCCAGCCCGGAGCCCTCCCTGCCGTCAGCCTCAGCCCACAGGCTCCCTCTTCCCCACCTCCATTACACGCTCCCATCTCCAGCCTGGCGGCAGCCTGCATGAAAGATGCAGCGCAAATCCCTAGCGTCAAGGAGCGAGCGAGGAAGGTGTTTCCGCCGCTTCCCGGGTTGATTGGCTCGTTTTCCCGGGCCCCGGAGGTCACAACGATGAGATGGCTCTGCTGGAGTCAGCATTTCGCGGGCCTGTAACGGAGCCGCGCTTGGCAGTGACGAAGAGCATCGTCCCCTGCCACCTGCCTGGGCCGGGAAGCGGCGGTGGGAGCCCTCCTGGGCCTTTGGGGTGGCTGAGCCTGCTCCGAACTTGCCTGTGCCGCACAGGAAGGGTTTTCTGAGCGCTAAGAAGCTGTTTCTTGCTGAGTGCGAAGTGAGGAGCGAGACATCCCTCAGCCCCCTGCACGGCAGGCTGCGTTGCTGCTCCCCAGGCGATGGCCCTGAACCCAGGTCTGTCCGGAGAGCCGTCACCGCTGTCCCTTGGGGCCCTGCTGACGGTGGGTCACCCCACGGGATCCTGGACCATAACCTGGCCACATCGACCGCTGATCATGAGCTCTTCGTCACTGTGTTTTGCTCCCCTTACAACACAGAGGTTCGGATTTGAATGCAAAATACCCAGGCTTGAAATCCATATAATCCCAGTGTATTATACATGAAGAGCCTTCCTGTGCTCAGGGGCACAGGAAGGAAAAAACCTTCTTGCTGTCCTGGCCACTGCTCCTAGGCACCGACTCTGCTGCCCTGGGGGTGTCAGCACCTTGGTGACCCAGCTGCAGATCCGGGGCTCAGCTGTCCTCTACCCCGCAGCATCGTGCTTCGGGAAGGGGTCACTTCCAGCCAAGCATTTCAATGCGCTCTGCTTTAATATTCAGACTGGTGGCTTTAAAAACAAACAAACAGAAACCCCCTGCCCATTTATATTCCCCTCACAGCCATGCTTGCATCACGGCTGGGGCGCGCATGGATGCATTCCTCTAACCCAGAGCTCATCTCGCAGAGCCACCTTCGTCCTGCTTCGTCTCCAAAGCTACCACTCGGAGCTGAAATCCCAAATCTTAATATCTTAAAGCTGAGAGTTTTCTTGCTGTCCTCCCCACCCCTGGCCCATCCTGCCCGCGCTCCCCCTCCCCAGGGAAGCCCCTTGCAGCTCCCTCCCTGCCCCAGCGCATGCAGTAAAGGCCAGAGCCTGATCCAGAATTTGCTGCCGCTGAGAAAGCCTCATTTCCTCCTTCAAAGCTTCCCTGTTGTTTTAATTAATGCAAATTGAAACATGTGTTAAAGCCACCTTTTAATTACTATAACACTTACTGTTGGGGGAGGGTGGATTTTTCAGGGAAAATAGCAAGGCCTGGATTCGCAAGGGCGCAGGAAGGTCCCCAATCCTGCGAGCTGGTGAGATCTGCTTGGGGTCTGGTGGGGAGCTCAGTGTCCGGCCGCACGCCGGGGAGTTGGCCCCAAAAGGAGGTGCTAGGGCAGGCACGGTGCTAACGCAGCTCCTCGTCCCAGCCAGGGCAGCACCCGCTTGGGCACGGTTCATTTAATTGCTGAGTGTACAGTTGTTTTTATATTGATTAATTTTGCATCGCCAAATCAAAGCTTGGGTGGTTCCCGAATTGTTAGCACCGGCTTCCAGGCTGCTCGAGCAGCAAACCCCGGACGGGGGTTCCACTCAACTCTGTCTTCCGCCCGAGCACCCGTGTCTCGTACTCAAGTCACGAGCAGTGTCGGGGCTCGGCTGGGCACGTGCGCAGTGGCTCCCTGCCCACAGTGCGGCGGGGCGTCCGGGGTGTTTGGAAGATGCGACTGTTTTTTCAACATGCTTCTGTGTCAGAAGCCCCCTTTCAGGCTAGAGCTGCCTGTCGCTGCCGACCCGAGGGCAGAGAAGGGACACGGAGGCGCCAGCGGAGGGAGCGTGGCACACCGGGTCTCTCTAGTTCCAGGCTGCCTAGAAGCAGCCCCAAAACGCATTGGAGGGATGGATATATATATATATATACATACACACACTTTTTTTTTGGTTAATATCCCAATTCCCCCCCCCCTTCCCCAAGCTTTTCTTCCTTCCCACAGAAAGGCAACCTGCTCCCGCCATCTGCCGCGGGCGAGCGCCCAAGATGGCCGGCAGCGGCGGCTGGGGGGCCAGGCCCGGTGGCCGCGGTTGCCGTGGCGACAGACAGGCCGCAGCTGCCGTTGGGGTGGGGGGGGGGGAGGCCTGGCCATGGCCGCCCTCGGCCCGCGACATGGCGGCCCCGCCGCACCAGGCGGGTTTCCTCGCCCGCAGGCCCCGGCGTGGTTGTGCGATAAACTGTTTTTATGTTTTGCGCACCACGTCTGAGGCGAGTTTGGTCTTTTGATGCCCTTGGCGCCGGCGGCGAGCGGGTGTCGCCGCAGGTCGGTTTTAGCGCGCGCGGGTTACTGCAGAAAAGCATCGTTTTTCCTTCAGAAAGGCTGTCTTTGTCTGTTTTCATAACCACAGAGGAGACATCTGGTTTTTGTTTTTTATTTATTTATTTTTTAAAGATTTCATCTACTCGGAACTCAAATTAGGAAGAGGGGAAGAAAGAAAAAAAGATCAAACAGCATCAAGGCAATGCCGAGTGCAGGTATTGCTTCCGTGCTGGGACTGCCGAGCAAACACGGGCCGCGGCACAGAGCCAGAGCAAGGGACCAGGGGTTATCCCGTTTCAACACAGATTTGTCCATGGGGATGGAAGGGAAATGACTTATTTTTCCAAAAGCATCTAAGGGCCGAAACTGTAGGTTCGGAAGGCCTCGTTGGGCTGAAGTCGAACGGCGCTGTCGGAAGACGGAGTTGCTTCCTTGGATCGCCAGCTCTGTGGGAAGAAGTGCCTGGCACAGACCTCGGCCCTATATATATGTGTGTGTGTGTGTGTGTATAAATACACACACGCACATATATATATATATATATATATATATATATATATATATATCACCTATAGATATTGCCAACAGGACAAAAGGCATGCTACACTGCGCAGGTCGGGGTTTCCTACATTACCTGAATGTGGTGTTGGATGCTTGCAAGGGGAATTGATTCAAAATCCTGCCTTTTGATCTGAATTTGACTTTGCACTGTGCATGTGAAGGAAGCCAGGCTCTTAAGAACTGCAAATACACCTGCTTGCTATGTGGCAGGTCTTTGTGAAAAACAAGGAGAGTCTGCCTGGCAAGATTTGGCAAAATCCCCAGTTCTGTTGGTGGAATAGCTTTAATACCGAGGGCCCTAAGAGGTCTGCATTTAGCATTATTATAAAATTTGCTGTTTGCAGGAACAGGCTCGCTCACCTTGTTTCTTTGATCCAGAAGAAGTCATATACCTTTAAGAGGATTTCCATCCCTGAACTCCTCCCATTAGGACACTTTCAGGCTACATTTTGTCTTGAAAGGGTGACAGTATTTTTAACCATATCATGCCAGGGAAATATTAATAGCACAATAGCCTTGCTGAGCTGCCCTGAAAGCTGAATCCATGTTTTACATTCAAGAAACTAGGAGCTGGGGAATAATTAGCGCCGTACCCAGCTTTTCTTTTCCCTGCTTCATTTGCAAAGAGCCAAAGCAAATGTCTTCACTGGCATCTTCTATTGCTGTTGAATATTTTATGGCTTCTCTGTGCATAGCTATTCTATGTTTGTCGAAATCACGTTGTCTCCTTTGCTCTATCCCAGGTGAAATGGCTGACTCTGACATGCTGGAAATCTAATTAGTGCATCTCATGTCAGCTCACACACAAAAAAATAAAACTCCTCTCTTAGTTCTTCTCTTCCAGGCCCCCTGGTAGTGATGCAGCTATATGCAGCATAGTTATTTTTGAACCCTCAGCAGATAGTTATTTACAAGCTTCTGTGAATAACAAAGTTCTTGGTGCTCCATATGGGAAATAATATGCAAGAACTGAGACCAGGAAGAGAAAGGGAAATGCAGCAAGGATGCAGAGAAATGGGTCAAGGCCTTCCATTGCAGTCGGGAGGTATGGGAGCGAGGAGGGGGGAAATGGAGATCTCCTGGCTGCTATTCATTGCATGTTTCTGAACGTAGTTGAGGTGACAGCCAGAATTCACATAAGCCCATTCTTATATTTGGCAGGTAGTTCCCAGAATGGCACAAATGCAGATGAGGGTCTTTGTAGGATTTGCTGCTGCTATGAATAAAATAACCAGCTCTGAAGTGTTACCCGCTGTTGGAGTGTTGCTGATAGCTCCAACCAGTGCGAAGTCTCTGGTCTCTAATAATAGTTCGGCTTCTGCTGAAGCCTTTTTCCTCACTCTTGCCTCTCCCCGGCCATCTGTTTTCAAGAAACTTCTAGGAATTTATGCCACTGAGATCTTATCCAAATTTATCACAGGGGCAGAGACAAGCCAGCAAAGCCAAAAACTGGGAGAGAAGACTAGGCAGAGATACAGAAGTGGTTTGATAATGTAAAGCCTCATTTTTGTCGGAAACAAAGAATGAAAAACAATCCCAGATCTACCAACTGATTGGGAAGGAAATTCAGTTGTTCCTGTGCCCTGGTTGAATGCGAAGGCAGAGCCTGCTATTTAGGATTATGGAGAAAGACTGGATCTTGTTCAACAGCAAAGAGGTTTAATCCAGGATGAAGGTGATCAGGAGCATGTAGAGCAGCCTTTAGGGTATGCTGCCACTTCAGTGCATTGGAGAACTTTTTGCAAAACCAGCAGAGTGCTTGCGGGGCTTTTGTCTTTACTACATTAGAAGCTTGTATTATATTTCTACTGTATTTCTACTCTATTTAGAGTCTTGTCAACACTTACCACCATAGTATTTGGATATCAAGCAATACAGTCATGTGACCATATTTTAAGAGATAAGTATGACATTTCAGAATTATATTGCCCCAATACCAAAGCAATTAATTTATGTTTTCATCTCTTTTCCTGCAGGCACAATTGCCATCTGTGGTGAGTGCTTTTACTTATCACGTTTTATGGAGGAATTAAGTGAGTTTCAGTGAATTTCTTGAAAAACAAACTAGGAATAGAAGCCAGTCATCTTGTTTGATTAAAAAAAAAAAAAAAAGTCATTTCCAACAGTACACTGGCAAGTGCAAAATTCGTTCTAAAGGAAACATTCTCTTAACGGTGTTTTTCAGCATAAATATAGTATCAGCCTAAGTCCTCCAATAAACAAGTATCAATCATCTTCAGTATTTCTTGCCTGTGGAAGAGTACTCATTGTGAGGGTGTCATTCCATAAAAGTCTTGGTTTATTCTTCATTTCCGTGGACTCCTACACTGCTTTTGGACTAAAATGTATTTTTATCCAAAGATCCATGAGAGCTTTGCAGTCTCTGATTTTTTTCCTGCATGAGCTGTGCCAGGCAGCAGCACATAAGTATAACCACCATGCAGACGGGTAAGCTACGGTGTAGAGACAAATTTGATGGAGGTTAGTACAAGTGTTAGAAATGCACATACAAAGCAATTTTGTAGTCCTTGACTCTACTTCTGCATTCAAATTTATTTTAAAATAATTGTCTCCTCTGGCAGGTTTTTTATTAGTAAACTATAGTTAAAATGCTTGACTCAGATCAAATAGTATATTAGATTTCTAGTTTTAAAATTAACTTTACTAATCCAGTGACTGTTACCAGACTCAGAAAATACTTCCTGTTAAAATTACTCTCAAAGGTGCTTTAAAATAGTCCCTGACTAACAGAAAAGCTGTCAGTCTATCCACTATGGATGCTTAAGGGTGGCAATTTAATACTGAGAAAGCACTTTTTCTTATTGGAGATTAAATATTTTTGCAAGTTAAAAGAGGTGCCGTGGGCTGAGTTGTCACCTAATTATGTCAGTCTCTTTGTGGAGTATTTTGATAAGCACTTGAGAAGAGCATCTTTAATCTTCATGCTAAATCTGATCACTTCACGTCCTAAATTCACACATACCAGTCGTCTGGATGAGACCTTGACTTATCTATTTCAGTGAGAGTGGAGCATGTTCAGAGGAAGCTGAGGAGCCTTGTGTTTTCACTGTCCTGAGAAACAGCCCTACTTTAGCAACTGGTGGGCAGTTACAGCTGTAGCTGAGTTGCAACCAGGCAGTAATTTTAAGCAGGTGCAGTTACTGCAGGCTTGGAAGCATGGTAGCCACTGACCCTCTGAGTAGGTCATATTCCTAATTTATAAAGCTGTTGCCTTTGTGAGTTCTGGAATGTCTTCTGTGGGTTTTGCTGTGGCCCTTTATCATTTTCAAGATATACAAATTCATTTGGCTGATCTGGTTAGATTTGGGTTTGAAACAATATGTACCTTCTTCAACCCTGTTTTAGGGTTAGAGTAGTGACCTTCTGATGGAAAGTTCTCATGCTAGTGCTTGCTTTTCTTGGAAAAACTTGAAATACAGCAAAAAAGTTCTTGTTGGTAGTGAATCTAGGAGACAAAAACTACTGCAGCATCATACTATGAGACTTGACAAAAGAAGAAACTGTTTAGGGTCCTAACAAAAGTGTCGATAAACACGAATTGAATGCAATTTAAAGCTTCTCATATACTCCATTTTCCTCAAGATCTGACAAAAATAAATTGCATGTAAACAAATGGGCTTTATGAAATGTTCCAAATATAAAAACACTTTTGCACTGAGGCCAAAAATTAGATCGTCTCCATGCATCTTCAGCTGCTAAAAGCTATTATTTTTCTTTGTATTATAACAGTACTCAAAGATTTCAGTTTAAATTGAAACCAATTGTGGCAGGTGTTGTAAAGAGGTTAGTGAAGAGTCTCGCCCTAAGTGACATAGAATGGAAAATATCAGTGCTGAGAATAGATCCTAAATCTGATTCCCAGCCCAATGCTCCAGTTCAATAGATTGTGTTGCTGTATGAGAGTTCTTATCTGACCAAAACATTTGGCTTTAAAGCTAATCTGCAAAGGAAGGTAAGTTCATTCAGGTCCTTTTGCTTTCTTTCATTTTTCATTTTTTCCTGTGAGAAGCCAAGGAAAATAAGATGGAAAGCACAGGGAACAGACTCTGCATGACTTGTAGTTATGTCTCAGCCAGCATCCCTTCTTCAAAAGCTGTAAATGATATTCATCATCATCTGTCTATGGGGTGAGGATTAACTAAAGTCAGTTGCACAGGTACCAAAGAAAAATCCCCAGACCCAGAAAGCCTTATTTCCTCAGGGAAATCCTAGAGACCATCCTAGGATAAGCTCACAGATTTTACTAAAAATCATTAATATTAAATCATTCATCACACTGTTGATCTACGTGGGTGATAATTAGGAAATGATGAAGTAAAACACAGGCTGATGGCACGATCTCTTGGCTGCTTTGTCTTCCAGCAACATTTACTGCAATCTAATCCAACCACTCAAGGTTTTTTAATTAAAAACACCTGTGTTGTATGTGATATCTGTGTCTAGACAGATACAATGCGAGTCCCTTAGTTGCTGTTTGTCACTGCAGTATAACATGCAGGTGCTGGTACCGAGTCATGAACCCTGTGAATATGCAGCATCTGATTATTTGCCCGGTGTGCCAGGCACAATGCTGTATGGTCAAGCAGTCAAAGCAATTCAAATCCGAAATGCTATAGTCCACTTAATCTTACAAAGAGCTCTGCCATGCTGCTTGAAAATGGCTCTTCCAATGCCCAGTGAGCCACTCCAGCAGAAACCTATCCCAATTCTAGCAGCTCAGCGGCTGGATGTGGTTTCCATGGAAATAGACGTCAGATCAGAAAAAAAACAGGGCAAGTGTTTAAAATAATCTCTGTTTTGAAAGCTTTATACATTTCTGTCACAATATTAGCCTTCCTTAAGGTAGGACTTTTTTGTGCAAAAATCCTTGTTTTTTTAAAAAAATGTGCACAACAGGGGTGGATCCCCTCAAAAGTCCTTCCTTCAATATTTAAGCTACAAAGACCGTTGTGAGGAGCTTGAATCACAGCAGAATATTGGTGCTTCTCTCTGGCCATCTGCCTGTCATGCGTATTGACTCCTGGTGTAACTCAAGTGACTGTATCATTTAAAACTACCAAAGGAATTGTGCAAAAGTAATTTGGACAGAACATCTGAAAATGCAGTTGGTTAATTTAAAGCATGTTTATGAGCCAAGCACTTAGCTACACTTAGGAATAGTGTATCTTGGAAAGACAACAGCTTGTAACGTAGCCCCTACGACAAGTAAGGATCGTCTTTAAGCAGCCATTATGTGCGTATTATAAAATCTGTGTTATGGAGGGAAAGATGAGCAATGATGGCTGCAGCCTTTTCTGGACCTGCTCTGGTGTAGCCCACTGTCACCCTGTAGGAGAAGGTGGCAATCTAGCTGCTGCCAAATGTACTGCTGGGGGCTTCGGGACCAACACACCAGCAGCACTCACAGACCTCTTGGGGTTGGCCACAGGTGACTGCGGCTCTGAGGGGACCAAGGGTCCTGAAGTGACTGAGGTCCCTGAGGCGACCACGGCCCTGAGGTGACCGAGGGCCCTGAGGTGACCGAGGGCCCTGAGGAAACTGGCTAACCCTGAGGCGACCATGGCCCTGAGGCGACCATGGCCCTGAGGCGACCACGTCCCTGAGGTGACCACGTCCCTGAGGTGACCACGGCCCTGAGGTGACCGAGGTCCCTGAGGTGACCATGGCCCTGAGGTGACCACGGCCCTGAGGTGACTGAGGGCCTGAGGTGACCACGGCCCTGAGGTGACCATGGCCCTGAGGTGACTGAGGGCCCTGAGGTGACCACGGCCCTGAGGTGACCAGCCCCACAGCGGCTTGCCTCTCACTGCGCCCCAGATCGCGAGGCTGCGCTTGGGGCCATGCTGCCTCATGCAGCCGCCAACCAGCGGCTGCAACCGGCTCGCCGCCGCCGCCGGGACCGGGGCGGGAAACAAAGGGAGTCCCAGCGCCCAGTGGGCGCAGGCGGGGAGCGCGGCGCGGAGGCGCGCGGCCGCCGGGGCCGCCCGCGGAGGCGAGGAGCGGCGAGGCCCCGCGCCTGCCGCCCCCGCACCGCCGGGCCGCGGGGGTCGCAGCCTGGAACTGCCGCCGCCCGCCCCCCTCCCCCCGAACTACAGCTCCCGCCATGCATCCGGCGGCGGGGGGGAGGGCAGCGAGCCCCCCGCCTCGCCCTCCCCGCCGGCCCCCCGGCGGGCGGCACGTGCCGCCGCGCTCGGCCAATGGGGGCGGGGCGGGGCAGGTCACGTGCCATTGTTTGGCGCTTTTGTGCGCGGCGGGGCGGTTGGGAGCGGAGTGTGGCTGGCGCTGCGGACGGAGCAGGTGGGTGTGCGCGCCGCTGGGCAGCGGGCGGCCCCCGGGGTGCTTTCCCCGCTGGCCGCCTCGATAGGGGTGGAGGAACAGCAGCTGTTGGGGGCTGTCGCGGCGGGGCTTCCCCGAGCATCGAGGAGGGGGAATAAGAAGGGGCGATCCTCTGAGGAGAGGCTCGGTGCTCGACAGGGTGTGTGTGTATCGTAGGGGCTGGCAGCGATGGGGAGGTAGTGGCGTGGGGAGAGGAGAGGGGGCCTGACGGGTGTCAGCGGGAGGAGAGGGGAGGGGCGGCGGGGCAGGTCAGTCGCCGAGGGGCTCTGGAACCGCTTCTGTATGCGAAGGGGAGGGGGCTGCGCTCCGGTGCCTTTTGTCCCTTCTCCCCTGCTTGGCGGGGGGCTGTCGTGTTGACCCCCCTCCGCCTTTCCCTTCTGAGGGTGGGGGGAGAGGGAGCCGCGATGACAAAGAGGAGCAGGGACTGCGGGAGACAATGGGCGGAGGGCTTCCCCTCCCTCCCTCTCCGCCAAGGGGGCTTCTATTGTCCTGATGGCGGCGGGGCGAGAGCCCGCGGCGCGGCTGCTCCGAGGGGAGACGCCCTAATCGCGGCGGAGGAGAAAAAGGAGGCGGCGGCGCTCCCCCCTCCCCTCCCTGACAGGACCCCGCCATTGTTAGTGGGGAAGGGGCGGCGCCGAGGCAGCCGCGCCCCGCTGCCATCGAGCCCAGCTGCCCGCGGCAGTGGCGGAACCCGCTCCGCGGCTGCGGGGCAGGGCGAGCCCTGCGCGGGGACGGGGGGTTACTGAGCGCTGCCGGGAGGTGGAGGTTTTGGGGGGGGGGAGGCGCACCTGCAGCGGGCGGAGGGGAGCGGTCGGGGGGCGCCCAGGTGCCCGGATGTTACCGTTAGCCCCGCCCCCTCCCCCGAGCCCCCCGCGCGCGCTCTCGGGCGGTTTGAATTCGGTGCCGTTGGAGAGGCGCGGGCAGGAGGGGGCGGGGCCTCGCGCCAGGCGCGCGACGCCCTCGGCGCCCATTGGCTGGGAGCGGCGCGCGGGGCAGCCCCGCCGGGGCCGGGCGGGTGCGCGGTCCCAGCGCCGCTCCCGCGCGCGCTGCGGTGGCCAGGCCGGCGGGGGCCCGCGCTCCTGCCGCGCGAAGCCTGGAGGAGCTGGTGCCGCCGCCGTTCGCTGTCGGCACCAGCCGCGCGGCACCAGTGCCAGTCATCCTGCAGGATTTATCCAGACACTGAGCGTGTGAATGACACTTCAGCTTTTGCCTCGCTCCTGCTATCTGTTGGTGGGATTGGAATTTTGATTGTCGTCTGCTGTGTGACCTTATTGTCCCTGTCTTCGCTTTAATATCACCTCTCCAGAAAAAGGGGAAAACCCCTTTTCCAGCATTTTCTAGAATGCTTTATGTTGGGCTCCTTAATAGCACTTCTTAACAAGTAGTGCTGGCCCAGGCAAAAATGCTTGTGCTCCTGTATGCAACTTTATTGAGTAGCTTGGGACACAAGATGCATTTGGCTCCAGTTGCAGAAATAAAAGCTCATAAGTGAGCTTTTAAGTGAGCTTAAGATCCGCATTTAAGGTCATGTGCAAGCAGCTGGAATCTTATCTCTACAAATAGTTCTCTGAAATAAAATACAGTACCCATCTACTTTGGTTGGGCTGAACTGTCCCTTAGTGAAACATTTGGAGTACTCAATAATGCTATATGCTATTGAAGTAATGGTAAAGTGAGTGTTAATGCATGCAATGTATATTTTAATTGCAGTAAAATGGGGACTGAAACTATGCAGGAATATAATAGTCCATTCAGACATGCACACTACTGGAGCAGAAGAGATGTTCCCAATTACCAGTTTTGCAGAATTTGTATCAGTCTTGTTTCTGGTGGTTTTTGGAAGTAGAGAATGCAGTTACTTATCCAATAGTCTCTTGTTTCTAGTAATACTTAGCAATTTTATTGTGGTTTGAGAAGAGAGGAGAGGAAGCTCGAGTACTGACTAATCAAAGGCATGATATCCCTTTATTATTTAGGAGTCCAAGTGATTGACGTTCTCCCAAAGTTTGCTTCTTGAGTCTGTTTTCTTGGACATGGCTACTTCTGGTATGTAATATTTGGCACTGAATGTGCTTTTTTTCCCCACTAAATTTGAAATTGTTTTGGAGGAAAATATTATAGCAAAACAAACTGTGGTCACTGTGCTTTTCTCCCATCTTTAGGCTTCTTTATAGAAGCTCTTGAACTGAGTGCTTGTGAAAACATACTAAAAGCCATTTCTAACAAGGCTAGCTGCATCTGTTAGCAAGACAGGCTTCAGTTCATCTATGTGCCATCTGCTCAGTTAGCAAAACTGACTATCATGTAGATATATTTGTGATCAAAGCTGATGTGCGTGTACAGCTAAACTTGAACAGGGCTGACGTGGCTGTTCATAGGTGTTTGAAGCGTGGAACACTGGCTTAAATATCTTGCTGAGAGTTGATTTCAGTTCTTGGCTCTGCCAGGTCAGACTGCGGACAAATACCTTGAATCTCTTGCTCAGACTTCTTGCCAAAGAAAGAATGCTTTTTGTTTGAAGTACTGATGAACTTGCTTTTCATGATTTCAGTATTAGAAGCTAAAGCAAAATATCCAGCACATGGATAATCTAATATCCAAGAAAAGCTGGAAACAGTTATTTGTTTTATTTCTTTGAATGGCGCTACTGCACAAAATAAAACTTAGATATGCTAAAATGTTGACTGTCTTCTGGAATGAACTTTTCGTGGTATTGAATTTCTGAAGGCTCTTTTTCAAGTTACCTGAGTCAGTTCCTGGTGTAAAATACAGATTTTTATGCTTGTAGATATTCAAGTGAAGGAACTGGAAAAGCGTGCCTCTGGGCAGGCATTTGAGCTGATACTCAGTCCCCGCTCAAAAGAAGCGGTTCCAGAATTTCCTCTTTCTCCCCCAAAGAAGAAGGATCTGTCACTGGAAGAAATCCAGAAGAAGTTGGAAGCAGCAGAAGAGAGACGTAAGGTAAATTCAAAACAACAACAGATTAAGGGAGCTCTGCTAAGCTAGTCTTGTGGGGGTTTTTTTTGTTTGTTTTTTTGTTTAAGTCTTGCTTCTTTTGCTTGAGACAGATGACTAACAGTCTGTATTGCTGTCAACAGAATATTAATTGAATTTTGGTAAACTCTCTTAGGCTCTTAGGAAACTTTGTGTTGATCTGGAAGCTTTGTTCTTAAAATGATCTTGAATGGCCACTTGCAAAACTGAGAGAAATTGTTTACTTGAGAGAGGTGATCCTATTTCAGGAAGATATTGATTTTTTTTTTTTCCTTCTGTCTATAACCTCATAAAACTTTTCAAGTTCTGGAGAACTTAGTGGTGAATCTCTAATTGGATCTGCCAGTATAGAGTCTGTGTTGATATAAGAGCTTGCTGTTGAAGTGTGGCTTAAAGACCTTGGACACACAGGAGGTTAGTAAACCTCTGTGCAACCAAGATCACAGTAATTCATTACTCTGAGAAGTAAGAATCTTCTCAGAAAGATGTATTAGTGTTAACAAAATCCATATGCTCTCCCTCCAGGAGGAAAGATCCAATTAACAAGAATTATAACTAATGGCAGAAACTTGCCTTTCCTGTGTATTTTGTAGTAGGGAAATACTGCCCATGTAGTATGGGCATGGGGAGGGGGGAGCACTGGGGAGCTTTGTCCTAATTCATGATGTTATCCTATTTTCTATTAAAGTAGCAGAAGAATCTCTTTCAAGAGTTGCAAACAACCTGACTGTAGATGTCCGTGTAGTTCGTTTGTGCTTAAAATGTGATCTGTCTTGTTAGTCTCACGAGGCAGAAGTCTTGAAGCAGCTAGCTGAGAAACGGGAGCATGAGAAAGAAGTGCTTCAGAAAGCAATTGAAGAAAATAACAACTTCAGCAAAATGGCAGAAGAGAAGCTGACCCACAAAATGGAAGCTAACAAAGAAAACCGAGAGGCACAAATGGCTGCTAAACTGGAACGCTTGAGGGAGAAAGTAGGTGTAGAGTTCCAGGATTCCATTTGGGAGAGGACTATCTTTACCTTGCAAACAAGCTGTGTGTATGCATGTGTATATGAAAGATGAGTAAATGGCCCAGTGTGGGAATCTGTATGAATAGATGGATGTCCTTGGGTGTTCTGTGTTGATCTAATTATTAAAGACTAACTCTACAGAACCCTTTGTAGAAATTCTACAGCAGAAATTCTCCTCTTGGGTGAGAAGAGATGAATGGAGTTAGTAGCTTCTTGCATACTGTTAAAACACTTTATTTCCCCCTCTTGTAATCTGTCATAGTTCATCCTGTTGGTTGGAGGGGTGGGAAGTAAACTTGGGTCAGAAGGAAGGGAGTCACGTGCGCAAACCTGGAGTTCTGCCTTTCTCTGGGGTTGGGCAACTAACTGCTTCAATGCTGTTACCTTTCAGGACAAGCATATTGAAGAGGTTCGAAAGAACAAAGAAGGCAAAGACCCTGGTGAGGCCGAAACCGACTGACTTCATTCTGGAAACTGACTCTCCCCCTCCTCTAAATATCCAAAGACTGTACTGGCCAGTGGTTTCTTTTTTTTTTTTTTTGGTTTTGTTTTTTAAGTTTCTAGAAACTGATGTAGAACTGTAAAGTTAGATCCAAACTGTACACTTTCTTTGGGGGCTAGAGGGGAGACCTTACATGTTTCACTTTTCTAAAGTGTTGTCTTTCCAGTGTAGCTATCCTCTTGTTGCATCCTTTTCTACTCCAGAGCACTTGCTACTGGGTTGATGGCTAGTACTGTATCAGCTCTGTAAGACTTTGTGGAAGGAATATGTAGTATACTGTTCCATGCTGAATATCTGTAACACTTCAAAAATCTGACTCTGTCCCAGTCTTCTAAAATACTACTGTAACTGAGTGACTAAATAAAGCTGCACAGTGCTGTTATGAGAATTATTTCTAAAAGTGATGCAAGACAAATCAGTTAGCTGAGGTCTAAAAAGGATGTCCTTCTCCAACACTGGATATAAGTCTGTAGCAGCACTCTTCCTTAACATCCATGGGTATGCTGCATGACTGCCTTTCCCTAGAGCATTTCCATTGTCTTAATTTTACAGTAAGAGCTTTGTTTTGACACCTCAGCAGTTGTCAGCTGTTGTGTTTTTGTTAAAATGGTTCAGAACCACCTCCTTTTGGATACTGACACTTCAACAAGCAAGTCCTTGTTATCACATGACTCTAGTCTCCTTTGTTTTGTTTTCTTTTATGTAAGGCTTCCTAGAAGGTTAATTCTGCTATTGAATTATGACTTCTGTACTGTTTCATGTAATGTTACAAAGCTGAAAAGTTCAGAAAGCTGTTCTGTTTGGGATCATGTGCCTGCCTGAGCAGAAAATGCTGCTGTAGACACGACGTTTTTCTCTTATTTGGTGTCTGCTGCAGGTTTGTTGGGATAGTAAGTTGTGCCACAGGGTGAATCTGAAAATCAGTTCTTTCCCACAAACAGATGCATTTCGTCTTTCTGGGATGTGACAAATTGTTACCACTGCACTTGTGCTGTGAGTAAAGATGCTTTTTAGGTGGATTAGGTGGTAGTTACTGTATTGCATGGGTACCTTGTGATTTAAGAGCAAACAAAAAAAAAAAAGCTTTCTCTAAGACTGATCCAGGGAGTGTCATGCATATCCACATGTCTTCACTACTCTGCAGTAAAGACAAGGTTGCATTTGGCATGGGTAAACAGCCACCTGTCTACAGCTGCTTCATATAAACATCTGTTCTGAATGGCCTCAGCTTAAAAGATGGCCCCCTTCCAGAGTAGGGTTACTCTGAGGATAGTAGCACTTGGATTTAACAAATTCTGCTAGTGTCAAGGCCAGTGCCAATTCTGAAATTACACTTTCAAATACTAAGTATTTAAGTGAAGCACTTGGTCGCTTTTCCCTGATTTGTGTCCCTAATCCTTAGGTCTGCTGCAGTGTGTATTTTCAGGTTGGTCTCCTCTGTAGCCTCTGGCAGTGGAGAAGTGATGGGTTTGGATAATCTGTGGCTGGAAGACTCAATAGGGTCTGGGCTTTTTATGGGGCTAATTGAGTAGTGGACCTCTTCCTCAGTGTTCTGAGGCTTGCCAAAGAAGGGACCTCCCTTTAGAAGGCCTTCTGTATCGCATTTATTGCACTAGACTTGCAATTAACTAGCCAAAAAAAGTAGGATGCTGTTTGACGAATAGAAGAAGAGTGAGGCTACACTGAGATAATAGATCAAGCTCAACACATCTGGGTAGCTGGAAACCTTCATGTGAGCAATTCTTGGAAGCATTTTAATACTTCATAATCTAAGGTAAGATGGTGTTTCTACCTGCTTGAAAGCAGCCAACCTTTTGCAGGGTGAAATACTGCAGGTTTTTAATAACACAACAGCCTTGCATAAATTGAGAGCAGGATCTCCCAGGGGAGGTGAATGGGATGATGGAATACAAGCTAAACTTTGAGAAGGACTTGAATCTATTATGTAAAAATGCATAGGAAAGATGTTGAGTATATCTAACGCTACAGTGCAGTGGTCACTGTGTCAGTTCCCACATACAATTTTATGTACAATTAGCACTCAGCCTCTCTTTCAACTTACTGATCTGCTCCCTAAGAAGAATCAAGATGTTCTGAATGCTCCCTCTTGTCTTCTCAAGACAGTGGGGGGAAGAGGATGATAGCATTGCCAGAGCACAAACTGTTAAGAGAAAGAAAAGATGCCAAATAAATGGGAGTTTCTTGCTTGCTGGAGTTGTCAGATGTTAGCTAGAGAGCTGTTCAGTCTTAGTTACATGTTACGTGGCTTGTGTTAAATGGAACTTACTGCACAGAGCCTAGTTCCTCTATGAGAGTGGCTGCAAGAAGGGGAGATCGGAGGAGAGAATGGAATTTGGGGAGGCAAATAGGGGGAGGATGGTAACAATTTGTTAAAGTACTGAAAAGGGGGGTGGAGTAAGAGGAGATGAAAGTCATGCTGGTTTATTTTATGTTGAAATTATCATTAAGGAAAAAAAAGCTCAAAGTGCAGTCCTGTGGCAAGTAGGGTTCTGGGCAGTTGTAGAATTGCGCAGTGCCTCAGCTCCTGAAAGGTTTGCTGCCCAGGTAATGGGAAAATTATGCCTTTTTGGGGGGGGGGAGGAGGGGGGAATGTCTCCAGCTGGTAGGCTGACCTCAGAAGGCAGCAGTAAGCAAGCCTTTAGGCTGCGTTAAGGATGGTACACGGAAGTAATCTAGCAGGGGGCTGTTGAAACTGCTGCTTAAAAATTATTATTTTCGTACGTTCAGGTGGGAAAGCCGGGCGGCGCGGCCCGGGGCCGCCGCGAGGGCGGGAGGAGCGGGGCGGAGCGGAGGCCGGCGGCCGCCCGCGGGAGGCGCCCGCACGGGGCTCCTGCCGCGGCCGGGCCCGACCCACCGCGGGGCGGGGCCGGGGCCGGGGCCGGCGGAGGGGGCGGGCGGTGCGGGGGCGCGGCCCGGCCCGGCCCGGCCCGGCCCGCCCGCGGCTCGGCGTCCTCCGGGGCTGCGGGGAGCAGAGCTGTCACCAGGAGCGCAGCCCGGGTGCCAGCGGGCTCAGCAGGTGCCTTCGCGGGGAGCCGGGCGGTGGTAGCGGCTGGGGCGGCTTCCCGGGCTATAGGTACCCGCCAGCCCTGCCTCTGGGCAGGGGGACCTGCGGGCTGGGGTCCGCGGGAGCACTGCCCTGCTGCTGAGACCTCCTGGGCCCCGGGGGGCGGAGGGCAGGGGTTCTGGGATCATCTCCGCTGACCCTAACCTCCAGCTGCAGAGGACTTTGCCCCAGCACACATCCAAATCCCCAAATACCCCTGACACCCTCGGGAAGCAAATTCACGGGAGGAAGGATCAGTCCCTGGCTGCCCCATAAAAGACTTTCGTAGGTCTGGTAAATTCCCGCAGTGGGAGGAAGGAGAGGCCGGCCAGGCCTGACGCCTAGCTGTGGTGTACAAGCTCAGCTCACTGGGTTTGGTGAGCCTGTGCCAAATTCAGAAAAAGCTGAACATAATTTAAAAAGAAAAAACAATATATTTGTGCTTCAGAAGGATAATTACAGTAGTGTGCATGGGAGCAAATACGCATGTAAACAGCTGCAGACTGAGTCAGTTTCTCATTAAGTAAAATTCAGCAGGATGGGTGGATGCTACTTGAGAGAGGAAATACTCTGTAGGAAATAACAGGCCTTTGAGGCAGCATTATTGACATCTTACCGGTGTGTGGGTATTATTCAGAGTAAGAGTAAGATTAAGGATTCCCAATGTGGCGTAGGATGTTCGTAGCTGAACTTTGCAAGAGCCCTGTCGATTAAGCCCTGCCCAAACAAGTTTCGGGACTAACTGATGTAGACACTGATCTGTATCCTGTCTCATGTTTGGCTGCTTTGAATGCAGATTTTCCCCCTGCTTTTGTCACAGCTTATCCCTGAACAGAACCTGGGGGCATCTTTTTCCATAGGAATTTGGCTTCTCGCTGCCACCCGTTCTGACACGCTCTGTACCCGAGCCTCCTCCTAGCATACTGTGGCTTTCCTTGTGGGCAGCCCTGGCTCAGTAACGGACACGAAGGTAAGTGCTCCACACAGCAGGAGGGTTTCATTTTCTCCTAAATTGCCTGTTTTCTGTTTTATTTTTTTTAACAGTCCTATCCCCTCCTCCTACTTTTTCCAAACTTTGAAGAGCTTTTCTTGTCTGAGCTGTCCTGAAATAACTGAACTTGCCAAGAATTAAGACTGTAAACAGCATTGGAATTGGAGGGACTCTGTCTGTTGTCTTTAAAACTTGTTTGAGCAAATCTGTTAGCCTATTCAGGAAGAGAGTGGGAGAAAAGACCTGGTCCCAAGCATGTTCTTCCTTGTCTTTCCAAGGCTGCTTTACAAAGGCAGAAAAAGCCAGCAAGGTTTACGTTGTAAGGATAGCAGCTTCAAAAATGTAAACATGGAAAAATTTGCTTTCAAAGATTATGCTACCCCTGAATCTCAGTGATGCAATAGAATAGTCACTCAAGCAGAAATGTTTTTGTACAAAACCACATGGAAAATTAGGAGTAGAAAAAGAGACAGTAAAAACTCAAAACAGCAGTTATTTACGTGTTTTGTTGCTGATGTTAGTTTAAGGCAGAACAAATCACCTATTCAACCTTGCAAGGAGGTCACACATTAAGAGTGCTTGTAAAGATAAACACTGCAGTCAATCTACAAGGGAAAGCTTGGGCTGCTTCTTGAGCTGGAGGATTGTTTAGGGTGCTGTGGGTCCCAAACCTCCCCCAAGTGCTAGGAAAGGGAGAGCTGAGATCAACCAGGGATTGCTATAGCCTGTTAAGTGTTAACCCCCTACTTGTGTACTCTTCCAGACTGTCACTGGTACAGTATGGGGTGCTCTAGCGTGGGTTCTTAAATCTCACTTCAACTCCCTTAATGTTACAATTTTTGCCAATTAATTTATTTCAGGTATTATAATGAGGCCGTTCTCATACGTGACTATACATGTCTTAAAAAGCTAGTAACATTCAGCCTCTCCTTCCTGATTTTGGTAAAGTCCCTGTTAAACACCACAGCAAAACTTTCTTTTTGTCCCAAAGGGTGTTCTGCTTGACAATAAATTGGAGTTCAGCTGCATCATGGCAACTGTTGTCACTGAAAAGCTTAGCCGCCTCTTCATTAATGTGCGCCAGATCCCTCAGCTGCTGGCCCCGCTGCCTCCCTCTACCGTGAGCAGTTCAGAGGTGCCAAAGGTCTACTGGAAGCCCTACATCCACACCGGCTACCGGCCGGTTCACCAGACCTGGCGCTATTACTTCTCAACGCTCTTTCAGCAGCACAACGAGGCCATCAACGTCTGGACCCATCTGGTGGCAGCGTTGATTCTGCTGCGGCGGTTCCAGCAGCTTTCACAGCGGGTGGATTTTGGGCAGGACCCTCATGCCCAGCCCCTCCTCATTATCATTGTGGCATCCATCACATACTTGACGTTCAGCACCCTCGCTCACCTTCTGCAGGCCAAATCGGAGTTCTGGCACTACAGCTTCTTCTTCATGGACTATGTGGGAGTAGCCATTTATCAGTATGGCAGTGCCCTAGTGCACTACTATTATGCCATTGAACCAAGCTGGCATGAAAAGGTCAAGGTGTTTTACATGCCAGTGGCTGTCCTGTTAGCGTGGCTGTCCTGCGCGGGTTCTTGTTACGCTAAGTATCAGTACCACCAGTCTGCTCACTTTCTTAGCAGGCTCTGTCAAGAAATGCCCTCCGGTCTGGCTTACATGCTTGACATCAGCCCTGTGATTCACCGAATCTATACTGCCCAGTCCTCTGAGCACGCTGACCCAGCCGTGTTGTATCACAAATGCCAGGTACTGTTTTTCCTCATTGGTGCCTTTTTCTTCTCGCACCCTTATCCAGAGAAGTGGTTCCCTGGGAAATGTCATTTTTTTGGGCAAGGCCATCAGATTTTTCATGTGTTCCTGGTCCTCTGCACTCTAGCACAGATCGAGGCAGTGGTGTTAGATTACGAGTCCAGGCGGCAAATCTATTCTAAACTTCATGGTGACTTAGCTCATAACTTTTCTGCCCTGTGCCTTTTCACTGTAACCTGCTGTGTTCTCACAGCCACTTATATGGCCAGGAAGGTGAAGAGCAAGCTGAGCTTCAAAGAAGAGTAACAGCCCTGTAGGAGAAGCATGTGAGCTCACCGTGGGCCTGAATGCTTGATCTAGAGACAGCTGTGGTGATGCCATCAGGTGAATCTGGTTACAGGCTTCAAGAAGAGAAGTGAAATGCTTTGTGAACTGCTACTAGTCAGTGCTCTCTACAGGGGTGAAAACACGAACTGCTGTTCAAGCTTTTTAAAAATTCAGAACTAGTTCCAACTTAATGATACACTGATTTAATTCAAATGTCTGAATAAACAGTTGGAACAAAATGCTCTTTATTAATGATGCAACCCTATGTTTTAATGGCTGTGGACTGCAAAAGTTTATTGGATGCTACCAGGTCTCAGCAAAAGGTAAGGAGATACGATCTGATCTTAGACCCACTTAACTGTGGCAGAATCTAAGCCATTAAAACAAACAGACCAAACTGGACCTATATAAATCATAAACAAACAAGAATGTCAAATTTACCTAAAATCAGTTCAGGCTCATTTTGTATGGCTTAGGAAATGTTAGTTATCCATACAGTGACATGGCATGAGCCCTTACAAAGCAAGTGTGAGTATGTGCGAGAAAGACATGAACGCTGTCCTTACAATTGAAATAAGCTGCGAGACAGAGAGATGGAAGGAGTGGGGTGGTGGGCTTGATGGTAGAGGAAATGGGGCCAAGGAATGACTTGATGGAGACTGTGCCCCAGGAAACTCATTAAGATGACTGCAGGTCTCTGCAACCCCCGCCTCAGAAGAGTGCTTGTAAGCAGGCCGTGGTGTGGTGGCTGTGATGGCCTGCAACAGTGGGCTCCCACCATGGAGCAAGAACTGCTGGGGCCCCCGGCTGCACTGCACCTTCTGCAGCTGCTGCTCATGAAGTCAAGGTGAGACAGGCTGGGACTGGAGGGAAGGGGGAGAGGGGAGGACAGAGCTCGGTGAACAAGCTGAGGCGAGGGGGAGGAAAGTGCATACATGAGAAAAACGTGCCTATAGCTCTGTTCCCCTTTTGACTTTCACAGCAGCCCCAGCTTCCCCTGCCCCCCTCCCTTTTTTTTTGCTGTCCCTGTGAGTGCTTGGCTTCCTGACCCGCCAAGGAGCCCTTTGGCGGCAGCCGTCTCGTCTGGGAGCAGCTGTTAGGGCAGCATCCTTGTTTACGCTGCAGGCCTTTCCTTCATGTCATGCACGCGTCAGTGCTGACCGCAGTCTCTGTGCAGAGAGGCCTGCGTGTGCCTCCCCGTGACAGATACCGGGGGCGTCACAGGCAGGCTGGGGAGGTCCCCCTGCCCCGGCCCGCTCGGGGGCCGCTGAGCAGTCGCTGTGCTGCGGCGCTCATCTTAGTTTGCAGGCAGCCCCCTGCCTGGCTGCTGCTGCAGCGGCTGGGCTGAGGCCCTCCTGCGGTCGCATCCTCCCCTCTGGGGGACCCCCTTTTCACAGCCATCTGCCCCCCGAGCGTGAGGGCCGCCCTACTGCCAGGCTTCGTCCCGGGAGAGTTCAGCGAGAGGGGAAGGAAAACATGAGGCGACGCCGCCCTCCCCTCACCCCCTCAGCAGCCCCCAGCGCGGCGGCGGCAGCCGCTATATATACGGCGCGGCTCGGAGTGGGCGGGACCAGCGCTGCCGCCCATCCCCAAACCCTGGCGGCGATTGGCCAGTCTCTGTGGCGGCGGTTGGCGCGCGCGGCGGCCGTTACGCGGCGGCGGTTGGCGCGCGCGGCGGCGGTTGGCGGCCGTTTCGCGGCGGCGGCGGCGGCGCGCGGGGCTGGTGCCTGCGCGCTGAGGTAGGGCCATGGGCCGGGCGAGGCGGCGGGCCCGCCGGCCCGTGGGGGAGGCACGGGGGCGGGGGGGGGATCCTCTGCAGCCGCCGCGCCGGGAGCCGCGGGAAAGGGACTAGGGCGGGAGTTAACGAGGTAACGGCCCTTCCCTCCCCTCCCCACCCCCAACACACCCCGGGTTGGTTCAGCCTCCTTGGCGCTGCTCGGGGGGGGGGGGGGGGGGGGGGGGGGGGGCGCGTTCCTGGCCTTCCCGGCCTTCCCAAGGGCCTGCGGAAGCAGCTTACCCAAATTTGCCCTTTTGAAGACCAGAAAACGCAGGGAGCGTCTGCTTTGGAGGGTTAGCCATGAAACGCAAGCGCAGAGGCAGCGCTGCCCAGCAGGTTGAGGCATGCGATGTCTGGCTGGACACGGCGAAGCTAAAGCAGCGCAAAGTGCAGGTAAGGGCCCAGCGCAGTTTGCACGGGGCTGTGCTCTTTGGGGTGTCTGCTGCAGTCACGTGCAGGTCTTTACCAACCTGGGCTGTGCTTGTCTAAAGCAGTGCAGAGTCCTTTAAGTTTATAACAGACTGATAGTGGGAGAAGATATGATAACATTGCAAATTACCCGAGGTTGGCAGAACAACGCTGCAAGATGGATGCACCATAGAAGTATTTAAAGAAAGATGTGTGAGAGCAACGGTATGTGGTTAATGAGGTTTGGGCTGTGTAGGACACTTGGATAGGAAAAGTTGAACCAATTATCAAGGAAGTGGGAACTATGCCATGACACTGGAAGAAGGGTAGGTTTGTTATTACCAGCATGTGGCCATTTTCCATTTGTTTCTTTCCTTTTTTAGTCTTTCCTAGCCAAGCCAAAAGTACCTCATCGGCTTCTGGAAGGGAACTGTGATGGGTACACCTCAGTGTCTTTCACACAGACAAGAGCAGCTCCATCACGTACCAAGCAAACCACCATCTCCTCCTTCTTCAGTACGCAGATAGGTAATGTGAACTGGCTTATGCCCATGTATGGAAGTAGTTTCAGACCATAATAGATAATCTATCTTTATTTGTAGGCAGTTTTACTAAGTAGAAAGTGTGTTTCCTTGCGAGAAGGGTAAAGGTTAAAGGTTTGAACTGCTGGAAAGGAACATACTGCGAGGGTTAATGTAAAAGCAGTGTTTTTGCAGCATTATACTGAAGTAAGTGTGAGCAACAGTGAGTAGTTACAGCTAGTCTTCCTTCAAGAGCAATCTGAACTGTTTAAATAACACACCAGGTTCTGTTCTCTACAAAACTGGCATTTTCAGTGAAATGCAAGGAAGGCCAGGCACCCGACTCAACCTAAGCAGCCACATAAAGCAGCCCAAGCGGGAAAACTCTTAGTGGTGCAGGAACGTGATTCACAAGGGCTTACAGAGTAAGATACTTTGAGAAATGTCCCCTGTTGACTGTAACATTCTGAAAACAAATTGACTAGGGCAGGAGTGTGTTTGTGCTATGGACACACCTTAACAGTTTTTAGCCCTTAAACTGAATTCATCTGTTCTCACTGTGAAATCTTATGTAATACTGCAATATCAGTATTTTGAAGCCTAGAAGGTATAAGCCCCAATCAAGAATTTAAGAATTTCTGTAGTTTCATGCTCCAGCTGTAGTGTGTTCTTGAGTTTTCAGGTAGAATTTCAAGTTTTGGCTTGCCTAATGGTGTAACATTTTAAGGACAATCAAAGCAGGAATGCCACTTCCGCTTGGGAAAGGTGCTGTCTGGGCAGACACACCAAGTCATTCAGTATTATGTGGGCAGCTGTCCATGACTGGAGAAGGGGGAGCTTCTAGGGAGCTGCATGGTAGATTTGTTATAAACAATACCAGTCCTAGACTGTTTGTTATATGCTCTTGGAAGAACATTATAGCTGCAAGTGAAAATGAGTGTTGCTGGGTTCAAACAATCCAGTTGTAAGAGGAATCAGTGGGAGTCTTTCAAGGAAAGCCTTCTGTGAATAGCTGGACAAAGCCTTTTTTGAAGGAATGCAATGTTAAATCCTAAGTAAGTGGATCAATAAAGGCAAGAGCAGATCACATGAAAATATTTAAGGCAATTAAGCCACCTGAGAAAGTCTGTGCTTTTGAGACTGCTTTTGTGATCGAGAATACAAGAAACTGGGATCTGTCTGTCTTGTTCTTAAATTAACAAATACAGCAGTGAAACAGATGCAGAAATCAGCAAGGTAGGATACAGGCTAATGCCTTCCTTACTAAAAGAAGAGAGGTGGTACTTCAGAGCTGTATAACAACAGCTAGTTCATCAACGTTTTTGGTAATAAGCAGATCAGAGGAAGCACTACATAAATTGTCTAGTTTAGTAATCATCTTGTTTTGACCAGTGAAGTAGGCTGCTTTTTCAAGAGCTGTAATCTGAGACGAGTCAGAGGAACAGAGCAAACCATTCAAAGAAGAGTCAAGCTTAAAGAAATCAGGAGAGTATTTGAGAGGAGCTGAACCCAGCAGGAATTTTTGCATGCTTGTTTCTGTAAACCACTGAACAGCCATTTGACAGAATTCTTTCTTTGTGCATTGTGTAGGATCATTGACAGTTTTTGCTTTGGATTTGTCGTTCCTATGCCTTTTGAATTCATTGTATCTTTTTATTTATTTACATACTTATTTTCATTTGATGCATCTGATTTATTTATTTATTCATTGTATGTATTTGGATTCACTGACTGCTGCTATTGTTCAATAGAGATCTACCACAAAATTTAAGAAGCTGTAACAATTCTTGTATTTATCTTACACAAATAGCATATCCTGAGATACTGAGAAACTATGCTAGATTCCGTTTTAAATAGTTTCAAAAGTGTCACTTGATTCTTTCAACTGGAGGTGGAGGCAAGCTGTAGAATTTTCACTAGGTTTTCTTTGCAACAACTTTGTTAGCATTTACACACACTCAGAAATAACCTGCTCTCAAGGACCTTTAAAACACTGTGGTTAGTAGTTAACTGATATCAGAAAAAAACTTGCTAAAACTTCACTTGTACTCCATCTATTTATCAAATGTTACTAACTAGGCTGTAGCTGTCTCAGGTTAATACTGTGTTTCTGTGCTGAAGGTTGCTGATGCATTTTAACCTAAAGCAGCTGTTCTTAAGCCAGCTGGTCTCAGTTCCACAGAAATACTGATTATTATGAGGTGGTGGCAATATTAATGTTGTATAGAGCAGTCTGTGTTTCATTATTTGAAGGAGTGGTGGAACTGTTGTTAAATCAAGCATAAAGGAGCACTTCATAGCAGTAGCCTCAGGTAGGGAAGAGCCCTGAGAAAGTGTGTGTCAGCTCTGATGTTATCCAATTCCACTTTGTTTTCAGATGAAAAAGACAAAGAAAACTCCAGGTTATCTCCACTTATCCTAAATAAAGAACCTAAAGAAAAAGGTATTCCTTTGGCTGCCTCCCCTGTGAAGATGTTGATGTTTCTGCAGATGGAGGAAGCCCAGAAACACCCCTTCAGAGCTGAAGATAAGAAGGTACAGATACCCCAGCATCTTGTACAAAAAGCAGTAGTCTTACAGACTCTTTTGCCAGACTCTTTGCTAGAAGCAGAGTCTCACCGTAAGAGCGAGGCCTCCTGTGGGGGGAAAGAGGATTTCTTCTTAGACTTTATTCAGGATTCAGAAGGCAAACGGATCCTAGCTCACAGAAAAGCAGCTGAGTTATTTGCAGGAGAAACAACCTCTGCAAACGGCATAACTTCAAGAAAGACAGCAGGCTCCTCAATGGACAAGGAAGATGACCAGCCGGATCCAGAGGAGGAGAAGGATGGACCTGGTTTCCAACCAATCTGTGGTACAAACCAGAGTAAGAAACCACACCAACCGTCTAGTAGCAATAATTCTTTAACTGAATTCTCTGAGCCTGAGAATATAAATCCTGCTATAAAGACAGATAATATTGGGGCTGCTGGCTTTTATTCATCTCCAAAAAGAATAGCTAAAGCACAGCCTTTGAGAGAGAGCAGCCAAAATGCTGGTGGTGGTTCAGCTAAGGAAGAATGGGACAGTAAGAACAGATTGAGCAGTCCTTTGAAGCAATTGTTTACCCAGGATTCGGAGGGGAACAGAGTAATTTCTCACTACTGCCAGAAAATGAGATCTCCTCTAAAGGACAAAAACAGCACTAGCAGTAGGCTGACTAACTCTCCATACAAGGATTGTTCCAGGGTCACTACAAATAGGAACGTAAGCAAACTAGGGGAGCATCAGTTAGATACATGCTATGATTTACTATTCACACAGGATTCAGAAGGAAATAGAGTTATTAGACACTGACTAGTGACCATTAACGGGCAGCCTGTATGAATACTTCTGAAGCCTAAGAAAGCATCATCTTTAAGAAAGGAGTCTGGAACAGGAAAGTATAACCATTGATTGAACACATGGTCTAGACAGTAGATGTAGTAGACCCATGCAACAGGCAGAATCTCTTTGGTCTCTAATAAGATTAATTTTTAAAGAAGCATGTTAATCATGCTTGAAACAACCAAATCATTATAATGTCCTGTGTGGCTAAGGCCTTGGCTTTAGCATTTCTACTAGTGTTTACATAACCTCTTGCTGGTCATAGAATCGTAGACTTGGTAAGGTTGGAAGGAACCTCTGGAGATCATCTAGTCCAACCCCAAACAAGTTGCCCCTATGGGGATCAAACCCATGACCTTGGCATTATTAGCACCACGCTATAACCAACTGAGCTAAACCTAACCCCAAAGTCAGCCTAAAAGAACTTCCTGATGACACTTCCATATCTCTTAGTCTCCTAGAAGCCCAAATTAAAAGCTTTTCTAGGATCAGCTCAGGAACCATACAGTCTACTTAAGACATTAGCTGCCTCTAAGAAAGATTAGGTTCAACTACCAGTCACAGAATTCTGCTTACCTCCTAACTGCTGTTGTACCATTGTCTGTAAGTGACAGCTGGTGCGGGGAAGAAGTAACAGGTTTTAGGCTTTTCAGCTTGTGCTTCTATAACTGTTAAAGGCTCATCTGCAGCTAGCAAAGGTGTAATGAAAGCACTTAACTCCCACTGCCAAGCTTACTAAAGGTTTAAAGCAATGAAAACTGATAAGGGGTTGAATTCTAACAGTGCATCTATTCTGGGTAAGTGTGAACTTTAATCCTAACATTAGATGCCTGTGTAACTCTTTCATAGGATGAGATACACCTGGGGTGTGCCAGCAAGTCCTCTCATGTTCTACTCAGCTGTAATGGACGGTACCATTACAGCCCTGGTTAGGTGGAAAGGTAAAGCACTGAGCCTCCTCTGTAGGAGAGGGAACTATGTTAAGTATTAATTTAACTGCAAAGGGCAGCTGCCACACTTCAGTAACAGCAGCGGATAATTTCTGTATGCTTCTTGTACAGCATAATCTCCTGCTTTTAGATACACAGGATTTTGGATGGGCGTGCTTTAGATTTTATCTGCTTTGAAGCACAGAGACCAGCTGCTCAAAAACCCCAGGGGGTCACATGCAGAGAAACAACACGCCAGCATCTGCGACCGCGATCACAGTCCAGAACACCAACCTTCTTTGTTAGAAGAACTGCCTGATTGTTTTTTATACCTTTTTTATTTTTTTATGTTGAGTTTTTCTCAGCCACTGCTTTAACTCTGTAAATATTGTCAATTACGGTTTTACTTTCCCATGGGGCCAGAATTTCAGTACAACAGATCAAATTAAAGCTATGTCACAGTCCGGAAGTTAGTTGCTCTGCTGCTTTGTCTTATATCCAGCCTGCATGGGGAATGCATTCCCAGAAACAGGGAATCTTGGGTTTAATTCCATCTTCTCCACAAGGAGATATATTTCCACCACCTCTTTATATAGAAGGGACTTACCGTGACAGAATGAATGAGCTTGCATGTCCAGGGGCTTAGGACATGTATCTGAGAGGGAAAGAGCTGTTCTTGGGACTGCATCTGTATCAACCATATATAAAATGGATTAAGTCTTAAATGCTCTTCTAGTCTCAGCTTACTGTGTGGCCAGATCACCCTCTGGAAGCCTCTTCTCTCACTTTTAAGGTGGGGATCATTTAACTTCTCAAGCCCTGAGGGACTGGTGAATTAAGAAAGCCTTAGCACCTGCATTTATTAATTCAGATTAAGAAATCACAGCAGCACTATAACACTTCATCTGTAGCAGCCCCCCACCCCACCATATAAGGCAATATTTCTGACATGTTGTGGACATAAACACATTAATAATATTAAGGACAACTACTGTCTTATTAAGGCTCAATTTTATATAAAGGAAAAAAAAAATCATACTTCAAATACAGCCATGAGGAACATTGCAGAGAGTGAGCATAGCTGAAAGAAACATCTTCAATTAGTGAGAACTGTAGCTATAAACAACGCCAACTGCCCTCCTCCCTTTGCTTGACAATTCTCATGGTGCTCAGCTCTTAGCATTGGTGGTTCAATATATAGACCTTTTGGAATACTAAGTAAAAATACATTTCATCTGAATACAAGGACTACTAATGAAACATGAAATTACGGGCAAGAAATTAAGGCTATTCTGTCATGCAAGTATAGGGACAATTTGTGAGTTAAAAAACAGCAAGGGCATATTAAATCCAGCCAGCACCCATTAGGCATGGCTGAGCGGTTTGATCATTTACTTCCATTTCATTTAATCATCAGCTTAGACAAGGTTATTGGGAAGAAACATTTTACCTCCTTGATTCAACAACTTCCTAAACACTAAAGACCTGGAAGCATGAAATAGTTTATTCTCAGTAGCTCTGTACCAGACTCACAGCAGAGGAAGAACTGGATGTTTGACATCCATTTATACTGTAATGGGTAACAAGTTATATTGCAACAAGACAGTTTTAAGTTAACTTGAATGCTTAATGTGAACCTAAGGAAAACTGTAGGTAGAAAGAATTTCATCCAGCAGCACTCATTGCATTCTTTAAAAGATCCTTACCAAAAATCGAGACCTAAATACAGGTGGAAAACAATTTCCATCTTCTTAAAAAGCTTTTTTTCTTAAATATTACAATACATTGAAAACACTTCAAATCCATAGGGTCCTTCCTAAATAAGTGTCCAGTGCATAAACAATTTCTAATTAATAAAAGAGACAAAAAAGTTCAATCCTTAGGAAGGCAGCTACTGTAGAGAAAATTTTGGGAGCATAACACTTGCTTACAGAGTTTAACGGTGACAGTAACATCACTTCTCTTTCATGGTTAGATCTTCATCCTTTAGGGCAAATTTTCTTCTCAAAACTTCTGCTATAAGTATAGCAGGATCATCCTCCTTCATTGAAGTTCGGTTTCTACATGGAAGATGCGAAACAGTATATTAATACACCGAAGTCAATGGCTTACAATTCTAGTTAGATTTTAAACTTAAATACATTTAAGTGTTTTCCTGCAATCTTGATCATCAACTTTTGTTGCAAGCGGAGGAGGAAGGTGCAAGTACAATAATACAAAACAAAAGGAAGCTTAAAATTCAGATCTTTCACGTTTGGTGTAGGAAACGTGCAGCTCATGCTGTGGATACAGTTGCATCACTGAAAATCACAGCAGAGCTTTTTATTTATCATTTTTATTGAACTGTTAGTTAAGAAAGCATTTTAAGTTATTCACAGGCTATGTCTCCTGAATAAAAATCTAAAAAAATGGTTTGAATTAAAATCATTGGTCTAATTCCTCATTAATTTCACTATACAATAGATATATGCTTTCATATTTAAAAATATTTTAAAGAGAATTGTTACGCATTTCCTTTTTCTTACACGACTGCACAGAGGTTTTTCTTTTTTTTTTTCCTTGTTCTTTTTTTTTTTAATACCATTCTATCATCAAAGCATTTTGCCTTTTGTGACAAGTCCGGGCAAGGAGTTTACTTCAGAAGTGCCAGTAAGCTGATTTCACAGGAAGCCAAAACCTAGGTTTTCTTCCACTCAAATTATCATGAATTACTCAATAAGGCTTTGTTTGAAACCTGTATTAATAAAATTCCAGCGCTTAACTTTTTTACAGTTAAAATCTCTTGGTCAGAAACCAATGTGGGTTTTAAATATTCCTTAAAAAACATCCCCCAACACGTTTCCGTATGTGTTTGGGAGGCGCTTGCTCTCAGATTAACAACGCAGGCTTCAGCAAGCAGTGTAAGATGTCATCGAGGCTCACAGGTGACCCCTCGCTTTAGGCCAGGCTGCTCTCCAAGGCAAGCTCTTAATTCACAGTTGCTAAGTGCATCAAAATTTAAAAGCTGATTTTAGAGCTAGAAACATGCCACTGATTCCACTCGGATTGAACTGTTCCTTCTGACAAGGGTGCAGAGACAAAGATCAGGAGCGCCTCCCCCCCAAACCATTCCCTCCACGCAAGCAAACCTGAGAATTCAAAGTTACCCGAAGCATCAATCATCTGCCTCAGAAGATGCACAGCGAGAAACCCAAGCAGCCAGAGGAAGAGGCTAAACTAACAGCAGCAAAAAGGCAGCCGTGACGAAGCCTAAAGTAGTGCTGATCACAAGGAAAACGCTATCACAAGATGAGTACAGAGATAATCTGGACCAAGGGTGAGAATCGTAGTCTGTCCTACTAAAGAGTACAAACTTCCTGCAGCAAGACACAACCAGCAACAGCTGCAAGAAACTAGCAGCAGAGGCAGCACTTCAACACCAAGAAGCACCAGAATTAAACTTCAGCATCTCAGTCCCTTATAGCCTCTCCAAGGGCCAGAAAAATAATCATGGGCAGATTTAATTTGTTCAGTCCCATAGAAGAAGAAGTACTTAAAAATAAAAGTGTACTCACATTCCAAGCAGCTCCTCATGCTACCTGTTTTTAACCACACACTGAATGCACGGCTCAGCAGGCACACTACTCAGACACTCCCCTTCCTGAGGGCATCACAGACATTTTAAAGGGCTCTATTTGACATTTGTTGAAACACACACACTTCTGCAAGTGTTTTTCATACTCATTCATGAAGCCTCCAAGGTTGTGATTAAGCACCAAGTCCTAAATAGGAGCATCAGAGAAGCATCTATGTAATTATCTTGTTAAGCATCATTTGGCATCTTCATCTACAAAACTTAAAAAAAGAGTATGCGATCCTTTAAGTTTTACTGGTGTTACATACCTACACCGGCAAAACTGCTCTGCACTTAACTAACAGCACCTAAGCAAAGCGAGTGCAGCGGTAAAAGCACAATTCTGCTAGTACAGCCGCACTGACACTAGAGGATTGTGTCTGGGAATCATCTTCCCATATCAGAGACAAACAAGTGCAGTGTGGAAACGTAACAGCGGCTTATGTCAGGCACTTGTCTTTGCTGCAGGGTAAAAGCAGACATACTGTCAATTACTCAGCTGTCAAAGATCACTTTATTAAACTGCAGAAACAATTCCTTTCATCCGTTTGTCCATATACAAAGTTGAGAAAACCAGAGAAATAAAATGCAGATGCCTCTGTGGAGGCCACCTGTATGAAACTGCTCTAACATAAAACACTTGTTCATATCGCCATTGCTTCTAAACATACTTGTCCTTACAACCCATTTGTGCAAGAACAGGGTCTGCGTGCGACTGCTCCTAAACTGAGAAAGGTAGTTCACCGTCCGCAGCTGTGGGAAAGAGGCATTTCATGACTAAGTGTGAAAAATGAAATAAATGGAAATGCTACATACAAAAGCTGTATGAGTGATGTTACTCTCCAGTCCAGTGCTGAACAAGACCTGTTTGCAACCCAAAACGTGAAGCATTCCTGTGCTAGACCGGGGCTGGCGTTCCAGTCAGCCATCTTCAGTTAGCAGGTCATCATGCCACCAGGCAGGAGGGGGATCAAGCATCGATGATTTAAGCTAGTTGAACACTGGACTGTAATTATTATTCAGTGTAATATTTCAACTATCTGTGATTGTTCAAACAGCTCTAATTAAGATACAATAACCACACACTAAAATATGCCACTTACATTTAAGAGGCAGGTTAGAGGCTAAGACAGACAAACAGGTAAGACGAAAAGTTAAGGTCAAGCAAGAGATGGTCTCAAGCTTTTGTATTAAAATGTTTCTGGTTTTGATGTAAGCAGCAGTGCTATGGAAGCATGTAAAAACGAGGTAATTCCACGTATTAATGCAGTTAACTCCATTGGAAGCCTGAAAATTCATGTTATTACAGCCAACATATTTGATCAATACATGGAAATATTCTTTGAGCTCCATCAGAAAAGAGCAAAGAGACCCATCTGTGACCCAACTCTCTCCTAATCAGTCAAGTAGTCACCAAGAGGAAAAGGAGTCTTCGTGATTCAGGTCCTTCGCCCAACTCTGTACCCAACAAGGAAGAATTTGGTAGATATCCCCAATCTCCAAGAAGTATTTTACAGCATGAAAACCTTCCTCTCCCCCATCTTCTGTAATTTTATAAAGAATCAATGCCATTTATAAATCCTTTCTTTGTGCGCAGGCCGCTCTTGCTCCTATTCTTTCACATAGATTCCTTTCTATGGTAACGGCAAGATTAAACACTTCCATCCACTGCTAGTTATTCTCATACATTCAGGCTAGGAAATCCGAGTAAAATTTTGACCTTACTGCAGCTTTTCCTGTTACGTACAAGCTGCTTTTCATAAAGGATCAACTACGGCTGCTGAAGACACTGAAACACTTGTGTTCTGTAACTGCCACATGCAAAAAGTTAATACGGACAGCTGATTATTTCAGCTTCGGAATAACTACTGCTAACTGCATAACATGCTAACCTAGCTGTGGCTAAAATAAACCAACTCTAAGTTTAGAAGTCATACTTTTGTTTCTGTTATTTTCATGGATTTTCTTCAAACTGCCTCAAAGACTTTACAAACAGCCTCCCTCCCCAGTCACTGTCTTGATACAGGTGTTCTGGATACAAGCTGAACACACTTCTCTCATTTGACCATGTAATTTTTGCAGCACTGATAACCATGTTTCTTTTCAACTGAATCAGGCATAAATATTGTGAACTCTGCATGCTATTTTTGGTCAGGAATGTTATTCACACAATAGTGGCTGGAGGTCTCATTGGGCTGAAATTTGGAAATTGAACTTTATCACTGATTTCACATGTAAAAGAGAGGGTAGAGCTAACATGTTCAAGAAGCTACTCTATAAGATGGGCAGAATCCTGTCGCAACCATGCAGAAACCAACACGTCAGCAACTTGGGGAATTCTCATGATAAACGCATAAACTTATCATGAGGCAAGTGCAAGTTCACTCTGCCCACGTTCAAAGCTCAACCAGATGTGAATCAGATTCAGTCTGGAAGCTGAAAAGCTCCTTGTGTTCACTCCCATATGTGCCATGCTGAAACGGCTGTTCAGCTTCCCAGCTGGATAGAGCCTGGGTCTTGAACAACTTCAAGTAGAGAACTGCAACGTAGACCTCACTTTGAATGCTGTTCTGGTTTTAATCTGGGCAAAGCACAAGCTCTTTTTGAGATGAATAGATTGAAACAGCCAAACACTATGCTCATCTGTTTAAGTTCCTCCTCTACTGCTTTCTATCCAGATAGTTCAGTAATGCAGGTCTGGTCCAAAATCTATCATCCTGGACTTAATTAAAACTATACAGAAACACAAGTGTCAGTAAGTTATAGCATAAAATTATTATTTTGCCTCTATGAACCATGAACATAAAGCACCACCAACAAGCAGATGAATGAAATGTCCCGTGTCTACAATGATCTGATAGACAAACAAAACAAAACAAAACTTTCAAAGAGAAAAAAATCAAGAGAGTTCAGGAAAGACTTACAAGTCTTTGTTCTGCTTCATCCTATGAATGTCTTTAAGAATGCCCATCATGTCTGCAAAACTGCTGGCCTTCGAAAGAGACACAGAATCTTCCTCGTCAGGATCCTTTGGTTCTGGTTTACAACATTCAGAGGTTGCAGAACAAAGCATGGAAACAGATGGGAGCTCTGGGCTTTCTAAATCTGCCTCCTCCTCTGTGATATCGCTAATGACAAAGGAAGTTGTAGAGTGGAAAGAGGGTCCAAAACAAGGTAAAGGAGAAGATGCATTTGAACTTCCTGGAGACAGTAAATCTGGTGTTAATGAAGCAGAAGCTGAAAAAGAAAACAATATAGATAGATGGATAAATAAACTAATGCCAAACATATTTCTTTCCCCCCCCCTAAACAATAGAATATGAATCAAAAGGCATCATCAGCCAACCTCTTCCACATCAGTAGAAAACACATTAATCTAATCTGTCTTACCCTCCTTGGCTAGCGCACTTCGTAGAATACCATGTGGCAATACAGGACCTTCTCCAGGATCTTTCATCCCTCCAGCCCACCATACTTCTATCTCTATTCCTATCATGCCCATTGCCATAACATCCCCGCAGTTCAAACACTGCATCCAGTACCTGCATAAGCCAGGTTTGCTTTTTCCATGTTACAGATAAGAAATGGAGAGACAGAGATTTAGCTGCTGCTCAAGGTCACAGAGGAAGCCTGTATTGCATTACAGGTCTTAATTGTCTTAACTGTTCTTCCCTTGCCCTTCACCACAGTGTATACTGCTTTCCTTTCTTTTTCTTTCAGTTTCTTCCCCCTCAAACTATTACAGATGGTGTGAATGCAGGCGTTTTGACTTGTCTTGCTTTCCACTACCATTTATAAAATGAGAACAGCATCCACTCATTTCACAAAGAAGATGGGATTTATTTGCTCAAGTTTTAAAGCACCACAATTATAAGAACAGCTACATAAATTCCAAGTGTTATTAAGTGAAAATGAGTTAGATATTTCCAATTTAAAACATTAAGGAAAAAAATGAAATATGCTAAATGCACATCTCCTTGAAAGAACTTTTCTGCATTGAGAACAAATAGTACCTTAAAGCACTAATGCCCTTAGCCTCCAGAGAAAAGCTGTAGATCATTATCAATTTCCAATTAAGGGCTTTCTGTAACAGTATATTATAAAGCAGACTGCATAGTATTTCTTTTTTTTGCCATCAATCTTTCCCCAAAAAGCCTGCTAACTAGTCATCTCCTGTAACAGATTACAGAGCCACAGCTAGGTCCTAAATCATAGTTCCAAATTATTGACTTAGAAAATGCTAAGTCAGTAAGAACTGTTCTCAAATGCTAGCTGATAAAGACTAGGAACATTGCTAAGTAGAGAAGAAGAGAAAAGGGAATTAAATGATTAATGCATTTTTCTCCCATCCAGGTCTCTAACTTTCCAAGTTACTACTTTTTTGAATTAAATGGGCTTTTCTAGCACATGGCTTGGACACCTGTAGAGCTGAGATAGAAGTTAGAAGCCAAAATGCACAGAATTTGCCTGTTTTTTATTCCAATTCAGTTGTTCCTCTGATCTTGCATGAAGGAAGAGGACAAACACAGTCTGTCTGAAGGGGACATCTGTGATGTCTTGTTTTATACTTATTCACTGCAGAACTGAGGGTAATGTGGTTCCTTGACCCTCAAAGTGGCTTCATTTTACCATGGTGTTGTAAAAGTCGAAGTACATGGCATATGGGATCTGCAGCTGCACTCTTTACAGCTGATCACTGATGGCTGCTGTATTTTGACAGGACCAAAAATGACAAGAAATAAAAGCACAGAAAGACAGATATTCTCTGTGTGCATTAAATCGCAACAGAACTATATGAAGGAAATGGATGGTTCGTCAGTAGAAGAAATACCTAATCTCATCTCATTTGAGCAGAATTCCCCACGCTAAAACTGTCATATACACTTCTCAGGTGGTAGCACGTATATCTATACTATCAGTATCAAACAGAAACAAACAAACAAACAACCCTGTCCCAAACAATTTTTCACATAGAAACCAGCACTCAGACTAAATCAAACACAAGTCTGTTTCATGTTCAAAAGCTTCTATGACTCACAGATAACTGGACTAAATATAAGCAGTCATTAAGGCTCTAAGTCAGCTGGGGTTACAGAAGTCAGACAACCATGCTGTCTTTCACAAATCATGAGAGATTTGGTCCCACATACATGCAATGCAGTATAATGCAAAGTAGCAGCTTGGCTATTTAAAAAATATTTGCTTTCAGATGTCGGATAAGGAAGATTTCATCAGCTCCTGTTACCCATCACAAACAACGGGAATGAACCAGCATGGTATCATTTCAAGCGTGGCACAATCCTGTTTTGTTTTTTTAAAGTAATAATCTTCTTCCCCTGGAAAGCTGCCGTATTATAGCTGTTATCTTGGTTACTGGCCAAAGTATTCTGCATACAAGAAACACAGCTTTAAAGAAAAGCTGTCTTCAGAAAGGACTGAATTCCATTAGTTTGCAAAACTGTTCATTTTTCAAGATTTTGAGTTGTGAGATCAACAACTCTGCCCTCTCACTATTCCATAAATAAAGATACCTGGTTATGTCTGATCTTAATAGTTCTCCAACTCTAAAATGACCACTGTAGCAGCAAGCTTTGTAGTACCACTGGGCTCTGGGTCCTACCAAGAGTCTTCATATTCCCAGGGCTCGAGGATACAGGAAAAGCCATGAAGAAAGTGATGAAAGAACTTTGTTTTTCCTCACAGTTCAGTTTTGTGGCTAACATAAGGCTTTTCAGTTGCACACAAATTTGGTAAAAGAAAGAAATCAACTCACACTAGGCTCTTCACCAAATACCTTATCTACTACATAAATAGCACTGTCATTTTCACAAAATAAGCCCACCAACTTCTCACTCTTAGTCAAACCAAGACATAGTCCTCAAATTCATGACCTGCTCAGGACAAGAATGGCAAGAACATATCACATGTTTTCATGAAACAAGGTACTTGAGATGAGACTCAGTTTCCAGATCAAATGCAGTCACAAAACAATACTTAGTACCTTTTAAAAACAAGCAGGGCTTCTCCAACTAAACAAATGCAAACATCTAGACAAAGAAACTGCACTGAGTTGGCACCAAAGACAGCATCCCATCAGCAAGAAAAACATCCTGACAACTCTGCTGGGAAAACAAGCTGCGAATCTGGCTCTGTACAGAAGAAATATCACCGCTCACTAATTCAAGTCTTCTCATTTAACAAAAAAAAGAGGTCATTATGGACCTACCTGACTCTGCAGCCACTATTTTAGCTATCTGACTCCGAAGGTGACTCAGCTCATCCTGGAGCTCAGTGGTTCGGCTCAGTGCTGGTAAACCAGGTTTCTTCAAGGCAAGCAGCTTCTCCTCCTGCTTCCTCAGGTTGGGGACTGAAGCATTTCGCTGTATGACAGTGAAGGGACTCGGCTTCCACTTGTGCTTCAGTGGGCGAGTGTCACTCCTAAGATGCACGGGACAAAAAAAAAATCTGTTCATCACTCGCAAGATCCAGACCCCTCTGTGATAACAACGCTCTGCTCCCACCCTGGGTGGGCAGAGTGCTTTAGAAACAATGAAACAATTAAGCCTCCGTACCACTACGCTGTATGTGCCACTGTATGGATGCGCTGATCCACTTTATGTGCTATCTCTCTGCACTACAAGGAACAGAAAGTCAGTTGTAGAAACCATGGTCAAAGAGCACAAGATATAGTGAGGGGAAGCAGGGACAAAAGTTTGGGCATGTTCACATGGTTTCGAGTCACTTCTATCCTCGTTATATGTTTCTCACCCGGGCCGTTCACTGTGCGTACCTGTACTTACCTCATTAACTTGCGCCACTCATTTCAAAGTCCATTTTCTCTTTCACAAGAGACATATCATTACTGCCCTGCTTTCAGGACAATAATTACAAAAGTTCAAATGACTGCTGAGCGGGTCAGGACAATAATTACAAAAGTCCAAATAAACTCCTAGGAGGTCAAAGCATTTTGATCCCAGAAAGACAGCTCAACTCTTCAACTTCCCAAGGCCAAGAATCATATGGGTTTCTCTGAACAAAACTTTCAATGAGAAAATGGTGGTAGGACAGTCTCTTAGTTCTTCCTGTGGGAATTTCTCCCAGGGTTCCTGCCCAAATTTTGTTCTCATCCCTTGAGAAGAAGTTCTTTCAACAGGTACCACATCATACCACAAGAACACTGGTACTTGTGAGCACTTGATCCATGCCTGGCCTATGCTATACAAAATAAACGGGTATACAGAAATAACGATCAGCAGGTATAAACAGAAAACAAACCTGACTCTGGCATATGTTTCTTCATCATCTGCTGCTATCCACACAATGTCTGCCAAAGTGGGCACTGGAGGGACATCATTTAAATATAGGTCTGATACGTTTGGAAGAACCTAGAACAAAAGTGACATTAGGGAAACGGTGGTCCTGTTTCCTGAAACTGTACCAAGTCTGCTGCACTGGCCACCAGAGGCTTTCTCTGCATCAGGTCAGCGGCTCAATCTCAGATACGTGACAGCAACACTATCTGGCTTTTGGAAGAGTAGTGTTTCAGTGCACCGACTTATATGCCTGTTCCTGGGTGCGTTATTACGTGCTAGCGTGCTTCATAAGTCTGAACAGTGAGGTTGCAAAAGGATACGTGATCCAACTCAATGTGTGGCCGAGGCCACACGCAACACTTTCCTATTACAAGCCCCTGGCTTTGTTCTTGACCTCAGTGACACGTGTTTCTATAAACCTTGTTCCACTGTTTAGAAAAAAGCCCACAGACGGTGAAAGGCTTGCTGGAAATCCCACAACGAAGCTGTGGTTCAGCAACATGATGTTTCTGTCTCCTCTAATTATTAGTGCATTCACCTTGTGCATAGATGCTATTTTAGGAGATGTTCACCTCAAGTTACCAAGGCTCATTTAAAGGTACAGGATTTACAGAAAACAAACAAACAGAACTATATTGCAGAATGAAAGTTTTGTCTGTACAACTTTACAGGTGCATTTATTTTCCTGAAGAGCAGCACACGACAGTGCTGCTCAAGAACCACAGCTCCCTATAATTAATTGCTGAATCCTTAACAAGTCTGCTTACCTCAAAGGTTGCTCTGGGGCAGGGTTTCAGAGGAAGGGTTGACCCGATCCTCCTGACAACGCTGCGCGACGAGCCGTGGGGTTTGTTCTGCCAAATGGGGATTGTCTGGAAGAGGCAATTTCATAAAATCGGTGTTTCAAGTCAGTTGCCGTTTTCTAAAGTTTATTAAACTGGAAGCCACCACGTACAGCCAACCCGAAGCCCTGGTCTCTTTTGTCGTTGATCAGAGATACTTTTAAAGGGCTGTTTAAAGCACTCGGGCCCTCGCTGAGAACTACGGTTTACAAGGCGGCGCGCCCGGCGCACACGCGAAAGCCGCCGCTGCTCGGGGCACCTGGAGCGGCCGCGGCCCCCTGAGCGGGGCAGGCCGCCCCTCGAGGCTCCCCGCCGCTCCGGCCCGCGCCCAGGCCCGGGGCTGCTCGGCGTCGCGCCGGGCCGCGGCACCTACCGACTCCGCCGCCATGTCGGGGCCGGCCGCTCGCAGACGGCGCGCTCGCGTCGGGTCAGGGCGGGCTGCGGGCGCCGCCGCCGCCCCGCCTCATGCCGCCCGCGGGGCGCCGAGGTCCCGCCGCGCCCGGAGCCCTGGAGGCGGCGGCGGCCGCGCTGCCCTCGCTGCGCCGCCGCGACCCGGAACCGAGCGGCGCCGCTTCCGCTGCCGGGCGACACCGGCCCGCGCATGCGCCGCGGGGGGGGGCGGGGCAGAGCGTGAGGGGAGAGTGCGGCGGGGGGGGGGGGGGGTGTGTGTGTGTGTGTAAGGGGGTGTGAAGGGGTGTGATGGTGTAGGGTGTGCGTAGGGGTGTGATGGTGTAGGGTGTGTGTAAGGGGGTGTGATGGTGTAGGGTGTGCGTAGGGGTGGGATGGTGTAGGGGATGCGTAGGGGTGTGATGGTGTAGGGTGTGTGTAAGGGGGTGTGATGGTGTAGGGTGTGCGTAGGGGTGGGATGGTGTAGGGGATGCGTAGGGGTGTGATGGTGTAGGGTGTGTGTAAGGGGGTGTGACAGTGTAGGGTCTGTGTAGGGGTGTGATGGTGTAGGGTGTATGTAAGGGGGTGTGACAGTGTAGGGTGTGTGTAGGGGTGTGATGGTGTAGGGTGTATGTAAGGGGGTGTGACGGTGGGGTGTGCTTGCGTAAAGGGGTGTGGCAGTGGGGGTGTAAGAGGTGTGATGGTGTAGGGTGTCTGCCTGTAGGGGTGTGAGGGAGTGCATGTGTGTTCTTAGGGGTGTGATGGGGTGTGTGCACGTAGGGCTGTGGCGGTGTGAGGGGGTGTGTAGGGCTGTGGCGGTGTGGGGTGTGTGCGCGTAGGGCTGTGGCGGTGTGAGGGGGTGTGTAGGGCTGTGGCGGTGTGGGGGGTGTGGGGGTGTGTGCATAGGGCTGTGGCGGTGTGGGGGTGACAGGAGGTAACTGCATGTGGGGGGCTCGAGGGCTGTGGCAGTGGGCCTGTGAGGGACCCGAGGGGGGTGATGGCGACACGTGGGGCGCGTGTGCCAGCCGGGGGGGCCCCGGGGCACAACGGTGGCATGAGGGACGCGCCGGCAGCGCGAGGGGGGCGGTGGCAGCCTGGGGGCGCGTGACCGTCCCACGGCGCGAGGCAGCCCCGTACGCGGGGCGGGCCGACCCCTCCTCGCCCCCCTCCCCGAGCGCTTCCCTCCCGTCCCGCCACCCCCCAGTCGACGGAGGCAAGAACTGAGCGAGGCCGAGGTGGTGGCAGCGGTTTAAGGAAGGAGCTACAGAGCTGGGCAGCCCGCCGAGCCGCACCGCGCCGCGCCGCGCCGACCGAGGCTCCAGCGGAGGAAGAAGCGGTGCTGGTTTTCCACTAAATCGCCACTGGCAAATATCAGGTCTGACCCACTTGTGGATTTAAGACCAGACCATCACAAAGCACAAGAGATGGGGAAAACAAGCATCTCCTCCCCCCTCCCCGCCCCGATATATCAAAAGACTACTGGAAAACTTAAGGAGTTTACAAATACGAGGAAAAGCTTGGCACGTATTAAAAAAAGCCTCAGACAACAGTTTCTGCCCAGAGTCCACCCCAGCCATCACACAGCAGGAAAGGGGCAGCTGCTCAGGCAGCTTTACAGGTAACAGACTAACAGGGGGACACGGCCACGTCTCCTCCCAAGGGATCCCCAGAACACTTTGCTCGTGAAGCAACAGGACTTCTCCTGCCGCACTTTGGGTTAATCACCTTGCACTCAGACACACTCATAAGTGACTCCAGACTGTGCTGCAAGAGCCCAACAGTTCACGGCTGTGGTTCATGCGAGTGAAATTCAGAGAAACTAAAGGTTTTCCACTCCCAGGCTCACCACAGGTTTAGGCATGCGTCCTAATTCTGCACGGGAATAGCCTAGACAAGTGTCTTTGTGAGGGAGCACTGCTGAAGTAGTGTCGGGGACACCCGTCCCTCCTCCTCGTCCCATCAGCGGCCCCACGCATGGCCATGCTGGCACCACAGCTAGCCCCAACTGGTGTAACAGCTCCCCACTGTGACAGCCGTCCGGAGGGATGGGAACAGCCCTGGCACGGGGACTTGGGCGCTGGCCTTGGAGGCACTGCTCGCCTGACCCCTCTGTTTTATCTACTTTTCTAAGCCTTGAGGAGACAAAATGATCCTTGTGCTTTCAGCCACTGCTCTGCCTGGCCTGCTCTGCTGCAAAACTGTTCAGAAGGAAAAACAAGTGGCATGAATTCTTTGCACGAGTACAACTCTCAGACACTGCTTTTGATGTCTTAAGTCCCTTACTGAGGCGCTAAAGAAAGGTGCAACAAAAATACCTCAAAAGAAGCTTTCTAAAAGCCTGAAGGGCAGATCTACACTAAAACTGTGCTTCCAAAGGAGCCAGAGGGAGGTAGTACTCAGCCTCCTCTGCTGTTCTCAGCTTGGGCCAAAGCCCCTCTAAGGACACAGACAGACCAAGACTGTGGGTGCATCAGCTGGAGGTCGGTCTCTAACACTGCCTAGAGATGTCAACACTTTCCATAGCCATCACTGAAAACTGCTAGAACCAAGCCTGTGATTACTGCAGGCCCCTTGGAGGGCTAGAAAAGTGCAGAGCTAATGCATAGTTATAAAGCTGATACTGAGAAACATCCCAGGGGTAATTAATTTCACTAGAGCAATTAGTGAAGCTATCCTGGGTAAGCCCAAAGCTCTAAGCTCAGCTCAGTCTCCAGCCATGGATACAGACAAAAGAGCTGGGGACAGGACAGGTACAGGGTGAGAAAAGACCCCTGGTTCCTCCCAGGTAGCGTATTCCAAGAATGAAAATGCCCCTTCCAAAAAAAGGCTTTTTCCCCTTTTGATTTGGTCCAACTAAATTGTGCTTTAGAGAGCAGAGAAAGCATCAACAACCAGGCTGCTTGCAGCCATCTATTGGAGATGCTTTGTCTCATCTATCCATAGGAATATGCTTTAAACCTGTTTCATTTAGACCCTCCCTTCCCCAAATTACACTCACCCTGTAGCCAAGCATTTGTACAAAAAAGGAATGACTGCTCAGGATGGTTACAGATGAGGCACAGTGGCATTCTGCCTGGACAATTTCTTCTGTGGAAGATGTTCCGTGGAAGTTTCTTTATCATCCTGGCTTCTAAAACTGCTCAGTTCCCAAGAGCTAATGCTCTTAGGGCAATGGTGAACTTCCACTTCTGAACTTCCCCTTCCCAAAGGGAACTTCATCATGGTTCATTTGTTTAGTGTGATGTGAAAACTCTCAAAGTAAATGTGGACGAGAGCATCTCACGACCAGTAAGAGGCACACTGGGAGAACAAAGCTCTCAAAGCATGTGGGGTGGGGACAGCCCTGGGCTGAACAGGACAGGGTCACCACTCACCACCACATTCTATAACCTGGAGTGCACACACTGCACTGGTGGAACTAACAGGGGCTCTGGTCCCTCAGTCCTCCTCAGTTAATCTACACCTGACATCTCCAAGCTGCAACACAGCTCTTACACTTAGTTCTCCACTGCTAATTTCATTATGCCAACTTCACTATCTGCCTCGGACACAAAGAACCTGAGTAAGTGAGACATGTCTTGCACCGTGTCACACAGGATAAGCATCTCTGGCATCCAGGGAACTGGAAGGAGGCTACTTCAGAGCACAGGCCTCTAAATAGCTCCTCTGACTTGCACGTCTACACATTAGCAGCTGGAGTCCTCACATTAGGCATTGTTGCCATTGCTGTCACTGAAAGCCATCCTGAAGAGCTGGGATCCAGGCCGTAGAATAGCTTACAGCTCAGTCAACCTCAGAACTGCCCTTGGAGATGAGGTATGAGGATGTTGGCTACCAGGGAAGAGCTTTCCACCTGTGCTGGATTCTGTACCTTCACCCACGGGGCAGAGGGACTCACCATGAATGTCTGGTCATAATGGCAATGCTGTTCTCCACGATCAACTCAAAGTCAGGCCCTTGAGATCAGGTGTTTGCAGGTGACACTTGGTATAGCTGTTACAGGACTTTCACCACAGAGAGTTTGAACAGGAGGTGGAAAAATGTGAAGGTTGGTGACACACCAAGGTACATGCACACTGAGTGTTTATAGATTCAAGTATTTTCACTCCTGTAAAAAAATTGCTTGAACTCAAAGGGGTAGGTTATGTAAACAGAAACTGGTGTCACTCAAAACTTAGCCCTAGATCATCTAGAACAAAGCTCCAGTCCTGGAGCTGGGACTGTCTGCATCTTAACATCAATGCCTGGCCTGAAGAGGAAGAAGAACTGCTGTAATGAAAATAGATCTCTGAAGTCTTTGGCCATCTCTGTGGGGCAGTCAGGTGCCACTGTTTTTAGGTTTGCAGGTATGGTTTTGCTCTTTGCAGTCCTTCCTTCAAAAACTGGAGGTAAGTTGCAGTAGAAGGGTCTTCAAAATTGGTTGAGAAACTAAAGACGCTACTTTCAACATCTTCAGGCTTCATAGAAGTAATATCCAGGAAGTAGTTGGCATTGATATGGTGAATCTGGGAAGGAAAACAGGTGGGAGAGGAGACTTTAAAGGCCACATCAATTCACCATCCACTACTTTGACCTCTAGCCAGGGCACAGATGACAAGACTGTAATTAAATTTAAGACTCTCTAATGCTTTGCAAATGCTAATTCAGCATCCAGGAGTCAGGTTTCCATTTTACAGTTAGAGAAAGAGGTGTCTGAAAGACAATGACCTGCTTTTCCCATGAGTGCTCACCCCCTGCTCAGCACGGTTAAGAAAAACAAGAAAGTGATTTGGGCAAAATCATACAAAACCCAGCCATAAGCAAGGGCTGGGGAGACAGCAGCCCACTCACACTGACTGCTTCAGCACATGCTCTCAGCCCAGCCTGGCTGCAAAACAAGCACATAAGCTTAAAATGTCCCTGTGTCTTCTGCTTCCTGGTGGAGATGGGCAAGGGGGGGACACATGGCTGGTGACTACAACCTTGACAGGATGTAACTCACTGAGCTGAGGTCACTCACTAGCCTGCAGTCAGTAGTCCACAGCCTAATTTGGAGGACAGCCACTAAAGAGACAGCAACAAGTCACTGGAAATGTCACTAGCTAGGATCTGGCAAGCGTGGGGCACAATCAGATTAGCCCTGGCAGGATCCTCTGCCTCAGACAGCCCAGCCGCTGACACACAGTGAAGCACTGCAGTGTCGAGTGTCAGGAGCTGCTGCGGTTCTTCAAATCCAAGGCAGGGGCACAACAGAGCCAAAGCATGTTGACTTGCTAATGGCTGATCTGCTGTGACAAACCCAGAGAGGCAAGAGGAAGAGAGAAATGTGCTAGAACGGGCTGATAAGGAGAGTCTTTCTCCAAGGCATGAACACAAGGGACAGTAAGAGGGTGCAGGATACAAGCTACAATTGCTTTCCGAAGGTCGCTTACTGCAACCAGGGTGGGGAAGGGACAGAACGAAGAAATGTAGGCAGATGTTTGATTGAAGTTTTATGTTTTTCCTCTCTGCTAGAGCTGTTCTCTCTTATGTCTCCGAATAAAAGTGCATTTTTTTTCATATTTCTTGGTAGAGCACTTGTGTCCGTCTGTCACAATGTCCCTGAGAGCACAGCAGTGCAAGGGACTACAGCCCCACAAAGGGCCTGGGGAACCAGAGAACGGCTAGGGCAGCTGATACAAGCTTCAGGTCTACAGATGACCCTGTATTTTCTGGGATGCTGCTGGACAGAGGAGTCAGCCTCTAGTCCTGCCCAGTTCCAGCAAGCCTGAGGGCACATGGACCTGAACGGACAGCAGTCTGCAGGACATTCACCTCTTCACAGAACAGGAGGCCTTTAAACACTCGCTCTATTGTGCATCTCTGGATACAACTCCAGTGTCTCCCATCAGCAGGAGCTCGTTCTGTTCCGTGTGTCCTATCCTCATCCTGATAAACAGCACTCTATTTCCAGTAATAGAGCCTGAACCAGCTGGGTGTTTTCCAAGCACTTTGGATGACGCCATCTCCTCCCCCCAGGGAGTGATGTATTTGAGGAAGAGAGCACGTTCTGAGAGGAAGAGCCAAGCCCAGCTGAAGGAGTAACAAACATACCACAGTGCCATTAGGGAGGCAGATGATCATCTCCACGGGGAAGTTGTACTTCTCAAGGTGCAGGTCAGCTAGCTTGCTGTAGAACTCATTCTCTCTGTTGGTCTGTAAAGAGACCCCACAGGAACATGCCTGCAGACACCAACGCTAGCAGAACAGAGCGAGAGGAGTAAACCTAACCCAGGATGAGGGGGCGGACGAAGAGCTGCCCTGCAGCATGGTAGCTGGCTCCAATCTGATGATGTGCTTTACTATTCCCCTCCAGTCAGTGTTTCCTCCCTGCCACACACACACACACACACACACACTTCGGCAGTAGATTTTCCCCCAAACAGTATGATCACTTCGTCACTGGCAGTTCTCAGGCACATACACAGCCTGATCCTGGCTTTTCATAGCTTCTCCAGCACTGTGACTACTCCCAGCTAACAGCACGTGCCCAGAGAAAGGCTCACAAGTAAGGAAAGGTGCAATCAGGAGACTCGGGGTTCAGACAGTATTTAGCTGCTCTCTGGGTTACGCAGAACAGCCAATTTGCCAATGGCACAAATGACCTTGGGCCGGGCTCTCTCTCAGTGAAGCATCTGGTTTAGCTTTTAATATTGGCACTGTAACAGAGTGAAGGAGATCACTGCGCTGCTTCCTTAGCCTGACTCCATCTGGTGTTTGTTTTGCCACTGCAATTGCTCAGACACAGAGGGTAACTGAAATCCCCCACTGGCACAGGTGCGAGTTCCCCCTTCCTGCCCACACCCCTGCACCAAGCACCATGTGCATTCATCAGCACCAAATGTAAGAAGGCAGATGTGTCTGTGACACTCACCTGCAGCTCTTCCAGCTCCTTCACCAGTGACCAGCTGCTAATGAAGCTTTCATTCAGCAGGGCAAGGATGGGCGAACTTTCCAGGACGGTCTCCCGGAGAGTTCGCCCCGAACCTGACGCAGAAAGGAAGGCAGACAGTCACTTGCTGCGTTTCCAAGGCTGGCTGTTGCCACATTTGATGCCATTGCTCTGCCCAGCGGCTGGCTGCTGTCGCAGCTGACTCAGGCTCCCCCCAACCAGGCCCACTGTCTTATTTCTCCTTTGATGGCAGTTTTCCGTATTTTATGGTTTCCAGGGTGCGCTGTTGGCAGAGACGCTGGCCACTTTCAAGGCAACCAAAGACATTGCAGAACCAGCCTGCCATGGAGGCTGACTGGTTTGGTGTACTAGGGAAAGTATCAGGCCCTGAGGATCCACCATGAATGCATTTTTTCTGCTCATATCACAGCAGAGCCCACACAAATGGAGAGTTTTTAGGGGTAGACAGGACCCATTAGTCCTGCCCAATGTGGCATGCAAGTTCTTGGGCCTGTGGGAGAAATGACGACACATCACAACAACCCCAACCCTGCATCTGTCTCTGGTTTCTCCTGTGCAGACATGAAAAGTGATGTGGAGACAAAGCAGGGAGCAGCATCTCTCTTGCCCTGCAG